>NC_056739.1:423969141-424241641 GCF_019279795.1 Protopterus annectens
GTACAAACCGTGTGATGCAGTTCTGTGGAAACAGACAGATTAGGATATTAGGAGAGAATTAGGCTGACATATATATACAGTTGGAGAGAGAAGAGCAAGGGTATTTAATTTGGATGCAGTGCTCTGCCAGTGTGCAGGAGTGAAGGTGGGACTGAAAAATGAAGGCAGAAGGGAGAAGCATAAACATGGGCAGTATCTTGACTGGGGTTTGCTTGGTTATTAATCAGTCAGGTAATGGGTAAGTCCTGGGACTTTGCAGGCATGATTCAGGCCACAGCCACTGGCACTGTATAAAATGCAACAGCATTATAATTCATAAATGCAGTCGTTATTATTAAAGAAAAGAAAAGAAAAAAAGGAAAAAAAACAATGTGAAGCTAATGTGGAACCAAGTTTCTTGCAAGGAGCACAGAACTGTTAGTTATATACATCATCATTTCATGAGTTGTGAGGCACTTAAAAACAAATTGTTTGAAAGAGAGGGTGGTAGGGCTCTGGAACATGTTACCAGATACCATAGTATAAGAAGTGAAGTGCAAGAATGTATGCTTATAAATATGAATGAGGATGGGGCAGGGAAAACTGCACAGGGACAACCTACAGCATGCAGAGAGACACAATAAACTGCAAGCCTAATTACCACATCATCTTTATTTATTGGTAGATAAATTAAATAAGAAGTTAATCCATGTCAGTAAAATGACCCATTGGCAACACGAAAATAATTAAAAGCTTCTTTTTCATTGCATGTGTTACTGAAACAGCTGTATACGTATTCTACTGCCATAACCTATATGACAAGAACAATTTTACCCCCTACTACCACCACAGCTTTCTTATGACAAGAAAAAAATATACCCTCTGAGTAGCAGTCATATTTGTTTGCCTCTCTCTTTGGAGGATTGTGATATACTAGTTTGTCTACAATTAGCATTTTTTTTCTTTCTGTATGTTATAGAAGAACCCTAGGCTAAACAAGTATTCACAACACAATATTGATTTTCCCCTCACTGCATTCCAGCTGGTTTGATACTGCTGGATAATTACAGAGATTATAAAATGAGTAGTCAAAGCTTATTCAAAAATACAAAACTGTACTTTGAATCTCCTTAATGTGTATAATCTGTCCTACACATAAAAAGACATGCCGTCAGACTGAAACATTTATCAATGTCAGCAGATAATATATGACACCATAAAATATATCCCTTAATAAGGTATAGGTTAAAGCTAGTTTGGAGATAAAAGTTGATTTTCATTTAACTGACAAAGTCCGCATATGCCACAAGTAATATGTCATGACAGGATACAATACGATTACATGACAAAATACTTCAACAGAACTGTGAGATGAAATGATTTCAACTACTTGCCAACTATGATGTACTGCAACATCAGAAAATGCAGATAAGTGGGAATAAATAAATATTTTTATTATGTAAAAGAAAACAGGTCATTAAATTTTAACCGTGTTAGTGATGCAATATCAGTACATAGTCACATGACCAGTTTTATCCAATGAGACTAAAGGAGTATGTGGAATACAACTTTATTTATTATTCTACTGAAATGCATCACCACAGAAATGCACTGACAAAGGTAGATTTTTACTGAGGTTTAAAAGTATGAAGACATTCTTAGAACTGTTCCTTATGATTCTATAAGTTATTCTGTATAATTTTATATAAAAATAATTAGTCAAGAAAAACTGTAAGAAAGATCAAACAGGAACATTTCAAAATAATCTACAAACTTGGACTGCAGAAATGTCAGTGGTTTATCTCATGTGGAGAGGCAAACTGTTCTACTAAAGTATGATAGCAATCCTTTTTTAAATCCAGGCATGTTCAGAATTAATAGCTACAGTTTGGCCACATTCCCATACATCTTAGAGATCAATCACAAAAGATTTCATGCAATTTCACAGCTATTATAAACCATATCACCAGATGTCCTGAAGGAGTACACAATATAGCCTTCTATTCAGAGAAATGAAAAACACATATCTAAAGAAAATTTTATATACATATGTCAGCTGATTAAAAAGCTCAAACACCTCCACTGATCTGATAATTTATGTGCAATGATGTCATTCTTTTTCCATTGAAGCAGAAGGATGTCAAGCCCCAACAGACAGACTGAAGATCAACAAAATGAGTGGACTTGGGGCTCAGTCTTATACTTAATTCAAAGCAGCTTTAGATCTCACTTTTTTATGATATCCTGTGGAATGTTTCAAGCTGGGTTCCTTCAAAAGATAGAAATGACAATGCATAAATAACAGAACTTAATAAACATCAACTGAGCCTATTGCAATATAATTAGGATTTACACTATATCATCTTTTATCCTTTAGAAGAATGCTAGTCTCCTTTTCTTAACAAAGTAATCAGATATTAGAAATAGAGAAACCATTTCAAATGCAAGTCTTTTCCCTTTGCTTTGTCTCACTCATGTTAATCCTCTCCATTTAACCATCTTGGATTTTGCATAAGCTCCATTAATCTCAGTTTTGGCCACTGAACTTTCCCTTTACAGGGGAATGCGTGACAATCAGTTAACCACACCATGCATAAAAAGGCAAAAGAGGTTCTGACTTCAGATTTGAGACATCAAACATGAGGCTATGGGAGTGCATTAAATATAATCAAACCTTGAAGTAGACTAAATAAATAAATCCATTTTACAAATACGAACCTCGCAGGCTCATCTGTCCTACATTATTTTTTACAATATGAAAGATACATATGTTTATTTTTGTGACTTTGTTCAGTAGCATTTTCTTTGTGCTCACTCAGCAATTATAACAGTACTAATGTACAGATAATGTACTGCATTGTTCTCTCATTTGCTAAGGTGTACACAATCATGTACCACACCGATGTTAAAGAAGAAACTTACTTTACAGAATATAATTGGCCAACAGTAACAGTATTCCAAGCAATGAAATTTCCTCCAGCATCATCTTCCATAAAACCAGTTCACCATGGACCACTGTCAATGCATGGTACATGTTGCAGGAGAATTGCTCTTTGTGGTAAGCATTTGACTAATGTGTTTTTGCAAACCACTTGGGCTCTGTAAATGCCCCCCTATTTCTAGTTTCCACCTGTTTCACCTTTTGGTTAACCCATTCTCAAATAAACTCAATACACTTCACCCTGGCCTGTGATTTTCTCCCTGCCAACTCCCACAGCTTGTTGCCTGCTAAATAGTCCATGAACAGGACTTTTAGGTTATTTCAGTGCCTCCACAAATAAACACAATACACTTCATCTCTGATTTTCTCCCTGGCCATCTCCCATGGCTTCTTGCATGTTAGATAGTCCATGAACAGGACTTCCAGATTATTTCAGTCCCTCCTCAAATAAACTCATTACAACTCACCCCGACCTGTCATTTTCTCCCTGCCAACTCCTGTGGCTTGTTGCTTGCTAAATAGTCCATGAACAGAACTTCCAGATTATTTCAGTATCTCCTCAAATAAACTCAAGTAATGTAGATTAAAGATATAAAACTAATAGCATTGTTTATTTGCAAGAACACACTGTAATTGGCGAGTACACCACCAGAGCCGACAGTTGCTTGTTTCTCCTGTATTCTTTTCATGCCCCCCCCGACCCTGTTTCTTCCTACCTAACTTAGCAAGGACATATATTGCCAGGGGATACTTGAAACTCTACCTAGCTCCCTTCGACATAATTAAAACTGCAGCAGTTTATTTGACTAAGTAAAAGGGATAATTATAATGGTTATCAAGATTATAGGTGTGAACAGTTCCTAGGAACCTACCTTAACAGAGAAGTCTATGATAACTTTATTTTTCTCTTGCGTATGCTACACGGCTGAGGTCTAGGATTACTAACTAAGAGTTAAATTTTCTGGCCTGACTCAGAAGTCTCTTCCCTTTCACCCAGTGTCCAGTAACAATTGAAGTTAGTTTATAAAAATCTTGGGTATTTCTTATTTCCAAGAACACACTGTAATTGGTGAGGACACTACCAGGGCCAACAGTTGCTTGTTTCTCCCATATCCTTTTCATGCCTCTAATTTAGAAAGGGGTAGACTGACTGGGGATACTTGAAACTTTACCTAGCTCCCTTCCACATAACTAAATCTGCAGCAGTTTATTTTATTAAGCAAAAGGAATTTTTATAATGGCTACCTTAAAGATTATAGGAGGGAACAGTGCCTGGGAAACTACCGTAAAAGAGAAGTTTCAGATAACTTTATTTTTCTCTTATGTACACTACATGGTCAAGGTCTACAGGCTTCATTCACCCTTGCTCCACTTGGGCTCATTCCACTCCCTTACCCTATACACAAATCCCACTCACCCCTGCTACAATTACATTTATTTTAAACAAGCCCCTCCACAAGCCACCTGCAGCCTTTTAAATCAACCCTTCCAATTAAACCCATCACTGTATACTAGTCAAATACTAATTACTTCACCCCACCTACACACACTTAATTCGTAATTTCTCCCAAAATCACTACTAGCATATATCTTTACCTACCAACTATATTAACTGAAGATAGGAGGTACTGCCAACCATGCCAGGAGAAACAGGGCAGTGGATTTGTAACATATGCCAGCACAGCTAGCTGGAATTTTGTAAATAATTATGTCATTTGTATATCAAATTGATTTGTACAGATGCTTCTGCTGAAAATGTATTTGTGAGGTTTGCTTGTGTTAATATGTAACAACAGTGTGACCTGCTGGAAGGAGAAGAGATGTACATGCATTATTGTAACTTTGTAACTGTTTAAATATATACATTGTAACAGCATATACTGGAAATGAAGAGGTTAATCTTAATCCACTTTAATTTGAAAATATTCTTGAAATTAAATTACTTTATGGATTAAACCATAATGATGTTATCCCATAATTTTGAAGGTAGCCAGAGACACAATATCTGTGCTAGAGAATAGGTTGCAGTGCCTGTAGGAAGAGTGAAATGGTTTAATGGTTTTATGACTTCCAACAGCTGCACCACATCTGAGCAAAGCTCTATCTGTGTGAATTGTAGCACATAGGTGCTTCTAGTGATAGGGGGTAGGGCTGCAAACAGTCAGATGACCAGATGTATGTGATGCCATTCTGTACAGAAATAATGTTTTAATATTAGAGAAGACGGAAATCTCAGCAGCATTCTGTATTCTGTCTTGGAGATGACAACAAGGACCAGTCACCCATCTTGCCTTGCTCTATTCAGTAAGAAGAAACAGTAATTCTTCTAATCAATTAGGAATAGATAGTGAGACTAGCTAAATACTGTTTTTCTATAATTTTGTGAATCTTTCCATCACTGTTATTTTTAATATTCCCTGTGATTGAAACTCTGTTTACCCTAGTATTTTCATGATATTTTATTATTTATTATTGAATCTATTTGAACTTCTCATTCTGGCTGGTCCTTTTTAGAAAATATTTAAGCTTTGAGAGTATTTACATATATTTATTTGGTGGTAGCTCTGACCACTCCAGAAAGCATGGCTGTCTAGACAACATTACCATTTGTATTAATATTGATTTCACTCAGTATAATTGGGTACCCTTACAACAGCCTTGGATAGCTGGCTTTGTAGTGTCTGGTGGCAGTGATACCTACCTTATAGTATGGGGAGTAGGGGGCATAGCTAGTAAATCTGTGCCAGCGTTTCCCGGGTAGGTGTGTGTGTGTGTGTGTGTGTGTGTGTGTGTGTGTGTGTGTGTGTGTGTGTGTGTGTGTGTGTGTGTGTGTGTGTGTGTGTGTGTGTGTGTGTGTGTGTGTGTGTGTGTGTGTGTGTGTGTGTGTGTGTGTGTGTGTGTGTGTGTGTGTGTCAGGAATGTGGAGCAGGGACATGAAGCCCTGGCTTCACAGAGAGACTAGTGGAGGACTTGGCGTGGGCACTCAGTTGAGGACTTAACTCTGAAGCTGTCCTGTGGGAAGTCTTACTGGGTACCTAGCAGGGCACAGATACAGAAATCCAGATTCCAGCTTGACTGTGCTCCCTGTATGCTCTTAAGGGAAATTTTGCTTGATGCAGAGAGGTCTGCATCTGGAAATACTGAGTGTATCCATTTGTATTCCAAGTGAACATTCCACTCCAGTATCAGTAGTGAGGATTCAGGCTCCTTGATTACTGGTCTAGCATAGGGATGAAACATATTGGTCAGCAGTGGTGTGGATTTTGAACTTCTGTAGCCTGTAAACAGTTGCCACAAAAGGTGTACTCTCAAGCAGCCACAAGGTGAACTTTCAGAGTTTCATTTCACTACAGTTTTATTTATTTTTTGTTAGTTTAGTTTATTCAGGGAGAGCAGGAGGGCGGCTGTGGTGGTGCAGCGGTTATCATTGCCACATCACAGCAAGCAGTTCTCTGGTTTAATCCTCGGCTGGTTGCCTTCTGTGCGGAGTCTGCATGTCCTCCCTGTGGTCGAGTGGGTCTCCTCAGGGTGCTCTGGTTTCCTCCCACATCCCAAAGACATGCTGTAGGTGGATTGGACACTCTAAATTGGCCTTAGGTGTGAGTGTGTGCATGTGTGTGCGTTCTGTTGAAGGTTGGGCACCAGGCTGGCAACTTGACACCGTAAAACTCCACTATCAATCATGAGCGGACAGGTGATCCGCTCTGGTGACCCCTAACCAGGAAAAGCTGAAAGAAGAAGATTCAGGGATAGCAGGAAACATGTCAGCAGTGGATTATGGCAAGCTCCCAAAGAACCAGTTGGCCAAGGGGTCTGAAGCCAAAGGATTGGCATATGCCAACCTGACTAAAGAGGAAATAATTTCAGCCTTAGTCACAGCTCAGACGAGTATCCAAGAGGATAACCAATCTAGTGATGGGAATTTGTGGCCTTCAAAAAAAGGACAGTTCAACTTTTCCCCAGAGGACTTAAAAATCCATCTGGAATTAAAGCCACTTGAACTGGAGGCCAAACATTTGGAATTAGAAACAGCAAAGAGATTGCAACATTTGGAGGCTGAAGAAAATGAGAAGCAGATGGAACTAGAATCAGCAGAGAGACTACTGCATTTGGAGGCTGAAGAAAATAAGAAGCAGGGTCAAGATGAGAGGGAGATGTTGAGTGTTTCACAGGTTCATGGAGGTAATGGGGAAGGGAATAACTGAACCTCAGAAGCAACAAAGGTCAGTAAATGTCTTCCATAATTTACAGAGGGTGATAATTTTGATAGTTTTATTCATATATTTGAAGGAGTATGTAAATACTATAATGTTGACCAAGGGCTATGGGTACAGTTCCTGACCCCCTTATTCCATGGTAAAGCTGTAACTGCTGCTTCTAAATTGTCTGATATTGACTACTTAAAGCATGAAAAAGTCAATAAATATTTACTTGAATGTTTAAGTTAACACCTGAAGCTTACAGAAAAAAAAGTTTTGTGAGCATAGGATCAAGGCATATGAAAGTGTGTGTGATTATACTGCTGAGTTAAGCACTTATTTTCATAGGTGGGTGAGTGGGTGTCAGGTCACCCTTCTTGAAGGACTGGCAGACCTTTTGGTGAGGGAACAAGTCCTTAGCACTTTGCCTGAGGAGATGAGAATCTTGTTGGCAGACCGAGTGTGCAACTCTGCAGATGAGCTGGGGAAAAAGGGGAATCTCTAATTAGCAAGCAAGGTATGTATCACTGCACAGGAAAAGGGTACCCAGTGCTGCACATGGATATAAGGAAACGCATGGTGGCCAGCCTAAGGAGCCCCAGCAGTGTCCATCAGTAACAGGGGAAGCCACGAGTTCAGGTACATGGCCAGAATCAAGGGTTAAATGTTTTAAATGTAACCTGTAGGGCCATGTAGCATGTAGATGTCCATGGAAGCAAGGTAGGGAACAAAAGGTGGGGAGCCAGTATGTGGGAATAACAGTATGCCAGTAGTAGGTTGTCTGGAGACAAAAGGGGTACCAAACTATTACAAGAAGTTATATCCTATCTTTGTGGATGGAAAACAGGCCACTGCTGAGACAGACATAGCCTCTGACATAACCATTGTGAAGCTTGCAGTGGTTAAAGAGGAGCAATACTTGTTTGGGAAGTCCACTCTAGTCAGAGCCTTAGGAGGGAACCCATTCCAAATGCCTTTGACCAGGATTCACCTTGACTGGGAGGGTGGAAAATGAAGCAAGCAAGAAGGTGTGTTTGAGGTTATCACTGCAGATGTCCTTATAGGGAATGATTTTGATAATGCAATACCTTGTGCGAATGCAGTTACATGCAGTCAGGCTTGGAGACAGGCATGTGGGTTTTTTAGCCTGGGGGAGACACAGACAGACCTCACACCTGAAGCCATGTCTGGTGAGGTGGCTATTTCAAGGAAACAGCTACCCTGTAGCAGTGATCCTGAAGGTGAGCCTCAACTACTGGTAGGTACTGATGTTCCCTTGGACAGAGTAACTGCAAGGGTAGAGGAGAGTGGTAGTACCTAGGCTGAGAGTGAGGCAATGCTGTCAGAGGATACCAGACTTCCTGTGGAAGTTGATCTGGGAAGTGAAAAAAAAGTAGAGCTGAAATAGGCTCAGCTCTCAGTCCCTACACTAAGAGGCTTCAGGGAGGTAGCTAGGGAGATACCTGATTCTCCAGGAAAAAGGGAGTCTGTATAGTAGAACAAAGGGTTACTGTACAATGAGTGGACCCTTGAGGGAGGGCTAGTGGGTGAGGTAATACAGCAGTTGGTAGTGCCTAGACGCTACCGTCTGGCACTTCTAGCCATAGCCCATGACATTCCTTTTCCAGGTCATATGGGCATAATGTATACCAAGAGACATATTATGGGGAACTTTTATTGGCCTGGAAGTGCAAGGGATATAACGGTGTACTGCAGGACCTGTGAGATGTACCAAAAAGTAGGAAAGGCAGGAGAGAAGGTAAAAGCTCCTTTGATACCTTTGCCTGTGATTGAGGAGCCATTTCAGAGGGTAGCTATGGATATTGTGGGGCCTCTGAGTACCGCAAGCTCCACAGGGAAGAAGTATATCCTGGTGGTAGTAGATTATGCTACTAGAAACCCTGAGGCAGTGGCTCTGTCCTCCATTGATGCAGAAAAGGTGGCAAATGCTATGTTAGAGATTTTCAGCAGGGTAGGTTTCCCAAGAGAAATACTAACTAACAGAGTTGTCAATTTCATGTCAGTACTGCTGGCTTGTCTGTTGAAGCACTGTGGGGTGAAGCACCTAAAGATCACCCCCTACCATACCCAGACTAATGATATTGTGGAGAGGTTAAACTCTACATGAAAGACCATGCTACAGGCATTTGCAGACCAGTTTAAGAGAGAGTGGGACAAATATTTGCCCCATCTTCTGTTTGCTTACAAAGAGGTACACCAGGAATCCACAGTTTTTCACCCTTTGAGTTGCTGTATGGGCATAGGGTAAGTGGACCTTTAGATTTGATTCACAATGAGTGTGAGGGTAAGTGTAAATCTCACAAGGAGAGGAAGCTCATCACCTTGGTCCAGAAGAACCTGGCAGGAGCCCAACAGCAGAAAAAGATCTGGTATGACAGGAATGCTTGAGCCAGAGAGTATGCTATGGAGCAGCAGGTGATGGTTTTCATTCCTGTCAGACACAATAAGCTGCAGGAAGCTTGGAAAGGACCCTACAAAGTGGCAAGGAAGGTCAGTGATGTTAACTACATGGTAGAACTGCTAGGCAGGAGGAAGGGGTATAAGTTGCACCATGTTAACATGATGAAACCTTAATATTTGCAGTAGGAGGCAGGAGGAGTCTGAGGGGGAATCTATGGCTACAGCAAGCTGGTAAGAAAAATGCCAAGTTACTATGGTGGAGCCTAGGGTTGCATGCATATCATATGACAGTGCAGCACTGTAGTCAGGTCAGGAATGCCAAGGCAGATGGAATCTCAAGACTGCATAAGGGGTAATGTATTCCCAGGTAGGCTAATTCCTCTCAAGCAATGTTTCTCAAGGGGCACTTGAAAGACTAGCTTAAGTCTTGAAAGTGGGGAGAGGTTTGATGATATGAGGCCATGCCAGGAGAAATAGGGGAGTAGATTTGTAACATATGCCAGCACAGCTAGCTGGAATTTTGTAAATAATTACGTTATTTGTATATCAAACTGATTTGTACAGATGCGTGTGCTGAAATGTATTTTTGAGGTTTGCTTGTGTTAAAATGTATCAAGAGTGTGCCGTGCTGGAAGGAAAAGAGATGTACATGCATTATTGTAACTGTTTAAATGCATATACTGGAAGTGAATAGTTTAATCTTAATCCACCTGACTTTGCAATATATTCTTGAAATTAAATTACTTTATGGGTTAAGCCATAAAGATGTTATCCCACAGTTTGAAGGGAATTAGAGATGCAATATCTGTGCTAGAGAATAGGTTGCAGCTCCTGTAGGAAGAGTGAAATGGTTTTATGGTTTTATGACTTCCAGCAGCTGTACCACATCTGAGCAGAGCTCTATCTGTGTGTATTGTAGCACATAGTTGCTTAACTATGGTAGCTTCTAATGATGAGGGATAGTGCGAGAAATAGTCAGATGACCAGATGTATGTGACTTCATTCTGTACAGAAATAATGTTTTAATATTAGTGGAGACTGAAGTCTCAGCAGCATTCTGTATTCTGTCTTGGATCTGATGACAAGGACCACTCACCCATCTTGCCTAGCTCTATTCAGTAAGTAAAAACAGCAATTCTTTAAGTCAATTAAGAATAGATAGTGAGACTAACTAAACACTGTTTTTCTATAACTGTGTGAAACTTTCCATCAGTATTATTGTTAATATTCACTGTGACTGAAACGTTGGTGTTTACTGTAAATATATATTTAATCTTCTCATTGTGGCTAGTCCTTTTTAGAATTTTTTTAAGCTTTGAGAGCATTTGCATATATTTATTTGGTGATAACTCTGGCCACTCCTAAAATCCTGGCTGTTTGGTCAACATTACCACTTGTATTAATATTGATTTCACTCAGTTTAATTGTGTACTCTTGCAAAAGCCTTGGGAAGCTGACTTTGTAGTATCTGCTTGCAGTGATAGCTACCTTATATTATCGGCAGAAGAGGGCATAGCTAGTAAACCTGTGCCAGCCTTTCCCAGGTGTGTGTGTGTGTGTGTGTGTGTGTGTGTGTGTGTGTGTGTGTGTGTGTGTGTGTGTGTGTGTGTGTGTGTGTGTGTGTGTGTGTGTGTGTGTACATGTGTGTTTGTGAATGTGTGTGTGTGTGTCTGTGTGTTTTGAAATCAATTTTTAATCTCAAAGTGTGTGTGTCAGCTACTTGGAGCAGGGACATGAAACATTGATTCCACAGAGTGAGAGAGAGAGAGAGAGAGAGTGTTGGAGGACTTGGCGTGGGCACTCAGCTGAGGACTTACCTCTGAAACTGTGCCTGTGGAGAGTCTTATTGTGGACCCAGAGGAAGACAGACAGAGAAATCCAGACTCTGGGGTGACTTTGTTCTCTGTGTGCTCTTAAGAGAAATTGTGCTTGATGCAGAGAGGTTTGCATATGGAAATACTGACTGTGTCCATTTACATTACAAGTGAACATCCCTTTCCAGTGTTAGTGGTGAGGATTCAAGCTCCTTTATTAATGGCCCAGCGTGGGGACATCATGTTAATTTACTCATATTAACAATCCCTTCAAACCTTTAACCAACCATAGTCTGATTCGCTGACAAAATAATCACTAAAATTAACTCTTCCAACACCTTTGCCACTGTCTAAATAATGGGCACATTTCATTTTTTCGAAAACACAAACCATTAAATCCCTATTTATCTAACTCAATAAATCAAAAGCTAAATTCGGTGAATGAAACGAACTAGTTGGCCATCACTGAAAATTTGCCCTTTTCACCACTGTAGTGTGATCACAGAGTTGGTATGTTTAGTTGGGGGGGGGGTGAGGGGACACAGCCCCCCATTTGGGGGGTTTTAAATTATGTGGTTCTTGTGAAGGTCACTAGGTTGGTCCACTAGTTAACTTCCCAGGGATGAAATTCGCGGAAGTGATCATTCGCTGAATTTAGCTTTCAATTTATTGAGTTCAATAAATAGATATTCAATGATTTGCATTTTTAACAAAATGATATGGACCCAGGAATAATCCCTTAATTTAATTCTTCCAAGTCCTTTTAAATTCACCTCACTGCCAAATTATTAAGCACACAATTAACTATTCATCATTCTATTTCAGTTCACCAAACAATAAGTTCCTAACAAAGTGCTACCCATTTACATTTTAGCAGCCATAACCTTCTCACTAGCAGCCCATCTAACCTCTTATCATTCCCAACAAAAGACTCGGCTATCGACATGGAATTCTATCCCATACCCACATAAGTTAAAACACATACAATTCAATATATCTCCAGCCATCTATAAACATACACTTTTTGAACACTTCACCTATTCCCTTTCAGGTCTCACCACATTTCTCTCTCAGGTATGATAAGTTCATAAGCAAATTCCTTAACACTCTTGTAAATATAACAGCCCAACTTGCAATTAGTGGCAATATCCACCCAAACCCTGGCCCCATAACCCCCCTACACCACAACGAATAAACACATTCTCCCCCCATCTCATAGTCCCTTAAACCAACCTAGAAAGGAATCAGACCTGCTATTCCTAAATATAAATATCAAAAACTCCATGCTACCCTCTCACTATAGTCACCTGATATAGTACTACTAACAAGAGCATGTTGAAATATTGATGACACAAAATTATTCCTCCAGGATACAATATTCTAAGGGCAGATAGAAAAACAAAAAAGGAGGAGGAATAACCATAATATTTAAAAGTAACCTCACACTGCAGCCAGTAGTACAAACCATCCCAGTTTTTTAATAATGCTGAAATACTCTTCACTTAACTGAAAATCAACTTCAAAAAATACCTAGTTATAGTAGGAACATACATCCCACCTGGTAATAACCTGGCCACTAGAGAGCATATCTGCCACTGGACCTCAAAAAAAATCCCCCCGGAAACAATCATTATGGGTGATTTTAATACAGATTGGCTCACACTTATATCACAGAATTCCACCAACCATATTAACCTCCATGGCTTTACACAACCACAATGGCAGCTGATAATCTACCAGCTGAATATCTAAAGATAGCTGATGGTACTATTTCTCACCCAGTCTCAATTCTTATCAATTGTTCTATCATCAAACAGCAAATTCCATCTCTCTGGAAAATTCTATACATAATCCCTCTACATAAAGGTGGCACCTTTACTTAGCTAACAAATTATAGGCCTGTAGCTATTCTATACATTTGCAACTTCTGGACTACCTCTCCACTAATAACCTATTAGCCACATCACAACATGGATATAGACCTAATCATAGTACTATAACTGCCCACCTTAGCTTCACAAGCACCATAAATCAATACAGGAATGAAGGTAAAATAGTGTCAACCATCTGTCTAGATATGTTGAAAGCCTTCAACACTGCCTCCCACCCAATCTGCTGACAGTACTCTCTAACCTAAATCTTAGTATTACTGCAATTATATGGTTCAGAAATTATCTAACAGAATGCCAAAAGGCTGTAAAATGGGAAAAAGACCACTCCCTTCTGGTGTACCCCAGGGTTCTATTCTTTGGCTCTCACTCTTTATTGTCTTTATTAATAATCTTGAGACAGCTACTTCTCTTGCCTCCTTAGTACAATATGCTGATGATTCTATATTTATATGTGCTGCCCCTTCCATACAACTCCAAGATATAACCCAAAAGTCCCTCTTTGCAACTGAAGCCTGGCTTTCTAAATGACAAATCATACTGAACCCTAGCAAAACTAAACTTATGATATCCTATCCTACTAGAGCCAATGACCCTCTCCCCCCTTTCTCCATCAAAGCTATAAGTAATACAACTATTACACTGGTATCCTCCACAAAACTCCTAGGTGTCATGATTGATAACAACATGAAATGTGACATACATACATCCCACACTATAAAGAAAATTCAGAAAAAATAGGTACACTTTATAGAAGTAAGCAATTTCTAACTAGTAATACTAGGATAGCCATAACAAGAACACACATTCTGTCTACTCTCCTCCATGCTTCACCCATACTCTCAAATCTGAAAAAATACATATCTAGGAAAACTTCAAGCTTGTTATAATCTTCTTCTACTTCTTCTGGCTGTTTTCTGGTGAGGGGTTGCCACAGCGGATCACCTGTCTGCTCATGATTGGCAGTGGAGTTTTACGGTGTCGAGTTGCCAGTCCGGTGCCCAATCTTCCACAGAAGGCACACACATGCACACACTCACACCTAGGGCTAATTTAGAGTGTCCAATCCACCTACAGAATGTCTTTGGGATGTGGGAGGAAACCGGAGCACCCGGAGGAAACCCACACGACCACAGGGAGGACATGCAGACTCCACACAGAAAGCACCCCAGCCGAGAATCGAACCAGAGAACCTCTTGCTGTGAGGCGGCAATGCTAACCGCTGCACCACTGTGGCTGCCTTCAAGCTTGTTATAATAAAATAGCAAAATTTGCTACTGACTCTGCTTATCGTTCACACCACTTTCTAGCTTGAAACAACTCTCCTGGTTGGAACTATCACATGTATTAGCTTATAATCAGCTGATAATAGCTCAAAAAGTATTTAACCAGCCAGAAAAGACCCCCATTCTCCAAAATATAATTGAACCATATTCCAATAATTGAGTATTGCGCTCCACTAATAAATCTTTATTAAAAGCAAAGCTAAGAATAATGCTGGAGACTTTTTTCAAATTATGTAGCCAGAATCTGGAATTCACTCTCTCATACCCTGAAATCCACTACTAACACTGCTCATTATAAAAAGTCACATAAAACCCACTTAACTAGTGCATGGCTCTCCTCATGTAACAGTCCAGGTTAGCTTAGACAACCCACAAAAGACCTCACTATCCCACACAAGCAATATCTGAGAAATCGAACTACTGCCTCTGGCATAATGCTATAACTATCTCAACTCCAATCTCTGTAAACCTAAAACCTGAATTTCATTTCTTGTAATTTCAATCTGAATCTAAAACCTGAATTTAATTTCTGATAATTTCAAAATATTAGCCATACCTCTTAACTGTACAGATTTTCACTGTATGTCCAGATTTTTGCCTCAAAATTTTGGTCCGTTTTTCATAATTGTGGTTTTCTGGCAAATTAGTGGCAAATCATTAAAGCTTGACTTTAGAAAATAATGAGAGACAAATGAGTTTCAGACTTCATACCCTTCAGAAAATTCATGCTAATGGAAAATCTGTCACTCTATCAACTTTCTAAGTTTGTAACAGCAATATTTAAAAATTGTCCCTATGTTTGTGCCTTAATCCCACTTTTATTCATGGCTTTGTCCACATTTCTTGCTCTAAGAGGCTGAGAGGTATGTACTCTACTATATGTATTTCTAGAGTTCATAAACTCTCTAGCTTACAACTACATACAGATTTCATATGTGAATTGAGTTATTTTGCTTTGTTTAAATTGTACTTACCACTGTATACAAGATCTTATATGTGAATTTAATTATTTTGCTTTGTTTAAATTGTACTTGCGACTGCAATAAGGAAGAGTGATTAGGCATCTTAATTATGTATATCTAATTGTACATATTTTTGTATATCTTTATCTTATTAAGCATTACCTTATACATTTTTTCAACATATGTATATGTTACCTATAAACTGCCTTTCTTATATTTTTGTAGATTGTATGTGGAGATTTTCTCCATGGGCCTCCACTGACATGGGTTTTACCCAGTCGGACTTTCCTGATAAACAAATGTGAAATAAATAATAAATAAATATATTCTCTCCACTATTCTTCACTTATCAATGCTGTTAAAGGTATAAAATCATATTTTCACTGTTATTACGTCATTCAAGTCCAATTACTGCTGTGTTACTCCCACTAAGGGCTACATCATAAAGGTGGACAAGTATGGTAGTTTCCATGGTAATCTGTGTTATTCTTCCATGTTGCTGGAATCTCAGACTCTCTTCAGCCACAACCCTGTCCACAAGAGCAAAAGTAAATGTAGCATAGATTTATTTATTTTTTTATATGACATCATTGATGAACAATCAAGGCATAATCCCTTAAAGAAACACTCACAGACTGTAGCTGGCATATATCCTTCTGGCACAGATACAAAAAAATGTTCTTTTTACACAGTGGCAAGGCCCCATTCCCCCTTGAATTCATATATACAAACTCCAGAGTGACAGAACAGTCAAGAGAAGGAAAAATATTCCCCTAAACAGTGCACAGAAGTCCAATAGAAACAAAGATCCTACTGGTACATAGAAACCTAGCAGTAGAAGAGAAGGAAATGAACCAATTGTAACTGAGCAATAAGCACCCAAATCAGTATTAATTGTACAAGTGTAGATGCATAATTTAACATAGCTGGTCCACCAGCATGCTTTGCAAGATGGTGGAAACTACAGTATCAAGAGAAAAAAATGAAACAATACAGGAAGAATGTGCAAAACTTTATACAGACTGCAAATAAATGTCAGAACTGAACTCCCCACCCTGGGGATGTATAGGCTTCCCTATGTGAAGTTGAGGGAGGACAGTAGAGTTAACCTATTTTGTTTATGGCATTATATAGGTTGCATAGGTGATATTATATATAAAAAGACCTAACTTTTTGAGACAGTCAAGTAGGCAGGAGGGTGTGCATATAATGGCATATGATGCAATCGTGTGGCATTCATAATTTATTCAAGTAATCATTAATGGGGAGGTCAGGAAGTGGGGCAGGGTGGAAGATGACAATATTCATGGAGGCAGCATTATTGAGGGGATTTATCTGCATAAAAATGCTATCTCTAAGACAGACCCATGAGGAATATTTTTAAACACCTTTATTGAATTATCACTTGTGACATAGACACATTTACATTTATATAAAAGTAATCAAACTGTATTAACAAGTTAAAATTAACAAACATTATGTTTCACATATATTTCTATATATCATATAACCTAAGCAACATCACATAAATTATTCAATTATTCAATTTCTGCTTCTTTTTTAAACAAGAAACATCTTTATTAAACCATCACTTACAACATAAGCAATCATATATGCATATATATTAAACAAACCACACCAACACAATTCTAGTTGCAAGTATTTTACATTACACACCATAATGACACAGTCCCAGTTGCAAATATTATACATAATTTATAATTGGCCCAATCATTTTAAGTCAGACATTACATAGCTCATTTAAGTCCTGCCTTCTTCTAAACCTCATTCCTCCCCTGTATGTATTGTTCACACAATTTCTATTTTTTTTTCCTGTGTAGCTTGCTCTTACCTTTTTCCTAAAGATCTCAATTCCAGTTGTTTTATATCTGTTTCTAGACCCTTGAGGAATATTGATCCTAAGAAAATATTTCTGATTTACAGCTCTAGCACAATGTTTCTGTGTTTATAAAATTGCTCTACTTTATGCCTGAACTAGATGGAGTAGACACCAGAAGGTACTCCGAGTACAAATAATGAACCTAAAGGGAAAATTACAGAAATACTTCTTACTAGGAAAGAAATTGAGGCACAGGGCAATGAAAACAAACCACTGTTACTGATCTTGGGGGCAGGGTGCGAACAGTACATAAACACACAGCATGCTGTAATAACATCTGTCTATTTCTCTCTAAAAAAATTAAGAAGTAGTACAGATTATACACAGTTTGCCAGAATGGGAAAAGCATGTAATATTTTCCAAATGTCCATAGATCCACACACATTTGCTATTTTAACTTAGTGTGCCTTGGGAACAAATAGTATTCAGGTACATGCACTGTTTGTGAATGAGTTAAATGATTACAATGTGAATTATGTGCTGACAGAGTGTGTGTACCTGTGCCATTGGTGGGGGTGGGTAACAGATCAGAGCAGGTAACTCTCCTTACATATTGAGACAGTTCAGCATTTACATAGTTATACAGTAGAGTACTTAGTGCATACTTTACACAGCAAGACAGTATTGATACATGAATAATCTACTCCCTCAGTATGTATATCTCAGTCTGTAAACACGGCCCTGTCTCACCATATGAATACTACGGTATGTCATTATGAAAATTCTGTTCTGTATCACTGCAGCGCCTCAGTGTGAAAACACTGTACTGTTCTATCACTGGGTATTACCTCATTATGCTGATACTTAAATACTGCACTGTCTCACTTAACAAGTGGTATCCCTGTCACCTTGTAGAGTCACGGCTCAACAAGCTCCACCTGGACAAGGTCAGATATACAGTGCTGACCATCCTACTAGCTGTTTCCGCTGGAAACCACCATCAGTGCAGTTTAGGAGCATGTTTTAGCAGGGGGTTCCATTGCCTTACGAGTTCTGTTTTGTGTACAGTTGTTGTGACCATCAGGTAGATATAAGTAGCCTAGAGTGGAATTGTTATCCATATATCACTCAAGGAGGGCTTATCCCTTTACAAAACTGTTTTTTTTTCTTAAAGACTCACTAAGTTGAAGATGAAGCTGATTATTTTTAGGCATTTAAAAATTTGTCAAGTTGTAACTTGATGAGACCTAGAAGAAGGATATAAGCGCTACACTATACCTCTCTCTCTCTCTCTCTCTATATATATATATATATATATATATATATATATATATATATACACTGAATAACCTTACTATACTACTAACATACTGCTTATATAAATACTGCATTGCTACGTCATTATGTAAATACTAATTTGAACATTGTAAATTGTTCACCGTGTCTCTATGCAATAACCATATTGTCTCATTGTACAAATACTGCACTGTGCTTTAGTGTAAATACTGAATCTCGATGTGTCACTGGTTTACAGCCTGACTATGTAAATACTTTACTCTGTCACTGTGTGAACACTACACACTGTCACTGCATAACTATTGCACTGCCTCACTGTATAAATCTTACACAATATTACTACATAAATATTGAACAGTATCAGTTTTAATAGTATACGTTCACATTATACACAGCACTAAGGCTTTGTGTAAATACTGTCTTTGCATTTATTGTATTGTTACCTCACCATATAAGTAATGCATGGTCTTATTGTTAAAATATCATACCATCTCACTATGTAAACCTCATGCTTACTATATAAATCTAATACTACTATACAATGTAAATACTACACAGTCATTCAATGCAAGTATTGCATTATTTACAACATTTCTTTTGCCTCACAATATAAATACAGCATTGGTGAAATTGTGAATGACTATAACAAACTTCACAACTATGATTGTCTGTGTTTGGATGCAAAACCCATCTTTGCATGGAGTCAGTACAGAAGATAATTGTGTATGATGTCTTTAGTTTGAGAACAAATGGGAAAGAGTTGTTGATGTGTGCCCTTAATATCAGAAATGTTAAATGGAGCATATTGACAGATGCCACACCAACAATCAGGATCTGTCTGGATGAACTACAAGGAACATATCTCAAACAGCTGGTACTAGAACCTTCATGAGAACTGGTAGTCTTGGATCTGGTGCTCTGTAATGGTAATGGACTGGAGTAAGAATATTATATCTGGAACAAAGGACCACCAAGCAGAAGGGTTTATCACTAGCTTAACCACAGAACAAGTAACCATGAAAAGTGCAGGTGCCAAAAAAAACAAGTAAAAAACAAACACCAAATCCATACCAGAAGAGAACACAGGAGCAATAAATTAGTGTATTCTTCATTTAATCACTGCTTTCATCCAAAAGACTTCTTCAGAACAGTAAATGACAAAACACTAGTAAAAAAACCTGTTTAAATATAACTCTTGCAAGCAACAAGCCATCAATTAGCAATTAAAACAAATTAGGTTATATGTCAAAAGGAATGTTTTTTTATAACCCTACTGCACCGTTTATGTTTCTTTAAATTCTGATTTTAATTTGTTTAATTAAGTAATTTGTTTTAATTGCTAATTGATGGTTTGTTGCTTGCAAGAGTTGTATTTAAACAGTTTTTTACTAGTGTTTTGTCATGTATTGTTCTGAAGAAGTCTTCTGGACGAAAGCAGTGATTAAAGCTTAACCACAGAGCCCAGCCAATATGAATTGAGGCATCTGAACTTTATGAAAAAAAGACTTAAAAGATGAAACACAACCTCAGGAAAACTCCAACAGTCAAGGGTAATGGAGAAGATCAAGGAAGATACAACCCATGGGGAGTGGGGGTCATTTGCATGTATGCTTCACCAACAGAGAGATGTGGCTTCTACCTCAAAATTACAAAGGTCTTTGTGAAATGTATTCATATCAAAAAGAAAATAATCCCAGCGTGGTCCTCAAATGAAGCTGTACCAAAGTCTAAGGTAAATGTTTTATCATGTAGGATATACAAGGCATTGCAGAGAGATGAAAACTGCAGTATAAAGTTAAGTATAAGGATGCTATGAAGGCCCATATCCATGGATAGGATGGTGAGTTCTGTCAAGAATAGTGAATAAACCTTTAAGAGACAAAAAAGGAAGCAAATAAAGAAATATCAAGGAACAGTGAAGCTAACTAAAATGAGAAGGAAGTAGAACTAAAATGGTGTGAGGAGTAGGGAGGGTCACTAAGTGAATATGTTTGGTGCTCTCTCTCTCTCTCTCTCTCTCTCTCTCTCTCTCTGTCTCTCTCTCTCTATATATATATATATATATATATATATATATATATATATATATATATATATATATATATATATATATATATATATATATGTAAAGTAAAAGTACAATGTTTAACCAAAACTAGCCAGGACAAGCTCCTGTAATAACTGGGTCTGATCTGCATACTTTCTTAGAAGACAAACTTCAAAAATAAAAGCTGGATGTTACTCCAGGACCTAATAATACAGCTTAGATCTCTTAACTGAAAAACTGACCACATGGGGTATTTGTAAACATAATGAGTCCTCTGTGGAGTGAGGTATGATAACTCCCAGTAACTAGACATCGCTGTACTATATTCTGCTGTCATGTCACACAGCTCTTTATAAAACATTTTTGCTCATTATACATGATGGCAGAGTTATGGCCATTGCCATAATATGGCAAAATAAGGAGATGAAATACTGGGAAACTTTCACTGGTAGAAGCACAACAATATTAACATGTGGAAGTGATGAGAGAGCATACAGTGCAGATGTGTTAGCAGGTTTGCTCCATGGGTAACTTTTTTCAGTGGTAGTTTTTTTATTTTTATTCTTATGTGCTGAAATTGCTCCTCTGCTCTGTACTTAACAACACATCAGGAGGGGAAGGGGATTGTTTCAGTCAAACAGATTATGACAATTAAGTCAACACGGTAATTCTGGTATGATAATGTATGTAGCTAGGACTTGCCCATATCATTTGTAATACTGTTTCTGAATTGTATACAGTCCTGGGGAGTGGGGATCATTTACATGTATGCTTCACTAACAGAGTGCTGTGGCTACACAGTGAGGTAAAGGCCACATACAAGGTCTTACTCCACTGAGCAAGCGGTATGAATTACACAGGTTTTGGTGTGCCATGCTATTGTATGCTAGCACTACTCATGGTACACATTTCTTGTGAATTTTACCCAGTATCACTAATGCATTCATAATGAGAATAAGATATGGGAAGTCTGAAAAAGGTCAATTCACAATGGCACGAGTAAGACAAAGGCAGGAAACCCAGCTTGTCAGTTTAAGAACAAATGCAAGAAAAAACAAAGAACCAATGCCAGATTAATGAGTCGATGAATATGGAAACCAGCTGGGCATAATACCCAAACAAGCATACGATTACAACATAAAGTATTTGTCGGACAAATGGACTTCTTGCAATGGTCAATCAAGAGTGGTAGATCAGAAAAGGGCTCTGGGCATGCCTCCTCAAAATATATCAAGGTACATGGCATGGTGCAACAGAAGAAGAAAACTGGACACAGGGAATTATACTAAATGGAGTCCACTGAGTTGAATTTATGACATATCTTAGGGTCAGCTCTGCTTCTTATCAACATCCTTTCCCGTGACAGTTCAAAAGGTCTGAAAAATGATAAAAAGTCAGAAAATAGTGCTGATAACTATGACAAGCAAATATAAATACTGCTATAAGGCATGCCAGATTAAATCTAGTATAGAAAATGTAAAGTAATACATCTAAATAGTAAAATCTGGGAAAGAAATACACAATAGCAAATAAAGCAGAAGTAACAACAAATGAGGGAGAAACCCCAGGGCAGTCATTTCGGATGACATAAAGGTAAAGAAGCACTATATGAAAAAAGCAAAGAAAGCTGGTAGGTTTCTGTCAGGAAGCAAAGGGAACCATAACAAAAAGACTCCATCTGGTGTATAGTTTGCAGTTATGGAGATGCAATTTTAATAATGACAACTGGTTATATACATATAACTACTTAAGTAGTTATTAAAATGTTAAGGTAAATTGCTATTTGCAATAAAAAGGTATAAAAAAGCAGGCCATTTTCAGGAATAAAGGGAACTAGGTTCCCAAACCATATGAATGAACATTACAGTCATGAAATGCAAAATATACTGAATTTGTGCAAGCAACAGCAAGCAAAAAAAGGCAGCAATATATTGATTATGGTCACTACCCTGAGATTATTAGAATGATCAGAAATACACAGACAGCCTACACAACTACTAGAATTTAAGTACACATGCACATGAAAATAAATCACACTACAAGCAGTAAATTCTTAATCGAGTATGTTATCCAAAGTAGACAGTAAAGGCTCGCTACCCACTGCAGTTAAGCATTGTCAGAGAACACAAACTGCATTCAGAAAAGGAATAATCAAGATATAACATGCATCTGCAAAAGAGTGAAGAAAGATAAACATTAAAGTGTAGTGCTGAATAAAGTAGCGTATTGTTTAAGACTGAGCTGTAAAAGCAAAACCTTGGAAGACGTGTTTGAATCGCATGGGATCCCAGTTGAATATGGTACAACTCTAAGCAAGTTATTCAATTTTCTTTTGTTAGTATATTTCCCTTTGTGAGTGCAGTTTGACTACCTCTTCAACAAACTGATTAAAAAAAGACAAAACTTGAATGTGTCTTCAGAGTAATGCATGCTTATTATATTACTGCAATATCTTACCAGATAACCAAATTAAGACTTCTAGTAGCAATGTTAGTATATGTGCTGCTTGTTTACTTCCATATGTATAAAGCATTATATAAGAAAAATTACAATTAAGAGGATATAGAAGCACAAGAACTTAGCATGCAAAACCCAAATGCTTGGCTATTGACCTGTGGTTTTAGGGAAGAAGATATACTGAATGGAATTCAGAAAAGCTTACAAAAAGTATGAAGACTTATCACAAGCCTTTCTGATTAATAGAGTGTTCTAATGCTCAGGTTTCCACTGGCAGAGATCTCAGCTTAGAGAGTGGTCCCTGTGGTCAAACTACATGCTAATGTAGCAATCAGGGGCAGTGGTTAATGGTAATTAGACATATGCTAGCCCCTAGAAATGCCTGTGGTTTCCAAGTTATACTGCTGAATCATTTGGATGTGTAATTTTCCATTGTTAGAGGAATAAGTGAACACCATCAAGAAGATAGCAGTCACCTATTCATTCAAATGTAACAGTCATAGAGCAGGTAGGTTCAGCAAAGATATGGGGTTGGAGGGTATGTTAGTGTTACTGTGTGTGCATGTGTATGTATTTAGGCATGTGTGTGCATGTCTGTAAGAGCATGAATATATATATATATATATATATATATATATATATATATATATATATATACACCTAGAACCACCAAAAGAAACTGTGCTCGATGTCTAAAGTGCCCAGAGACAATCCAACAATGTCACAAAACTTCAGCACTAAAAATAAAACATTCCAACCAGTGGTGCAATTCGACTTTAATGGCAAATGATGGCAGGCAATGTACTCCACAGATCAGTGTGTGATAACGCCATGAGGCGAAACCGGTCTGTGGAGTAGATTGCCTACCATCATTTGCCATTAAATCGAGTTGCACCACTGGTTGGATTGTTTTATTTTTAGCGCTGAGGTATGTGTGTATATATATATATATATATATATATATATATATATATATATATATATATATATATATATCTGTATATATATATATATATATATATATATATATATATATATATATATATATATAGGTTCATAGGTTCTTAGGTAGGTCCTAGGCTATTCACCCTAGGGCCTATATAAGCCTAGCCAAAAATGTACCCTGGCTTTCGCCACCCAAGAAAATTATTTTCCTGTGCCCCTGTCGAGCAGAGCCACAGAAGTGATCCCTGGGGTGAATTTCCTATTTCCCATCCAATCATCAAGATTTTTCTTGAAGAGTGCTAATGAGGAGCACTGTTTGACATAGATAGGTAGCCTGTTCTAGAGTATGGGAAGTATCTGGGATAGGAATCTATCCCTCCAGCATGTTCTGTTTATTATGCTGTCGAAGTTTAGGTCCGTAGAGTGTGTAGCTCGAAGGGATTGGGATTTCTTTAAGTGGAGCATGTCCAACAGCTCTGGGTTTGACATAGCTTTGTATGTTAGGCAGAGATCGCCTCTAAGTAGGTGATATGTGACGGAGTAAAGCTGGAGTTTTTTTGAGGCGGTCTGCGTAGGGCATCTGTTTGAGGCCAGTAATCCTCTTTGTGAGGTATTTCTGTGGCCTTTCCAGTTGTTGTAGATGTCTTGTGAGGTACATACAAAAAGGGGTGTTGTACTCTATAATGGGTCTAATGAGTGATGAATAGAGGAGAACAATGACCTCTTTTTTTCTGGATGAGAAACCTTTTGTGATGAGGTGAACCACGTAGAAGGATTTCCTGACCACTGTGGCAATGTGATTATCAAAGGAGAGACTACTGTCCACCTGTGTCCCAAGGTCTCATCACATTTTCGGCGTTAAGTAGACTACCAGCTATGTGGTAGTTCATAGGTACAGAGTTTTTACCAAAGGGGATGACAATACACTTTTTGGCATTGAGCTTCAAGCCATGGCTTTGACACCAGGCAGCTGTCTCATTGAGGCCCTTTTGTAGTATGTCCACATCATTAGGAGTTTTGGTTATGGCTCCTAGTTTGCAGTCATCTGGAAACATTGTTAGCCAAAGACCTTCTGTGTTAGCGTGTACTTCAGAGAAGTAGATACCAAACAGGAGATGACCCAGGACTGAACCCTGTGGTACTCCTCTTGTCACTGGTCTGAAGTCGGATTTGGAGTCTGCTACTTTCACAGTGTGGGTTCTGTCCATGAGCCAGTTGGCAACCCATCTTGTGACATAGGGATTTATACCTAGTTTAGTGAGCTTATCTATAATTCCAGAGTGAGGGATGGTGTTGAAAGCTTTGGCGAGATCTAGACTTACCCTCATCTATGGCTTTGGTGACTGCTTCAAAGAAGTCAGTCAGGTTTAGGAGACATGATCTGCCTTTTACAAATCCGAACTGGGTAGAGTCCAGAGTTTGGAGATTACCAATGTCTTTGTTTATGAGTTCCATGATGATACATTCCATGGCCTTGCAGACCAGGCTCATCAGGCTAATGGGGCGGTAGTTCCCAGGGTCCGTCTTGGCTCCCCCTTTGTGGCGTGGGATAACTGTCACAGTGCGCCATTCGGTGGGCACCAAGCCTGAGGTGAGACTATGATTGAACATGGTACTTAGGTAAAGTGTCAGTTCATTCTGTAGTTCATGTAGAACGCAGCCTGGGATATTGTCAGGTCCCATGGATGCTGTGTTCTTGGCTTTGGAGAGTGTGTTTTTTACCTGTGCAGCCGTGATTACAGGAACTTTACATTCTTCCGGTATAGAGCTGGACCCTCTAGGGGGTGAGAGGGGGGTAAAGTTAGCACTGAACCTATCTGCCAGGATGTTGGCAATATCAGTTGGTTCTGTATATTTAGTGCCATTGTGCTGTAACTCACAGCAGATCTGAGTGTTGCCATTCAGATTCTTGACATAGCTATAGAATGCTTTGTGGTTGTCTTTAGAGTCAGTGGCAATTTTGTTTTCCTAACTAGCTTTGGAGGATTTTATGAGGGATCTCAGCTTCTTACTGAGGTTGACCAGGGAGTTCCTCCAGTCATGGGATTTTACTCTTTTTTGCAACAGTTTCTTTCTTCTGTTGTAGAGTTTGTTTATGGCAGAGGACCACCAGACTGGCTTCCTTTTTTTGGAGGATAGCATCTTGGTTCTATTAGGGCTAGCATGATCCATGCACTCGTGTAAGTGCTTATAAAGTGCATTTGTGTAGGATTCAGCAGTCGTATCTCTATTGTCCGTCTGCATGGGTGTCATGAAGTTTGCCACTTCTGCCTTAAGAAGTGTGAAGGCTTTGGAGAAGTTTTTTACAGTGGTTTCCCTAATATGGGGTGGGGGCAGGATGTGGATGTCTAGGGTGATTTACTTGTGGTCGGATCTGACCAACGAGGAATTGACCTCTGGTGTGGAACACCAGTTGCCCATGTTGGTAATGACCAGGTCTAGGATATTGCTGCCCCTGGTGGCGGTGTGAATAAGTTGATCCAAGGCATTGGAATTTATGAATTCCAGAAAACGCTGAGCAAAAGAGTTGGTACATGAGTAGTTTTCCCAGTTAATGGTGGGGTACTTGAAATTGCCCATTATTAGGGTGTTGGGTTGTATCCTAATACTTTCCAATGTGTCAAGAAATGAGGAGAGGGAATCCTGGGGCATGGTGGGGGTCTGTCGCAAGCTACAGTTTGGATTGCAGTCTTTCCCAGAGTTAGTTGCACTTGGATAATCTCAGATGCATTATGCTGTGCAACTAGCCTGGAGGTGTGGATATCCTTAATGAATATGGACACACCTCCACCTTTAGTGCTTCGTTCCGGATTAGGTGGCTGAAAGGTGTGGTATTATAGCATGGTAATGCAGGGGTGCTCTCTGGAGCTTTGAACCAGGTCTCTGCCACTGCAAAGATGTCGATGTTCTCCATTTTAAGGAGTGCCTCGAGTAAGTTCATTTTGAGGTTTAGACTTCTAGCATTGAGTAGCATTACCCTCAGATTTTGCTTGCTTGTACCTGTTACAGTGGTGAATTTTTCATTTGAACCTTGCCTAAAAAAGGCACTATAGGGGTGGCAACAGCCTTAGCCAGTATCCAGAATCCCAAGAGCAACAGGTGCAGGCCATCTCTGACAATGCATCGAGATCTGTCAATCATGTCATCCCAGGCAGACAAATACTGGATGCCCCTTAGAATGACACCAGAAGTGTAGCCAATTGTTGAAGTCAATCATTTTGTCCTTGTACTGTGGTATCATTCTGGGTGATGGTAGGATGCTGCTCAGGGCTAGGGTCATACCTGCCTGGGATACAAGATCGGACAGCTCCTTCATGTCTCTTTTCATGTAGTCCAGGGAGGTACATCTCAGGTCATTCACACTATATATATATATATATATATATATATATATATATATATATATGGTTCTACCTGACATAATCGAAACCACACAACACCGACAACCACATCACCGACACCACATATTCGACAGTCCATAAACACGAAACCAGACATAACCGATAAAACGACAAACGAAACCCCATACACTGCACACACCACAATAACAATTAAAACAAAACACATCCCCATTCCACAAACCACACACACAACACAAGCACACCAAAATCCTTACAAGCCCACACTAAACTACCCTAACCCTAAGGTCCGTCACTATCGCACACACCTACCTACCCCTCCTAACCCTAACTCACTAAACCCTCCTCCTACCGCCCCTAACAACTAACTTAACCTAATCCTAACCCCTCCCCCCTAACCCCTCACTTAACCCACCCCCTATCCTCACTCCCCCCCCTCCTAAACCCCTAACCCACTATCCTTAACCCCCCCCCCCCACAGACCGTCAATCTCCTCACCCCCTGCAATTTCACAGATCCTACATCCCCTACTACGTGCTCGTTTTCGCAACGATACTCACACAGCCTTTGTCTTCTGCATTGTCGATGTTCTGCCACTCGCGATCAAGGCCGGTTCTTCGACGATCTTCTTCTTGTCGGTCTTCTTAGTTTTCGATCTTCTGGAGGAGTCTTTCGCTGTGTCTTCTTCTGCGCTTAAGTCAGGTAGAACCATATATATATATATTGTGTGTGTCTTTAGTGGGGGTTATCACACTAAGGGATTTAGGTAGAGAATTTGTGTCTTGAATCTGTGCCTGTGCAGTTGGAGCATGCAACTGGGTGAATGGAAAAGTGATTCTGTTAGTGTGAGTGACTCTGGCAGGCTCATCTTTTTTGTTGTGGTGAGGATGTGTGTGTGTGTGTGTGTGTGTGTGTGTGTGTGTGTGTGTGTGTGTGTGTGTGTGTGTGTGTGTGTGTGTGTGTGTGTGTGTGCGTGTGTGTGTTTGTGTGTGTGTGTGTGTGTGTGTGTGTGTGTGTGTGTGTGTGTGTGTGTGTGTGTGTGTGTGTGTGTGTGTGTGTGTGTGTGTGTGTGTGTGTGAGTATAAAGGTGCTTTTACCCAGTAGCATAGGAAGGGTTGGATGAATGGGTCAATCGACACTGCTGCAAAGTGTTACGGGGTGTGATCACGGCTTCCTGCAGCATGCCTTTTTATGTAGTCAAATCACAGTACAGACAAGCTGTTTAGTGGTTTTGTTCTTTTTATTTTTTGCTTTGCTCTTTAACTGAATGGCTGTGGGGAGGCAATTGATACAATATTCTTCATTCGAAGTATGCACCTACCAAAGTTTTTTTAGTTCTTCTCTCAAAGAGGTGAAGAGGGCATGAAATGTAGAAGCCAAAGTATCAACAATAACCCAAAGTCTTTTTTTTTTCACTTGAAGAACTAAGGGGTGGGATGGTACAGAGCTCTGCCTTTGCCATCATAATGCATCGACTGCCAAGAGAACACTAGCACCAATAGTGCTAAACAAGATTGGTTGATAGGCATGCAAATGACCCAGTAATGAAGTCTTACTGTGATCCTAGCTTTCTCTGAATCACATTTTCTCACCATCATGTAAACTGACCTATCTGTGGTGGTCTACTTCTGCATGTGTTGAGGATCCTTCTGAATCCCAGGGTCTGGACACTAGCTAGCAACTCCAAACAGCCTGGCTCCAACTCTCCTCTCAAACCCCCCATTCTGGCAGCCATGGTCCCATGTAGACTGACAAATTATGTATATTGTCAAGATTAAGGTTTCTGTAGGTCAGAGAAACATAAAAAGGCCATTAAGGGGCAAGTTTCCATGAATAATACTCTTTGTTAACCTGAAGAAGATGCATTTTTCAACAAATTCAGAATTATAAGTTCCACTACCAGTGGTCTACTTTTAGGTCACTACACTTATACTGTAACCCAGTTTTCTAGAAGGCTTTGCTACACACCTCTCAATACATGCCAAAAATTATATTTTTTTTTTTTTTTTTTTTTTTTAGAAGTGTTTCTTTATATGCTTGAAAACACATTCTTTAGCTGTGTATTCCAGACTCTTATAAACTACATATGTTAGAATAATATATTCGACTTTTCCTCTCTGTTTCTCTCCCATTCTCTTTCTTGTCACTGCTGTAATTACATCAACAGAACTGAAGATTTTCATCCTCTATATCTAAGCTGACGTCTCAGTATTCTTGCATTAAAAACAGACCCAGGGTCATAATATAAAAAGCCAACAAGTCTCTGTTTATCCTCACGTTCTCTTATAGGTGTTACAAGCCAAGTTTCTCCAGCCTGTCTTCATTAAACAGATTGTTCATTCCCCTACACCTTTTTGAAGTTTTTCCTCTGGATTCCTTCAATTTTTTTACCACATCTCTCCTGAGATGCTATCCTCAGAATTTGTGCAGTAATCCAGATGTGGACCGTTTTATGATTATCAGAACACAAGAATCATTTTAACTTTTCTACTTCCACTGCCTGTACCTCTCTTTTACAGTTTAATGCATTTTTCTCAAAACACTGGTAGCTATCCATGGATAGCAGACTTCATAGATATTGTAATGATGTTCCTTATTTAGTATTAATTACTCTTTCTGCATATATGAATATATTTCTACCTTATCTATGTTATACTTATGTAACTTCATGTGTCATGTGTATAGCTGCCCAGTCACCGAAAAGCATTACTTATCTGATTTCAGGTTCTTTTACATAACATGCCAGAATAGACTCAGGGTGTCTTGTTTAAAAAGCTAATTTATTTTCAGTGCCTGAAAATACCATTTACTAGACCCAACAATACTTCTTCTGCATGATATATATATATATATATATATATATATATATATATATATATATATATATATATATTATCTTTTTTACTGCTATAACATGTGACCTGAACAGCACACATATAAAGATAAAGATCTTGCAGGTACTCCTACCATGGTAGTGCAGTTCAGAATTGGAAAGGTCAGAGGTCAGCTCAGAAGGTGATGTGGGTGGCATTAGTGTAAGATAAACAGAGCTTGTAAATGATACTGTTTGGTGCACCCCCTTACTTCTTCCACAACCCTAGCTAAGCTTAGATGCTAATATATGTTACTTTTCGACAGGTGTAACAGTGTTGCTCAGAGGATTAAAGGCTAGGAGAAGCTAATTAATTTCTTCCTAGTGTCCTGGTACAATTCTCTCAGTCAGTTGCTACAAGTTTCCAACTCTGAGCAGATCAATTATCCAAGCAATGCCCCTAGGTCAGATAGGCAGTTTGCATGATTGGTCTAAGCTAGTTAGTAAATTAATCCACTAGACCTAGGCATGTGGGTCTGTTTTAAGGCACAGATATGAAAAATACTACAACAATAATCTGTTGCAGAAAGAGAAATGTATATGGATATTTTCACAGAAATGCAAAAACATCTTTTAGAATTACATAAAATAAGTAGTAACATCATGTTAAAGTGAGAGATACATTAATGTGGCATAGACTCAGTTCTTCTAATACATCAGCTATAGCAATGCACTAATTCATTTCAGACAGATATTTGGCAAGTTCTTGATATTAATGGATTTGAAATCTTCTGAATGCTTAGAAAAGCAAGAGTTCTGCCATCTAAAATCATTACTCATAATTGTTTTGTTATCTGCTTCTGATATGACTGTGTAACTGTAAGATTTTTCCTTGCAAGATTATACAACTTAAGTGCAATCAAGAAAAGTTATATAGAAGTTTTTTTCATGTACCACTGGTAAATGATAGACTCAGATTTATAAATCCCTCATATCTTGCACTAGCATCTTAGTCCAAGAATGCAGAAATCACAATGCTCATAATGGGATGGGGGGGGGAGCTCAAATCCTAAATTCAACTCTACACCAGTGGTACAAAGAATCTGCAAAATAAATATATACTAAAAGAAGTGCTATACATTTCTGGACTACTCCTCTGTTGGAAGAGAGCCTATTAAAATTATTTAGAACATTATATTTGCTCAGTAACAGAAGGAAACAACAAGCCTATCGAATTATATAATTCCCTCTCCATCAAGTATTCCATGAACCCACAACCCTCACTGTGAAGAAGCGCTCTCACATATTCTAGGACTTGTCAGCCTTATCAGCATACTGCCTCTAAACCTCCATCCCATTCAGAATTCCTATTTAGGATGGTTTACCAAATAAAAACAAATCAGACCAACAGAGCTCAAAGCATAGATTTAATATCATGCACTTAATAAAAGTTAAAACAACAAACAGGAGAGATTAGCACTTTCACACATAAGTGCTTCTTGAAATCTACCCACAGCCTAAAAATACTTCATTTTTAAAAGACCATTGACAAACGAGACAACCAGAGCAATTAAGCTCAATGAGGCAGCTTCCGTGCCTTCAATGCAGGTCTTAAAGGAACATTCCCATTTAAGTCGGGAGTCTTATCAGCCTGCAAAGTAGCAATCCATTTCATTTCAGCCATTTAAGTTCAAGATGTCCCCACCTCTATTACTTTCCTCAGTCATCTGCATAACCATAAAGATGAAAGAGTGCCAAGCATTGGCCAAAACATGTTTTAAACGTCTATTTGTTTTGCCTACATAGAATTTGGTACACTGCTTATAGCAGGCCAGATACACTAAATTCTTAGTCCTACAATCTATGTACAGTCTCAAACTATACACATTCCCAGATGTCAGATGTATAAATAAGTTAGAGATAAAGATCAACTTACAGGCTTTAAAGGTCTGGCATGAAAATGTCCCAACACTACTGGATCTCATTCTAAACTTTTTCCTAGGTCCATAGCACAGCTGCCTCTTAAGCGACAAATTACTATTAAAGGTAAAACTTGGTTCACTACCCACAATTCTCTTAATGTTGTCATCTGAAAGTAAAATAGGCCAGTTCCTCCTGATAACATCACAGACAATCCCCACATCACTACTGCATGTAACAGCCACCGTATTTCAAGGGTCAACATAATTTGTTTCATTATGCTGCATAGAGGAGTCACCTAAAACTCGTGGTCTCCTTGCAAAATAAGGTTTACCTGCAATCGACCTCAATCTCCCAGCTTCACAGGAAGAATAACTAATTTCATTGGTATTACAACCGCTAGCTACAAAATCTTTACTTAGCTGCTCAGTGGCTGCCAAAAAAATCTCCATCTGTAGTATGCAACCTGGACATTCTAAGAAATTGCCCCTTAGGAACATTCTTATAAATGTGAGCTGGATGCATACTCAAACAGTACAAGAGATTATTTTTCCAACAATCTTTCCTAAACAGAGATGTATCAACTGCACCTTCCTTGTTAATCCGGAGGTGGACATCAAGAAAGTTGATACTTTGCCTTGAGTAGTTCAATGTAAATCTAAAGCATGAACTACAACTTTCTACATAGTCAATAAAACCTGTCAGCATTTAACAGTTCTATCCCATAACATAAAAATGTCATCAACAAAATGCTTATAGTATTTTATATAATCAGTAAAGTCATCTTATTTAACACATATTCCACTTCCCAGTTAGCCATCACGAGGATGGCATAACTGTTGGCACAGGGACTTCCCATGGCGACTCCTAACTTCTGTAAATAAAAATCATCATTAAAAATAAAAACATTGTTTTCAAGAGTATATTCTAGCAGCATATAAATAAGGATTATTTGTTCATTGTCTTAACTACTATGAACTCCCTAAAAGAATCAATACCAAAGTCATTGGGAATGACCATAAAGTGTGTACAAACATCTAATGTAACAAAATACATGACAGAGATACATTCAAATTCACTTAGACATTCACCAAAAGTCCGCAAATATATTCTGTATCCTTAAGTACTGTTGGTGCCATTTTCAATACAGCCTTCAACTTATACTCTACGTGAATAGAAAGTGGCTCAGTTAGACATCCGCACCTGACACAATGGGTCACATAGGAGAATCATTCAGATGCTTGTGAATTTTAGGCAGCCCATGAATCATCTGAATTAATGGGTCATTAATCAAATAGTCATACATGTCTCATGACAATGCCCTCATCATAAGTAAATCATACAGATTATCATGCAACTGTTTGTTCAACCTATCAGCTCCAGTTTTAGTCATTTTCATATGTTTGTTCATCACTAAGTATCATTTCCATACTCCAAATGTATCTATCCAGGTCCATAATCATAATTGTGCCCCCTTTATCAGCAGGGTGAATATAAATATCCGGATTCTCCTGTAACTCTTTCAAGGCTTGCCATTCACTTCACAAGAGATTATAAAATCTCTGTGCATGTCCCTTGTTCAACTCATTAAAATATCTTTCTCACAAACCTTTAAAAATGCTTCTATCAATGGATGTAGTTGTGGTCAAAAAAGATGTAAGATGTCCGTAGAATTGAATTCTTTGATGACAAATACAATGGGATGGAACTGGAGACTTTAGTTGTCAATCTATCTTCTTTCAATCTCACTGAGCAGCAAAAATTCTCTAGGAGTTGATGCAACGTGTTGGTCCAACAGCACTTGCTTCCCGTACCTTAACCACTAGCATGTCATCCCTAGCCTCTGACCCTACCCACTCTATGTCCCCTCCTCTATGGCATAGAACACATGCCATCATGGTGCAGATCACTAATCCACCTTCATTCCTCCCTTCTTTGCCATTCCTTCATAAATTCCAGATATGCACTTTCATGTCCCACCCAATCTTATAAGTGCTCAGTGTTTTTGACATTGCAGTAATGTTCACCCTCACATATTGCATCACTGCTTGCAGTGCCCTGCCTTTCTACAAATCATCTCTACATTGTACAGTGTTACTACAAAGCCCACAAATATTTGACTCTATGTTCTAGTGTCTGTTCTTTTTTTCCTTCTTTCATCTAAATAGCTGCCCTCTGCTTTTGTGACACTCCTTCTTCAAGGTATAATCTTGGAGGTGTATGTTTCTTACTCATGACTTAGCACTGCTGTCTGTTTTTTTTTTAATTCTCTTTATTGTTTTATACAGACATTAACAGTAAATGACAACAGACTAAACATACAAGAACTAACTACAAACAAAACTATATACACTTATACAATGCCCAAAATAACACAAAGGGTGAAACATTAATCAAATATCCAGTTCAATATATGTTCAAATAACATTCTCCAATATTCTATAAGATAAGGTTTCTGGTTAATATTGTGGAACAAGTATCTATGAGCCTTAAGGTGTTTAATATCAAGAGTCTTGAGCCCCTCCCATGATAGTAAGTGCCTATTTTTCCAATTAAGTGAGATATAATACTTTACTAACATAAAAATGGAAATCAGAATTCTGTGTTGCGCCTTTGATAAACCTGGGGGAGGAATGTGTAAGAGAGTAAATTTCCATGAAAGGGTTGATTTTTTTGTAGCCATTTTTTTCCAGTTGGACTCTTAGGGCACACCATAGTTTATATGAGCATTCTCAGCTCCAAAATATATGTAAAAGATCGTCTGTTTGATTTTTGACAGATTTGACAATGAGGGGAAGAGTTAGGGTATATTTTGTTAATTATGTCAGGGGTAAGGTATGAATTGTTCATTACCATGAGCTGGGTATATTTAAGTTTTTTTAGGGGTATGAGGCTAGAGCTAACTTTTATGGCATTTGAGATCTGATTGTGGTGATAGAGGGATCCTGCTTTAGCCAGTAGTTACAGAAAATGGGCTCATTATGTGTTTTGGAGGACATGATAACTTTGTAGGTATTTGAAATCATCTTTTTAAGGAGAAGTAGTTTCCACAGTACCTTGCAAGTTGAGATATCTTTATCTGTTACCATGGGGTGATCTAGAAACATATGAACTAACTCCCTGATTTGTCTTAATATGATTGTATATATTTTTGGTAAGTTCAAGTTAACTCTTATATCAGAGATGGTCTGTTGCGTGAAAGGGAAGAGGTCGGAAATGCTTGTATTCTTGAGAAAGGGGTATTGGTCTAAGTTTAACATACGACCATTCATCTTTAAATTAGGGTTTAGATTTAGTGGTTGTAGAGTGTTAAAGGCAGGGGTCAGGTTTAGATATTGAAAAAGATTTTGTAGTGTCTTTATATTAGATTTAATGCCATTATGCAACTTAATTTTACCCAAGTTTTCTTTATTCAAGAAAGGGAGAGCAGAAGGATCGAGATTTAGAGATTTGACATAGTTATTATAGAGTATAACCCAGGCTGGACACCATGTAGTGTAATCCTTATTGCAGGAAGCTATGTTAATGATCCTACTACCATTGATAATTTCATAATATAGTTTAAAATCCGGCAACCCAAGACCTCCTTGCTCCTTAGGCAATGTAAGTTTAGTGTAACTAATCCTAACAGATTTAGGGGACCATATAAATTTCGAAATGAATGAGAGAATATTTTTAAAGAATTTGTTGTGCAGGGTAATATTTGTTGCATTGAAAATATATAAAAATCTAGGAAGTATGTTCATTGTTATGATTGCTGTTCTAGCTAGGAATGGAAATTTAAGTTTGGCCCATCTGTTTAAGTCGTTTTGTACACTCGACCATAATTTAGAAATATTACCCTGATATTGAGCTGTATGTTCCTGGAAAAAAGATATTCCTAGATAGTGAAAGTGTTGTTTAATGTGTATACCTTTGGGAGAGAATATGTTTGGGAATGGGGAAGACATATTTATCGGGAATATTAATGTTTTATCTCTATTGAGTTTGTAGTTTGCAAATTTGGAGACGCAAATAATGGAGGACATAATTTTCTCAAGATCGGAACTAGGTAAAGTAAAGTAGATGTTTAAATCATCAGCATACACTGATAGGGGAAGTTTAGTGTTATATAGGACAGGATTGTGATGGTAGGTTTTCTGTTTGATTAATAAGAATAAGGGTTCGATGAATAGGTTGAATAATAATGGAGAGAGGGGACATCCTTGCCTAGCACCGTTTTCAATTTCAATTCTAGATGATATCTGGTTATTTATTTGTAATATAGTGTATGCATTAGAGTACAGAGTATTAATCTTGTTAATGAATATATTTGGTATGTTAAAATGTGGAAGAATATCAAACAGAAATTCTGTACTGATTCGGTCGAAGGCTTTGGCTGCAACAATAGCTAAAGTGTATAGGAGGCTTTTGGCCAGGGAAGAGAGTGAAATCATAGCATCTGATGTAAGGGTGTGGTCTATTGTTTGTCTGTGCATAATGAAGCCAGATGGTTCAGGTGAAACAATACTGGGAACAACTACTTTAAGTCTATTGGCAAGAATTGTGACCAAGATCTTCATATCCATGTTAACAATAGATTTTGGTCTTTATTCCCAGGGGTTTTTTGAATCAGCGTTATGTTTGGGGATAAGGATAGTTCTAGATGCATTAAGGTGGATGTCTTTATTTCCGACTTGGGTAATATGATTAAACAGCTGAAGCAGAACTTTGGAAATTTTAGGTGTGAAAGATTTATAGAATTTGGCCGTGAAGCCATCTGGTCCACGGGATTTGTTAGATTTTAAGTTATTAATTGCTAATATAATTTCTTGTTGTGTAATTTCCCTGACAAGGGAATCTTTTTGATTCTTAGTTAGCTTGGGGAAGGATAAGTTGTTTAAGAAACTTTGGAGTTCTGCTTTGTTGATAGGGCCTTCTGGAGGGTTGTAAAGTTGAGAGTATAGGGATTCAAATAGTTTAAGAATATCATGTGTAGTCTGATATCTTTTCCCCTGATATGATATTTCCGACATAAAGGGGGATGTTCTATTTTGGTTTATAACTCTGGCTAAACATTTAGATGGGAATTGGGCCCATTCCGAATAGTTATCTAAGGTTTTTATCTCATGAAAGGAAAGATTCTCAGCTTGTAAAGACATAAGTTTCTTTTGTAGTTGAAGTATTTAATTCTCAGATTCAAGTGAATAGTTTAATTGTAACTCGGCTTCAAGCTTATATATTTTATTTGTTATATCTGCTTTGTTTTTATTTTAAGTTTCTTGTAGTATGATGCTTTGTTTATAAGGAATCCTCTAATCATTGCCTTGGTGGCTGCCCAGGAAAAGTCTAAAGAGGTTGAGTGGGAATTACAAAATTGAAGAAATTGATCCAGATATGACTCCACATGTGAGATTATTTCTTCCTTCTTTAAAAGATTGGGGTTTAGCCACCACCAAATAGCTTTGTTATTTAAGGATCTTGATGAGGGCCAGTGAATAGAAAGGGAGATCTTGGAGTGGTCGAATAGGCATCTAGGATCAGTGAGAAATGAGATGTCAAAGTTACTAAATATGGAGAAGATTAGGATGAAGTCCAGTCTAGACCAACTTTTATAACAGTTGGAGAAAAAGAGGAATTTGTTATTTTTTGAGGGGCCATTTTGAAAGATATAGGGATCGAATAAGTTATAAGTCTTCTTTCAATTCTGGTATGGTTAAGGTTGCATACTTATTATAATTAGCATTAATATTAGTCCTGTCAATCTTTGGATCCTGGATAGAGTTTCAGTCACCACCCACAATGTAATAACGGTGAGGAAATGATGAAAGTAATTTGTAGATTTTCATAATAAAATGTTGTTGCCTGGAGCAGGGGGTATAAAGATTAATAAATAAGATAGGTTTATCTAGGTGACTGTAGGTTGTAGTAAAGTAACACCACCTTCCCTCTTTGTCTGAGTCAAAACTAATTATATCTTGTTGGAATTTATTTTTAATTATTATAGCGACCTCTGCGCTATTGGATTTAGCTCCAGATGCTATTATAGTTTTAACCCAAGGTCTCCCTCTGTCCTGTTCCCACTGGTGATTAAGTAGGTGAGTTTCCTGGACAAATATAATATTTGAAGCAGATTTAAACACCAGATGCATAAAAAGTTTTTTTTATTAGTTGCTTGTAACCCTTTAGTGTTCCAAGACTCTATTTTCAGCATTTGTGCACTAAGTTATAAAAGTAAGTAAAATGTGAGATATGGAGAATGTAAAGCTGATTAGGAATAACAACAAATTAAATGAGGATGTTTGGGCAAGGATAAGAAACCCTTCCTGCTTTAAACCCGTGCCTAACCACCACCCAACTAGCCCGGAAGGGGCTGGGATATTAGGAGTTAATGTGGCATAGGAAAACATTTTACAAAAACCCTGTGACCCCGCCCAAAAAGTGAGACTAACATATCCCAGAGTGACCCAACTATAACTACAGAATCTAAAATGCATAACAATCCTAAATAGGTTAGATAAACAGACTCATAACTCAGCTAACTAAAACTTAAACTGAGAGCTTAGTCATTTGTGTATCTAAGAGTTAGCCGTATCTATCCGTGATATTTAACACCAAAATTTTGTAAGCATGTTAGTGTTACAAAATGTGTATATACATTTTCCTTTACAGCTAACATCAAATCCCTTTCCAAAAAGAGAAAAAAAAGCAAACAAAATTAGTATTATTGGTAATCAAGGTTTAATCAAGGGTAGTATTCAGGTATACTCTTGCGAGTAGGTTTAATGAAACTAATTAACCAGAACATGTAGTGGCAAGGCTCTTTGGCCCCAAACGTAAAAAATCATAGCAGAGGAACTAGAATTAGAGTAATACGCGGAGGACTCCAGATATAATGTAAAATGCCATGTTTAGGAAGTAGATAACAAATCAGAACTGTTTATATTGAGGTCTTTCCTGTAGTATAGAATATCTTTACGGGAGCCCTAGGTTTCATATCTTATAGAAAAGGTAGATAACCATTCTACAACAACAGTCATACATTACTCCTGACCTCCTAGAGAGTGACATCATGTAAATCATACCATGTAAATTAACAAAAATTACCTGACATCATAAAACAGATAACATCAAAGCATCAGGCTTATAATACTAATAAAATACTAATAAAAATTACATGCAATGCATAACAGTCTAAGGTACAAACAGCCTGTAGTCTAATGAATGAAAATGTCTCTGCACCTTACAGGCTTAGCACATAATCTGTACACATGCTATCTATTCTAAATTTGAAGCCCTGGTATATGTATAGTAAGTGTCCCGGATCCCTTTCAAAAATCTAGGGACGTTCACGCTCAGGGAATAATAGCAGAAACGGGTGCTTGTATCTTTTTAACGATGCTACTCTGACGTTAAATCAGCATTCAAGTCAACTTCCCTATAACTTCTGGCTTCTACCTAACTTTACTCACGTAATTAAATAGAACATGAAGAGAGACAGGCATCGCATGTGTCCATCTAGTATGTCCCTCTAATTGACCTGTGGATGTGAACTGAGGCTGACATTGCATTATGCACAGCTTTATTATTCCACCTTGATATCACTGGAGTGCCGAGGTGATCAGAGCTGTTTCAATAGGCAAATGCCAGACTTACATTGTCGCTTACTTCAGCTTTAACCTACATGGTTATATTCAATGGAACTTTACATCCCCACTGACCGATGCTTATTCTGAAAAAAAAAAAAAAAGACAAGCGTTAGGAAGCTTGCACTTTTAAGATCCCCTAAGTTTCATGGGAAAGCTGGGGTCAAGTGAGTTCACTCTGTGGAGGATCATGGTGAAAAATGAGAGGTTTAGTTGCTGAACTACCAGGGGACATGAGGCGAGGAGGCCTGTAAATCGGTCAACAAACGACAAGGCAGGAGTCCAAATCGGCACTGAAGAAAGTCAATACAGGATTGTGGCAATCCCTGCATGATGGGCATGACCAAGGATACAGCACACAAAACTCAAAGTAAGTTAACGTTTTTGTTGTATAGCATTTGGACATTCCTTGAATGCTTCAAGAAACACCGAAGCAGCGTCCTTGCTGTTTACTGTAGATAATTTGGAGCCCTGTTGACGGAAAATCACAGTGCTTGGGTACTTCATCTGAAATTTTATTTGCTTTTTAATTAGGTATGCGCAAAAGGGTGCAAGCTTTTATATTTCCAGTTTTATCTGTGCAGGAAGATCAGATGATAGGTATATTTTGGATCCGTTCCATAGAATATATTTTGTGTTTCTAGCTGCAAGTAAAAGTTTGTTTACATGTTGAAAATTTAGTGTTTTTGCATAGACAATTCTCAGATTTTTTTGGTCAGAAGATGGTCTTAGGGCTCTATGGGCTCGTTCAATTATTATTTGGTCTGTCAAGGGCGCATTATCTAGGAATTGAGCAAATATTGTAGATATGGATTCAGGTAAAGTGATATGGTCTATACGTTCCGGAATACCTCTTAAAATAATATTGTTGTGCCCGGATCTTGCCTCAAGGTCCAAAAGTTTCTGTGGCATATCCAGAATAGTTGTGGCATGTGATTTTTGTTCTTTTTGTAACTGCACTATTTTGATCTCATTATCAAAAACCTTTGCTTCAGTTTTGTCATTTCTTGTAAGTATTCTGTCTATAGAGTCTCCAAAGGTTTTTAGTTGAGTGGAAAAGCTTTGCATTGCAGTTTGGATAGGCTGCAGTGCCAATTATAAATCTTCCATGTTGGTTGGGTCAGATTTCACGTTGGAAGGAGGTTTTGTAGATTCCTGTTGTTTGCCAGTTCTTGCCCTTTTAGATATTATTTCTTTCTCCGGAGTATTTCGCTTTTGTAGTTTGAGCCTCCATAGATTCAGATTCCTGTAACATAGTTGAATTTCCTTTTTTTGCTTGTTTAGAAGAATGTGGGCCAGAGAGCCCCGGACCTCATGGGCAGCTGACACAAGTAAGGAAAAATCTACAACAATCCACCAAGTAGTTACTCCAGCTTCTAGTTCGAGATTCAGTATTTGGTTTCAAGTAAGTTCCACAAGTTCAAGGTAAGGTTATTGATCGTAGAAGTTAATTCTCTCACATATAATAAGGTTAATATTTGATTGTATGATGCTGAACTATGGTCCAACACTGTCTATAATACGGCAGCCATCTTGATCTCCTGAGCACTGCTGTCTGTTCTGGGTTAAGATGAAACTTTTCCCTTACATAAATCTGTTTAATTGGCCAGCTGTCTGTCTACCTTACCACTAGACTCAAACCCTTTTCCTTGGCCCTCTTCCACTGATAATCTTTAATTCCCTAATCCTCTACATTCTAAGTGTGCTAGACCGTGACAAAGGCAGCACAGTTCTAGGAATGCTAACTCAGATCCCCTTATACTGATATCTCTCTGCTTGAAACCACCATAGTTGTTTTCTCAAACAGGTCATAGGTGCATGTGTGCACTACAGAATGCTGTCATTTCCGACAAGTCATAGGTGCATGCGTACTTCACAGAATGCTGTCATTTATTTCTACATTTTATCAAGTTTTAACCTTGATATGGGTTTCACTGTAAGATGATGTTCTGTCTCTTTCTCTCTCTTCTCTCCCTCCCTCATTCTCATTTAATACACCATACGTTGCCCTTTTTTGAGCTTGTCAGTACAGCATAAGTAGATTGTTTTGCCATAGTTTAGAAACACAGAGCTTAAAAATAAAAATAATGTCCATAACATTAGGTATGGTCAAACAGTCTACGTACGCTGTCTTAATGAGCTCAGAAAAAGGGCAAAACATGGCATGCCAACAGCTGGTGAGGTTTTGCTTTAACGGCCTGAATGCAATACGTAAAGACTTCAAAAAGTAAAAGTAAAAAGTCAAGAGCATTCAGAAGTCATGTGGCTGATACACTGGCATGTCCTTAAGGGGTCATTTGCATATATCCTATGGGTTTCCACTAAGGGATGTTTAAGATATTACTCAGGGAAGACGTTAGTGTTGCTGGATCTTTCTTGAAGTTCTTAGTAAGTCACTTGTCTGTGTGACTACTTTACCCTTTGGTTTGCATGTTAATTAGTTATTTTCCATTCACCATGGATATCAAACTTGTTTTGAAGCTCTGTGTTTCTAAAGTATGGCTGACAATTCACTGATGCTCTACTGGCAATTTCAGAAAAAGGGCAAAACATGGCAAAACTGCATCAAGTGCGGTTTTGATTTATTGGTCTGAATGTACTAGTAAAGACATCAAAAAGTTAACATAAAAAGTCATGGGCATTAGGAAACCATGTATTTGAAACCCTGGTATGTCCTTAATGGGTCATTTGCATATATCCCATGGGCCTCTACTACAGGAAGTTTAAAGTATTGTACAGTGAAGATTTAGCTTTGCTGGGTCTTTCTTGTTCCTTCTAGAGTAAATATGTTCTATCTAGATGACGCTTCCAAATTTGTTGGCAGCACTAGCCTTAGGTAAACTGGCACCCTAAACAAAAAGGCTCTATAGTGGCCATATATATTTATATACATATATACAGTATGCCTCCTCTTCCCCCATCCCTGAAAGACAGACACCTTATATGTAGCCTTTTAATGTTAGACTGGGGTGAAAGTGAAAAGAGCAAACAGAACATAATATATTTGCTGTCAGACATGTATAAACAACACACATATATTCTCCACCAAAAGATAGCCACCTGCATATGCATCAGATGTTTGATTGTGAAGAAAATGAAAAGAAAATTACACTAACATCTAAAAACTTGTTACTTCTAGAGACAGTAAAATGTTCTCACAAATGTTATAATGACCCTCTGTGCACCCTTCTGAAGTTTGTGAGTAAAGTAAAAAAAATAATATCTACACTGTCCCAGCCTAACACACAGTATAGTGACCTCTAAGGTTTTGGATTGTTAAAGAAATAATAACACTACCATCTGCCCCAACCCCCACCCCAAATGCAGAGGTCATGTGAGTACACCTATGTCTAAGGCAGGTTTTAGTCTAGGTGGGGTTCATGGCAGAGGGGATTACTAAGCCCATGTCAAAATCCACTTATATAGCCTTGGTGTTTTTTTTGGGGGGCAGCTACCAAAAGTACTGAAGGTCTGGGTATTCTCTGATGCCTTTATCCCTTTTTTCAGATATTGCTGTTAAAATGAGCAAGTGATAATAGCGTCAATTACTTTTCATCCAGACAACCCCCACCAAGCATGTACAGGCACTTCTATGTACGATTCAGACATGTAATCATGATAAAAAATGATGACAGTGTATTTTACCTCTGTTTTAAACAGCTGCCATTTGTTGTAATATTACACATTGCTTCAGATAATTACATTAGTCCTGCAAAACCAAAGTAATAAGCAAAGAGCAGCAGGCAGCTAGTCATTCTCCTCCCCAGACGACAAATGCAGCAATTATAATACCACCTCTATCTGGGCATATCAGCCTCTAATCTGTGCATATCAGGTGTCTAGTGAAGCAGTTAATCTTACTTCTCACAAATACACACCAGTCCTCCTATGCCCAACAGTGACTCTTTAAACTGAGCATATGACAAGAGAGTCAGTTACTTTCATCTTGTCAACCCCTAGCAACGTCTGATGGCTATGTAATATTGCTTTCCCTTCACTGTCCACAAAAACAAGTTGCCACACATTAAAATTTTCCAATTCAAGTCGTTTCACAGAAATCACAAAGTTAGATTAATATTGCCAAAATCTGATTGATCATTGCTAGCATAACTATAAAAATAGTAATGATACTTATGTTATCACTCCACTTCTCTCAACTCTGCAGGCAAATCACAAAGCCAGAAATATCATCCAAAATATATTGTTGATCATTACCACCTCTGCAGTAAGAATTGTAATAATATTCATCTCAAGGTGGCCTTCCGGTCATCTCAAGTGTCAACATAAATCACAAATTCTGAAATATTACCCAAAACATATCTGGTTGATCACTGCCAGCATTTTAGTAAAAATAGTAGTAACAGATAACTCTCAAGTGTATCTCTTTGTTAGAAAGTTAATGATTCTTGCCATGCCTGCATTCCACGCTGAGGAGTCCATCATGCATTTTAACTATCCTCTGAGCTTTCTCATTGAAGTTGTTAGCAAGGTGTTAGTAGGTCTCACACATTGTGCCCATTTATTCCACAATGTGAAGATGAAATGTTCAGAGCTGTCCTTCTCTCACTGATAATGTGACAGTACCCTCTATGTAGCAGACAAATAATTGAGGAGGGGGAGCAATTTTATTTCATTTCGGGCATTTGAGAAATGTGGAGGAAACTTTACTGCTATCTCTCTCTGTCTGGAAGCATAGTATATATATATATATATATATATATATATATATATATATATATATATATATAAAATGAAAAAAAGTGTCCTTATTTGAAGCAGAGTAGTCTACCTATGCCTAAGGCAGGTACTGTTCCTAGGTAGTGATTTATTAGACATCCATAAAAGTAATTCTATTCTGAATTGCAAAGCCTGCTGGATGAAACAGCAACCAGATTCTGCCAAACCACAGAAATGCCTTTATGGAAAATATTTATTTCATCTATTTGGTTTTGTGACCACATCTGCCTACCGTTGAGCCTCTCCTAGATCAGAATGGAGCTCATTTGTCTCAGATTGGCTAGGGGTGAGAGCCATCTGGGGGTGTTTGCCATTTAGGCAGCTATGACAGTTGCATATATCCTAATTGACATTCTGGCAATGAGAACATTTGCTTACTAACCAACCCCCTTCCCCCTGGTTGGGTGATGCTCAACCTGCATCACAGCTGGGGCCAAAACTCCTTCCCCTGTGCATATGCATGCTACTGTGCGATGGGGGCAAAACTCCTTCCCCTGTGCATATGCATGCTATTGTGCAGCTGGGGCCAAAACTCCTTCACCTGTGCATATACATGCTACTATGCATTTGCTGGGGAAAAGCTACAACCAATCAGCAGCTTGGTGATATGCAGATGTGTCCCCAAATCCCCCCCCACTTCCTTCAAAGGACTGTTACAACCTGTGACCAACTCTGCCTCCTTTCCCACAGGATGGGCATGCTCATCCTATCTGTCTTCCTCCCAGCTCTGTCAAGTGCTCAAGCCACTAATAAAGTTCTGGTCTCCTGGGCCTTAGTCATGAATTTATTATTGTATGCTAATGCAGTGCTACATTTAACAAACATTTATATATATATATAAGTCATTTAAGGTTTGCTTATTCATCCCACAAAGAATAGCACTGCACATTGAACTGACCTTGGATTAAGATCTTTAAATTTCTAGTCTCCCACCAGGACACAAGTGCTCTTCAGCAATTACATTCTGCTTGCTGAGCACACTCAAGCAAATCTGCGGCTAACACTCTACCCAAACAGTATAAGAAGGAATCAGTACTGCAAACTAAACAAGGATATACATTTTGAGCCTCAAGAGCAGGAGCACACTCAAGCAAATCTGCAGTCTGCGGCTACCACTCCACCCATACAGTATAAGAAGGAATCAGTACTGCAAACTAAACAAGGATATACATTTTGAGCCTCAAGAGCAGGAGCGCACTCAAGCAAATCTGCAGTCTATGGCTACCACTCCACCCATACAGTATAATAAGGAATCAGTACTGCAAACTAAACAAGGATATACATTTTGAGCCTCAAGAGCAGGGTCAGTCCACCCAGGCATTCTACTTGTATGTTTTATGAGAGTAAAGCTATTACATTATAACAGTATTTCTTAGTAGTTCTCAGTGTGCTAATAAAACTGACTGTTGTAACCTTGTGTCCCCCCCAGCTAGTACAGTAATCCTAACTGTCCAATAGACAGTATACATTTAAAACAGATCCCTGTGACTAAATTAACCATCAAGCAGCCCTCTCAGTGCTTTCTGCCTTAGTTTGTATCACTTGGAGGCCCACCTGTTTATTTGCATCTCTATACATTCCCCTTCATTGCTAATGTAGCTCCCTACTCTAATCCATGCACAAACTGGTTACTAATCAGCAAGTCAATGTGAAGACACACTTCCAACCTTAATAAACTTTGCTGTCTCTTCTCTCCTTCTCTTTACAGGTAGTTTGAATTATTACTTACCTCCTCTGAGGCCTTCACTGATTTCCACTGATTGCCTCTCTGTTTTTTTTTTTTTTTGCATTCCACCTGGTTTACACCCCTTGTGCTATCTCCCTCCCCAATACTAAGTCTATATTAGATTCCTGCTGAGCATGGAGCCATCTTTAAATTTCTATTCTCCCACCATGACACAAATGCTCTTCAGCAATTACATTATGCTTGCTGGTAAGCCATTAGACCTCAGGAATTTGTTTAAAGTGTTCAGATTTGTAAAGTAATACTTACTTTTTTCTCTTGTCTTGGTGGGCTCTGCCCCGCTCCGTTCGCCCTCGCTAACGCTCGGGCTCTCTCCGCTCCCCTGCCCTGCTCCCTATTCCTTCCCACCCCAACTACCTCTACATTTATAGTAATCACAGCCACACCCACAGCTCACCCTCACATCACCTCCACCAATCACAGCTCCTCAAGTCATATCACATTATACCACACCAACTTGCTCCACACAAAATACTCCCAATCGCTCTCATTCCCACTAGGCATTTTTTACATCACCCACACTACTTCCCCATCCACATATAGTCCAGCCCTATAATTCCTATTCAGACTCCCCACCTTGAACCAACTTAAACTTTATAACCATGACTATCACACAACTAAATCTAGTCTATCTTCTCATAATTCTTTACAACACCACAAGTTATCACTATAGCAATATCCCTAAACTTAGTAGCACAACTCTTTTAATGCTAAATATTAATATTAGAAGTATCAAAAATAAAATACCTGAACTCCAGGTCACAATGGCACACTACTCCCCAGACATAGTTGCTTTAACAGAAACCTGGCTAAATAAAAACATAGCTAACACAGAAGTTCTCCCTACTGGCTACAATATTATTAGACAAGACAGATCACTTTGTAAAGGAGGTGGAACTGCCTTACTGTACAAGTCCAACTTAACTGTCCATCAATTATCAAACTCCTACACTTCCCCCAATAATTGGGACATACTTATCTCACAACTTCAACTTCACCCTAAAAGGTCATCACCACAATTGTGATCTATATTCCACCTGGTAATACACCTGTTAGCCTTGAAGACTTCTTATCCTGGTGTCCTTCCACATACTCACAAGAAACCCTTATTCTGGGGGACTTCAACCTAGATTGGTTCACCTGTATATCAGAACCACCAAGTAATCTAATAAATCTCCATGGCTACCAGCAGCTAGTCCAAATTCCAACTAGATGTGATAAAAAATCTAAAAGGGAATCCATCCTTGACTGGGTCCTAACTAACAACCCCACATTGTACCTTCACGCAGGCAGTCTCCCAGACACCTTAAGTGACCACAACATAATATACTTTATACGTAGTAGAACAAGAATATGCAAAACCATTAACTATATATCCACTAGAAACACAAAAACATTCTCTCCTGAGGTCCTCAACACTTTACTCTGTAACTGTGACTGGACCCCCCTAACCCCCCCCCCCCACTTGACCAGACAAAACATTTCTACAACACCAAGACACTGTCGCTCCATTGCGCAAAATCAAGGTTAGAACCTCTACAAACCCCTGGCTCAGTAAAGAAACCAAACAAATCCTCAAGTCCAGAGACACTGCCTGGCTTTACTATCAAAAAAACAAAGAAACACAAAGCCTAACTAAGTACCAAGAACTGTACAACCGTGCAAAAAATGCATTAGGCTGGACAAAAAATCCTACTACACAACATTACAAACTAAATACCAACACAACCCCCAAAAATGTTGGAAAAGTGCAAACCAGCTACTAAAATCCACCCAAAAGGCTACCCCCAAACCAACCACCCCTGACACTAAAGTTCCCATCGAAACACAATTCAACTCCCACTTTGTGAACTCAATTCTATCCTTAGTATCACAGGACAGTTCCTTCCTCACTATCCCCCCCAACACAAATAACACTAATACAAGCTTTACCCTCAAAACAGTTTCCACCACTTCAATCAAAAGCATGCTCTCCAAACTAAAAACCTAATCAACAGCAGCCGACCTACTCCCCAGCTATTTCTTGAAGCTCACAGCAGATGCTATTGCTATCCCAGTCTCCACTCTCATAAACAGATCAATTGTTGAAAACTATGTGCCCAAACTCTGGAAAATATCCTATGTTACACCCATACATAAAGGTGGGACCTCCACTGAACTTAATAACTACAGACTCATTGCTTTACTCTCCCCCCTGGCCAAAATTCTAGAAAAATGCATCCATACCCAGATGCTAAACTATCTCCTAGACAGCAACATCCTGTCACCTACTCAGCATGGTTTCAGACCTGCCCATAGTACCACTACAGCCCTCCTCTGCTTCACAGACACAGTAAACCTTCTCAAAAATGAAGGCCTACAGGTGTCAATTCTTTTTTTGGATATGTCCAAAGCATTTGGCACAGTCTCACACCAAATCCTGCTAAACAAACTAAACCAATATCGCCTATCAAATTCCACTCTTACCTGGTTCCAAAGCTATTTAACTGACAGATACCAAGCTGTGAAATGGGAAAAGTCTCTCTCTCCTCAGCTGCCCATAACTCTAGGAATCCCACAGGGTTCTGTCTTAGGACCATTACTATTCACAGTCTTCACAAATGACCTCCATACCTCCACACAGCATGCATCTATCATTCAGTATATGCAGATGAAACTACCTTAATCTGTGCTGCGCAAAACATTCCCACCCTCCTGCAAACAACTCAACTAGCATTCTCTGACATTGAAAACTACCTTTCCAAAGCCCAACTTATCATCAATCCAAAGAAAACTCAGCTTATGATTATATCCAGTTTTAACAAAAACACTGATAACAGTCAATTCACTATCTACTCCACAAATGCTGCTCCAATCACTCCAGTGGCACAGGCTAAGCTATTGGGAATAACCATAGACGTCCACCTAAAATTTGATAGTCATCTCAACTTAACAATAAAAAAGTACATGCCAAACTGGGATCACTCTACCATATCAAACCATTTCTTACCAACAACACAAGATCAGCCATTGCTCACTCCCAACTTCTATCCACCCCACTCTATGCATCTTCCATTCTGGCTAATCTCAACAAAACTGAACTAAGCAAAATGGAAGCCTGCTATAACAGAATTGCCCACTTTGCTTCAAATTGCTCATATAAAACTCATCACTGTACTGCTTTGAGACAGCTCCACTGGCTTGAACTGCCCAACCTCCTAACTTACAATCAGCTCTGCCTCTGTCATTCTATCTATTACCTCCCCAATAAGTGTCCTGCCCTCAAAAACCTAGTACAACATCACTCAGCCAAAAGGCCTCTTAGATCATCAAGCAAACTACTCTAGAAGTCACCAACAGCTACAATAGCCTTGGAGATGCACTATATAGTAGTTCAGTGGCTAAAAAATGGAACTCTGTCCCCACTAGCATTCAAAATACATCATCCAAAGCCTCCTTTAAAGACCTCATCAAGCAACATCTCAAGCAAAGTCGGCAGTGCCATGATTGCTCCCCAGGCTAGTGAAAGCGGATAAGGTATGCATACTAAATCTAGAGCAATTGATAATAGTTTTCAGTCTTACTCACAAACACTGGCTAATCTACAATGTATGTACTGTACCTGTGTACTATGTATGTATTCTACCTATGTTCCAAATTTAAGCTGTACACCACAAATCTATTAATTACCTTTATTTTTAAATTAATATTTTTTTGTTTGTTCTCTCCACTGTAACTGTTGATGTGCCGCATACCACTGTAAAAACATGTATTTTGTAATTTGTGTGTATACTGATCATGTTTAACTAAATGTATCTGTAATTTTTCTTTGTGGAGCTTTTCTCCCTGGGCCTCTGCTGAAAAAGGGCCTTTTCGGCTCAGTCAGACACCCCCAGTTAACAAATGTAAAATAAATAAAATAAATAAAGAATAATATAGTAACACAGGTATGGGGTCTGTGGGGGAGTGTTGCGCTTTGAAAAAATGTATTCTATCATTCTAGATATTTCATACTTTCATGAAACTAGTTAACCATTAGGCACATGTGTTTAGTTGTTATGTGGACTCTAGGCTCTAGTTTACCATCGAGTACATGTGTTTATTTGTTATATGTGCCCTAGGTTCTAGTTTTGTGCAGATGTTGCCATGCATTTTGTGTTTAGAGCAGCCAGGCTTTCAGTTTATCTAGGAGATCTTGCACTCAGTGAGGGCCTACACATCAATGTCATATTCATTAACTTTATCCAAGGTATATCATTCATTACGAATTACTAAATAAGATATGTGATGTAGCATCTTGATAATAGATTATGGACTGACTTACTAATAGAGGCTGGAGAATTCTATTAAATAATGTTGTAGATGCTCTACATTGGTCTCTTTAGTCTTCTGCATTTACCTAATAAATGTCAGTCTATCTCTAGACATAGTAATGGTTGAGTACACAGCAATGCCAAGCCAGCAAAAATAACTTCAGCCCAAGATAACTGACCAAGTAAAAGATCTTTATAGGATAGGGTTATATTTCGGCAAAGAATAATAAGCTTTATATAACTTTCAGGAAATAAGAATTTATGGCTTTGTTAAGAAGAATGTCAGCAATATCAATTCAATAGTTACCTAATATGACCTTGGGATATCAATGATTCTAAACTTTCATTTATTGGCCATATAGAAATAATATGTGCAAAGGCCTTCAGAAAGAAACGGATCTTGTTAAATTGTTTGAGAGGTAAAAGTAATTCCGTTGCAGTTCCTGTCATTGCAAATGTAATAAGGTCTAAATTATGATTTCAGTATGCAACCTTTCTTTTGAACACCACGCAAATGTTGTTTTAAGGTTAGAGTAAGCACAAAAGAAGTAGTTTCTAGAATCTTCCAACTATTCGTATGAGGCTGCATTAAATATTGCCATTTTCACCATATTATAGATGAGAGAGGAGGGACATTTTTATTATATTTCATGTTATGAAGGTTGAACTACTCTGTAATTTCTTGTGGATAAATAAGGACTCAGACTAACCACAAAAGCATCTTAAGGAGGCACCCTAATTTTATAATTAAAATGAAATGTTTTCCAGAAAACGTGTTTTGATGTTGGAATGCCATGGCTACTAATATAAAGGACGCATGTCCTTAGAAGTGTTCGAGACTGCTTTGGAAAAGCATGTGCAGGGAACGTTTAATGTTTAAGGTCACCTTGGACTTGTGAACCATTTTTTTGTGTCCCTTCCAAAAAACTACATGTACTAAGCAAAAGAAAAGCATTTGATCCTTATTGCTACCAACCAGCTATATGTCAGAGTTCATTTATGGATGCTTGTCATTTGTTAGCCCTTATCACTGAATTGATCAAGATCAGCAAAAATAAAAACAAACGCTTCATAATTGCATTTTAATAATCATTTGAAGATTGCACGCTGATATTACTGCAGCCTATTCACTGATCCGATTAATATAAAGTCGGATATATTTTAAAGGAAAAAGCACACCTTAACTTCACAACCTACACTTTTAAAGATGTTGACACAATGCCATTAGAAATCAGTTCTAATTCTGATGATGTTGTAATTTCTTGCATGATTGCATCACATTGGAATCAGCACCATAGGTATAATCCAAAAAAGTGAACAACAATCTCTTTACATTGTCAAAAAGCAGTCCCATCAAAGGAAATGGGGTGTTGAAGCAACTTGTCTACTAAGGAGAAAGATGACCACATGACATCAAAATAGGACAAATGGTAAAACACAGAAGTATTGCAATCTAAATGAGTCTTACATTTTGAAACCTAAGAAATCAAAGCTTAACATACTGCTATTTCCAGATACTTGGGAGTAAAACATCCATGATACAGTGACTGATTATGGGTAAATTCAAAGCTGTCTGGGACAGAAACTGGTCATAGAGGCACAAAAAACAATTTCCCTTAAGTGTTGCAGCCTTTCAATTAATGATATAAGGGGGTGAGTATGTAAAGTTTCCCCAGTGGTTGTTGTTCACAGGTTCATAGGAGATTACTAGGCTAGTGACCCTAGAGCCCTTACAAGCCTATCCATATTAATACCGAGTTACCTAAATTGTTCTTGGTTAGATGGACATAATTGACAGAGCGAGTCTATGATAAACACCGGCTACCCCTGTCCATGAAGGACATGGGTGCCACCCTTGGGGTGAATTTGTGGTCTCCCATCCATTTGTCCAGGTTGTGCTTGAATAGGGTTAGTGGGGAGCTGTGCTTTATATGAATTGGAAGTTTATTTCAGAGTAGTAGCAATCTCTGGGAGATACACCTGTCTCTCCGGCATGTTATGATAATGTCACAAGCTAGGTAAAAATCCATAGAGCGAGTGACTTTTATGGCGTTTGACTTGCAGATGTGCAGCATACCCATCATGGCATGGTCAGAGACTGACCTGTAGGCCAGGCACAAGTCGCGTTTCAGCAGCCTATATGATACAGAGTATAGTGACAGGGTTTTCGGTCTATACATGTAAGTCATGGTTTGGAGGCTCTGTATTTTCTTGGTGAGAAACCTCTGTGGCCTCTCTAGTTGCTGCAGGTGTCTGGTGAGGTACATGCAGAAGGGGGCATTATACTCTATTAATGGTCTCATGAGGGTTGAGTATAATGGAGTTATAACATCCTTAGACCTGGATGTGGTGCCCTTACTTATGAGAAGCACAACGTACTAGGCTTTCCTTACCACTACAGAAACTTGGTGATCGAAGTTCAGATTGCTGTCTACCCAGATCTTGCAACACTGGGTTTGAACTTAGGGGTCTGCTGTCAATATTGTAATTAGTACAGAATTCCACTTTGCCAAAGGGGATAATAATGCACTTTTTTGCGTTTAGTTTTAGACTGTGGCTTTGACACCAGTCGTTTGTCTGTATTAGCCCATCCTGTAACATGTTGACAAAGAAAAAAATAGTTTCAAATCACTTCATTGAAAAAAATCAGAATCTGACCAAAACCTCACCTCACAGATGTCTAAGACTACCCAATGTTCATGATGTGCCCCTCAGACTGCCCATACTATGGCTCAGCTACCTAAGGAAGTAGTTGAAGAAAGGACTTGACAGTACAGATCTGCTGCATCTCAGGTGCCTCAAGTAAACTGTTAAAAAAAAATTAAAATGCATTCATCATTCATACCTACACTTTATACACTTCAGGGCAGTGGAGATCTACAGCGCATCTTGGCAAGTAATGGACATAAGGCGGAAATCTATCTTGCGAGTAATGCCAGCCTATCAGATAACACATACATATTTACACTGAACACACACACACACACACACACACACACACACACACACACACACACACACACACACACACACACACACACACACACACACAAAACAATTACACATTTGGAACATCAACAATTAACTTCCTTGCATATCTTTGTATGTGGGATGAAATGAGAGCCCTCAGTCCCCGTAAAAACTTACAGACACAGAGGACATTTAAATGGCACGTGGGTGGGACCATTCAAAGGAAAGAATCAAACCAGAGAGCCATATGCTGTGATGCAGTAATGATAGCTGTTGACCCATTTTGCCATCCACCTTTAAAAATGACACTACAAGGGAAAACGTGATGTGCATTAAATGTCTAACCAGTTGAGAGGCTGAAAATGGAGATATCCAGCCAAAAATGAATGAATAGCAGAAATGCATTTAGCACAAAATGGATAAGTGGGGCTTTTGCTGTGTGCACTGAACATGTCAGTTTTGTTTCTGCAGGGAAGGATTATCGAGTAGAAGGGGCCAGAATTTGTGACTCAACCTAGTGACTTAGAAGGGACCATGAAAATAAGTGGCTAATAACAGGAATACAGGACTCATAGATGCCAGATTTTTTTTTTATTTCTTTGTAAATTATATTGTTTTTCTTTAACCTTGGCAGAATGCCCAAGAGTTTTCCTTTTCTTGATTTTCATTTGGAATATTCTTGCTTTGTTATGCAGGATGACATTTGTGTGTATGTGTTTATTTTGGCAGGGAAGAGGGCTAATGCTCCAAAAACTCTCCTATTAATCAAATTACATTTGCCATAATGATTCATTCCTATTAAGAAACTGATAGTTATTTTCGTACCTGATGAGAAAGTTACTGAACTGAGTCAGCATTGTTCATCAATAGTAGAATTCTACACACACACACACACACACACACACACACACACACACACACACACACACACACACACACACATGCACGCGCGCAAGCGTGCATGTGTATCTATTTCATTTTATACAAACAGCTGAATAACAGTAACCATGGATTGACCTAATGCAGATCTTTTTAATACATGACTCAATCATAAGGAATTAATACAATAGCCAGTGGCATCAGCATATCATAATAAATAAGGCACAATATGAAGAGTGAAATGCATATGCATGGTCACCAAATTATATTGTATGTTTTAATACCATACAGTGAGAACAATTGACCTAAGCAGTTATCACTATTTCTATGTAAACAATATTTCTATTTTCTTTTTTAACTTAGTCTACACAGCAGTATATTAAATGTTTTGGAAAATGGCCATTGCTATAAACAGAAATCCCAGAAGCTTCCAGTCCCCCACCTCTACATTGGCTCTTTCACCATATTATGTATCATAATGGAGGATGCACATGTTGCTTGGTAGAGATAAAAATAAAACATTTCATTGTTTTCAGCCCTTCCTACAAACCTTTTAGTCCTTTTGAATTACACCAGACTTCCTTGTTGGCAGAAGGAGTCAGTATGCCTAGCCTGGCCTTTTAAATGATGTTCCTCTTACCTTCCATCCATACCTTCCATCTGTCCCTTTTACTATCTGTCCCATACACTTAAGAATGTGTCTGTGAATTCACTGTCTTATCATTGATTCTGGTTCTCTATTTGTCAGGTCCACAACCCTTTCTATAAAAAAGCATTGCTGCTGATCCAGGAAGAAATTAGTCTCTAAAACTCATGCCTGTACCACCTCCTCTCCATCAAAGGTCTTCCTTTTGAAACTAACCTTTCACATCTAAAGACTCCACAGCCATGACAGAAAAAATGTATTGCAGAAAACAGTAAAAATCTAATGGTATCCACATACACGAAAAAGGTGCAATGGTTAAGCGCTTTCACCACCTCCCATATTTAAAACCAACCTTCCATAACATCCTTGAATACATTGGCTTTAAATATGGGAGTGAGTTAGACCAGCAATTGTTACTTATTGGATGATATGAAGCTGCTGGTTACATAAAAGGCTGATGTTGTAAGTTTTAAACTGTTCTGAAGAAGCCTGGGAGTGTTCCAGTTGAAAGCGATTAACCATTATACCTTTTTTCGTGTATATGGATACCATTGTTTTTCTGCAATAAATTGTTTCTGCCGTAGCTGTGGTGTCTCTAACATTATGGTTCTTGGAGATCTTGGATTACTGTTTGACCTTTCACATCTCCCTGACAGCATCTTGCGTATGAATATTATTTCTCTGTCCCACTATTTTTCCAAACACAAGTGAGAAGAGCTGTATATTCTCTATACACTGGTAATATTCCTTCCCATCCATCCTAAGGATTTTTCTGGAATCTTTTCTCTGAATTCTTTCCAGTAGCCTAATTCTCTATTCCCTATATACAGAGGCATAGCTAGGATCTGGTGAAGGGGGTAGCTGCACTAGGTACAACATGTTAAGTTCTGCGATCAGCAAATCGCGATCAGTCTTCTGTGCATGCAGTATTATATCTGCAGTCAGAACAAATGTACTATAGCACTCTGTAGCGTAAACCATAGCAGGTATTTACTACAAATATAGCACAGTTTCTTACAATTTAAAAGGAGAAAAGAGACACAGTTTTTTTTCTTTTTGGTTCTTTTGTTTGTTTTGCTTTTTGTTGTTGTTTTTTTTTTTGTTTGTTTTGTTTTCTTTTTTTGCTCTTCAACTAAAAGTCGAGTGAGGGGTGGTGCCAGCTCAGGTGATAGCACTGTGTGAAAAAAATAGCCAATTATACCTCAGCTTACATGATCTTCAGTGCTCAAGCTGTGGTCTAAGACCCTGCAGACAGGAAGCTTGTGACATTTTTTTTAGCTTACTCCATGGAATTAGACATAATAATTCCAGTCAGTCAGGCATGATAAACTCCAGACTCTAATTTCAGCCAGTTATGTCATGTTCCTTGGAGTATAAGGGAAAAAAAATGGCACTCTTCCTCAGAAGAGATGCACAAGTTATGGTTACATAGACCACTCTCCCTTCCAGCTCATCACCAGATCTTGTGGGTCGCATCATACAGTTTCCAGAAGAGGCCTCCTGTCTGTAGAAAGTAGGAGCAGTGATCATACTATGTCATCTCAGTTGCTGTTGACTTCCAAATAACAAAATTCTAGCTTATAGTTAGGGGGGTTTGAGGCACATGAATCCACTTATACTCATGGATTTGATTTCTGTACTAATGGCCCTACCATAGAGTACAAAAAAATGGAGTTATGAAGACTGCCCTCTGTAGAGTTTGAATTCTTCGTATCCTGCTTGCTGAATCTTATGGACAAAGGATCTCAAATATGCTATAACCTACGATGAGATACCTGCACTTCGGAACTGATTAGATTAATTGTGTGGTGGTCTCATCCTTTTCGTCTGACCTTCTAATCATCAGAATCTTTTTTCATCAACTCTAATTTGGACAGTTATAGAGTCCAGATAAAGCACAACCTAATGATTCAGTATAGGGACAGGCCAAGAGATCTGCATAATCACTATATCAGATACTTCAACCTCAAATCCACTTTGTGAAGCTGAAAAGAACTTTATGACATTCTAGTCCAAATGAAGATATACTTGCATTTGATATACACAAAACAGATGTAGAGACTTGTGGTTAAGAACAAATAATTAAAAAAAAGACTGAATATTTTCTGCAAAAGTACAGATATTTATTTTCTAAAACTAAAGTTTACAAAATAATGCACTCTCTGCAAATTTTTACTGTAGGAAAGGGAGCTGAGCTGAATATCAGAGCCTAAATGGAAGCTCTAAAGGGTTCATCCTAAAATTTTCAGACATTTGTCTTTCAAGAGGGCACAGTCTTTGCTTTTATAAAGTCTGTGCTTGTATTTTTGACATTATGAAATATTACATTTATAAAGTCTCAAATGTCCTGGAGCACCTCCTCCCCCACTTCTCATTCTCTTTTCACCCATGAAAAGAACAAAGGGCAGGCAGGCAGACAGAAAGTGGATAATGAAATGCTGAACACATAAAAAACATAATCGGTACAGAAGGGCTGCCTACGGCTGTGGCAATGGCAGCTTCCTCCAGTCTTCATTTTCCTTTTATTTCTCATTTTATAAGCTTGTGTTTTCTTTCTTTTCAAACCCACATTATTTATTGTTCTTTCCTAGGTAATTTGAAACATATTTTCCTCAGAATAAACCAGTTTTCTCACAGAACCAACAGCAGTAGCGGGTAGCAGCTGTAAATCTGCTAAATAAAGTTACTCATATAATTGTTACTATAATATTGCATTTATGGAGTCCTTTATGTGATCAAAGGATACCTCATTTGGAATTGAGAGTCTGTAATCTTACCAATTACTTACAAACAGAATGGAAAGCCATACATTTGTCAGAAAACTTAAAACAGCATTAAAACAAGATTCAATAACCAGGATGCAGACATCGCACTTCAGACAATATGTATTGCATACAGCTCAGATGTCTTTGTTTATGGGGCTTGCCTATCATGTTTCTCCTTAAAATTTTCTTTTTGGCATCTGTTCTTTATGGTAACAGCTTTATAAAAACAAGTTCATGTTATGTAAGCAGACATTATGAGGTGCACATTTATACTTTTTCAACAGAACTAAATAATAATAGAAACAAACAAGTTTTGTGCTGTAAACCACCTTGTCCTTCTGTCTCACAGGGGTGAGCAGCCTGTACAGCTTGTGGAAGGGTTGTATTTAATGCAGGCTATGTGGATCTCACTGTTAGCTCAGCAAGATGGCTACAGAACTTTGCAGTTAGTACTCACCTGTAACCAGGTAGCGTTTTCAAGGGCAAAATTAAAAAATAAATAGATAAAATATGAATAACATAAATAGAATAAACTGTACATTATAATTTAGAGCTTGAAGTGGTGAGAGGAGAAACTTTAAAGCTCTTCAAGCTTGCCTTATGGTACTTTATTATTGCTGGGTCAATTAAGCAAAGTTAATTTGTTCTTCACTTGGAAGAAATATATTTATGTTCCTGCATTTAGTTGATGGTATTACATTTAGAGCAGTCATGGGGTGATTGATTTAAATTTTAGTCAGTTATAGATAACACTTCCCAGATTCATAGTTTTGTTGAAATTTAACTCTTAAATAAAAAAGCTAGTTTGCTTATTGTTGAATTTGTTCATTCAATATGCTTAGCAGCATTTCAAACATATGTTAGTTAACCTTACAACTGTTAGGCAATGTTTCTTCATTCACATGGCAGCTTCTTACAGGTTGCAGCTAGGGGGTGAGTCTCAGTTAGCAAAGCTGATTGTGTGAAGCTCGTACTTGCTTGGGATTCCTGCCAAGGACTAACAGTATTTTCTGTCCAAGCTCATGTCAGGTAACTCAGCTGTCCAGATTTAATTAGCATCCCTGATTTTGACTCATAGGGTTACTCTGACCCTCATAAACTTTGCATTTCTACTAAATCACTGAGGATTACAGTTAGCCAACAAATGACATTAGTGTTTAATATTTCTTTTAGTTTAGTGTGTGTATGTAATGTAAGCAAGCTAGAAAGTTTGAATTCAGTTTATCTGTCCCTGATCTTTGAGTCTATGGCATGAGTATATAACTAACAAATTAATTAACTAACAAATTAATAAATATAAAATTAATTGGTTTAGATTAGTTGCTAAGGCATTTTAAGGTTATCTTATCCCGAGACTAAATGTAGGTATATCAGTTCAGCCCAAATCTCACATACTTATAAGACTGGAATAATGCTGTACATGGTGCTGAGTTTAATCCTCGAAGGGTTTCAAGTTTTTAAGTTTTTTTCTCGTTTCTGTTTGTCATCTGGGTGCATGGTTTTCTTTTTTTTTTGTTTTTTTGTTTTTGTTTCTTTTTAATAAATGTAAAAAGCTTTCCCAGGATCATGTAGAAGGTTTACGTATGTTTCTCATCTGTCATTAATTTCCAGGGACATTCTCGATTTTGGTCCAACTTTTTGCTCTATCCATATTTTATCTTTTTTACAAATAGTGTTTTCTTAGGAAAAGGTAGTTGATTACACTTAATTTAATGATTATAACTAGAGTTATACTTTTATTTTTTTATAATGCATTCTGTTACTCTGTCAACTTCTCAGGTTGGCAATATTAATATTTCAAAGTGCCCCTGATTACATTCTTGATTGGTAGCCAACTGTGTAGTTAAGAGCTTGAGAGCTACGGGGGTTATGGCAGGGTATGTTAGGTGCCCTGGTATTTTAGTTTAAAGTGGTATTGAAGTGACTACATTCATTGTATGTTATATGACTGGCTAGGTATACATTTGGATATTTAAGTATATGCGTTTATTTTTCTTGTGCAATTAAGGCAGCATCCTTAAAAATCAAACTTTTCTGAGTATTTTCGGGTGTACATTAAAATGTCCTGGGTTTTATTTTATGTATGTATCTATATCAATATTTATCTGCCTCTCTTTACATATATATATATATATATATATATATATGTATATATATATATATATATATATATATTTATGGGACTCCTTCAGATGGTCGAACTTTTAAAAGTTTGACTTTCATATGGCCAAGACCATATGATCGAACTTTTAAAAGCTTGACCAGTCTGAATGGAGATCTCCATACAGTGCAGAACGGCACGATTTCCCATTAACACAATGTAATGCGATGTTGGAGTTGCCATATTTAAGTAGTTGAGGGGTGTGGCTGGTGCAGGGGGGCTTGCCCCCCTGCTAAACAGAGGTAGTTTTTTTTTGTGTGTGTCATGTTGTTTAATTTACTTGGTTGATGTTTCAAATGTTCGATCATATGGTCTCGGCCATATGAAAGTCGAACATTTGAGATGTCGATCATGTAAAGTAGACCCATATATATATATATATATATATATATATATATATATATATATATATATATATATGGGTCTACTTCGAATAACCGAACCGCCACTTCACCGACACCCAGAAGATCGAGACGGAACAACCGAACAGGTAGGTGATCGAAAAGGTGATATTCCGACAGCCGAAAGACCGACAACGGCAATGTGTGAGCACGATCCGGTAAGTGCACGATAGTGACGGATTTAGGATTAGGGAGCGGACAGGTAAGTGTACGATAGTGAGGGATTTAAGGTTAGGGTGTGGGAAAGGTGAGTGTGTGGTAGTGTCGGACTTAGGGTTCCGGTAAGGTAAGTGTGAGGCAGTGACGGAGTGTAGTGTAGGGAAGTGTTAAGTGTGTTAGGGTTAGTATGCGGGTGGAGTGAGTGTGCGATAGTGATGGGCTTAATGTTTTAGGGTGGGTTAAGTGAGCTAGGGTTAGGGTGCAGGTAGGGTAAGTGTGCGATAGTGACGGTGTTGAGGTTTAAGGGTGGGTTAAGTGAGTTAGGGTTAGGGTGCGGGTTGGGTAAGTATGCGGTAGTGTCGGACGTTAGGGTTAGGGTTTAGGTTAAGGTTAGTGGATATGTTATTGTGTGCAATGTGTAGTTTACGTTTTTTGTGTCGGTGTAATGGTGTTCGGTTTTTTGAGTTGTTGGTGTTTGTCGGTGTTGTGTGTTTGCGGTTGTTTGGGGTCGGTAAATTGTGTGTCGGTGAATCGGAAGTTCGGTTATACAAAGTAGACCCATATATATATACATACATACATATGCATGTGTATATATATATATATATATATATATATATATATATATATATATATAGGTCTACTTTGCATGGTTGACTCTTCAGAAAGTCGACTTTCATATGGCTGAGACCATGGGATAGACTTTTGAAAAGCCGACCATGTAAAATAAACACATAACACACACCAAACACTTACCTTTCAACTGTTAGCAGGGGCGACAAGCCCCCCTGCACACCCCCATGGGGTGCTATGCCCCCCACACCTCCCGTAACTTAAATATACCCACTCCGAGATTGCACTACAGTGCGGAAGTGGAAATTTTCCCATGCCGCACTGTACGGAGGTAGTAGTTCCCCATGTTCAGCTTTTCGAAAGTCAGTCATATGGTCTCGGCCATATAGGTTCATAGGTTCATAGGTTCATACTAGGCTATCTGCCCTAGGGCATTTATAAGCCTAGCCAGAGTGTGTTTGGCTTTCACCACCCATTTTAAATTAATTTTGCTATGCCCTTTTTCGAGGTTAGTATACTGTGCCTCTGTCTAACAGTGACACAGAAGTGATACCCGGGGTAAACCTACGATCTCCCATCCCCTCATCAAGATTCCTCTTGAAGAGAGTCAATGAGGGACTCTGCCTAACCTGGACTGGGATTTTATTCCAGAGTGAAGGGAGCCTCTGGGTTATGAATCTGTCCCTCCAGCATGTCCTATGTATTTCAGTGCAGAGGTTCAAGTCTCTCGAGCGCGTAGCTTGATGGGATTTAGATTTTCTGAGGTGCAGCATTAATTCCGGGTTGAACATGGCTTTATACGTCAGGCACAGATCACCTCTGAGCAGGTGATATGCCACTGAGTAGAGCTGGAGTTTCTTTAACCGGGCAGCATATGGCATCTGTTTGAGCCCTTTGATCCTCTTGGTGAGGTACTTTTGGGGTCTTTCCAGTTGCTGCAGGTGTCTGGTAAGGTACATCCCAAAAGGGGCATTGTACTCAATTATGGGCCTGATGAGGGAAGAGTAAAGAGGCACGATGACCTCCTCTGATCTAGATGTGAATCCCTTCATGATTAGGTGGGCTATATAAAATGTTTTTCTAACCACTTTGGCCACGTGATTGTCAAATGAGAGATTGCTATCAACTTGGGTCCCCAGGTCCCTAATTACTTCTTCTGTACTTAATGGATTACCACCTATGTGGTAATTTGTGGGCACATTGGTTTTGCCAAAGGGGATGACTATACACTTTTTGACATTTAGCTTGAGGCCATGGCTCTGGCACCAGTTGACTTGTTTCTATGAGGCCCTTTTGGAGGATTCTTGTGTCGGCTGGAGAGTCGAATATGGTGCCCAGTTTGCAGTCATCTGCGAACTTGGCCAGCCACAGTCCTTCCGTGTTGGCCTGTACCTCCGAGAAATATATACCGAACAAGAGAGGTGCCAGGACTGAGCCTTGTGGGACGCCACTTGTAACTGGTTTGAAGTCTGACATAGCTCCAGCAATTCTAACCATGTGGGTTCTGTCCTTGAGCCAGTTTGCAACCCATCTAGTGACATAGGGGTTTATATTTAAGCTGGTGAGCTTATCTATAACTCCTGAGTGGGGTATTGTTTTAAAGGCTTTTGCGAGGTCCAGGTAGGCTGTGTGGACCACCTTCCCCTCGTCAATGGCCTTGGTGACTGTTTCAAAGAAATCAACCAGGTTTAAGAGGCAGGATCTGCCTTTAACAAAGCCAAACTGGGTAGGATCCAGTGTCTGTAGGTCCCCAATATCTTTATTTATGAGGTCCATGATGATCCTTTCCATAGCTTTGCAGACCAAGCTAGTCAGGCTTATGGGGCGATAGTTTCCAGGATCCGTTGAGGCACCACCTTTGTGGAGACCACTCTTTGGGTACATATCCTGTAGTACGGCTGAGATTGAACAGTAGTTTTAGGCTTGGCTTTAGCTCTTCTTGGAGTTCATGTAGGACGCAGCCCGGTACACCGTCTGGTCCCATTGACGCTATGTTTTTTGCTTTGGAGAGGGCGGCTCTTACCTGAGCATCTGAGATGTCAGGGGGGCAGCACTCTGCTGGGATAGATATTTGCCCTTTTGGTGGGGAGGGGGGGAGAACTTTGTGTTGAACCTGTCAGCTAGGATGTTGGCAATGTCTGTGGATTTGGTGTATTTTTTGTCATTTTGGACTAATTCTGAGCATATTGGGAATTCCCACCCAGGTTCCTAACATAACTAAAGAAAGCCTTGTGATTATCCTTAGTGTCCTGTGCAATTTTTCTCTCGAAGCTGGCCTTAGACGATTTTATGAGTGCCCGTAGTTTTTTGCTAATACCGATCAGAGATGCCTTCCCTTTTTGGGATTTTGCTCTATCATGTAGTAGCTTCCTCCTTCTATTGTATAGTTTGTTTATGGCTGGGGTCCACCAGACAGGATGTCTGCCTTTGGAGGACTGGGTCTTGGTTTTATTTGGGATTGCATGATCCATGCATTCCTGAAGGTGTTCATAGAATGCGTTTATAAAGGATTCTGTGGTCTGGGACGTATTTTCCACAGGCCCGGGGGCTTTGAAGGATTCGACCTTGGTTTTGAGGAGTGTGAAATTTGCTTTAGAGAAGCTTTTCACTGCAGTTTTCAGGACAGGGGGTGGAGTCGGGATGTGAATATCCAGTGAGATTAGTTTATGGTCTGATCTTACCAGTGAGGGATACACTTCTGGTCTGGAGCATAGAGTCCCCAAGTTGGTGATGATCAGGTCCAGTATGTTTTTCCCTCTTGTGGGAGTGGTAACAAGTTGTTCCATAGCATTTGAGTTTATAAATTCTAGGAACCTTTAGGCTAGGGTGTTGGAGCTAGAGTAATGCTCCCAGTCTATGTTTGGGTAGTTGAAGTCACCCAATATAATGGTGTTTGGAGAGACCTTCATATTTTCCAGTGTTCTCAGGAAGGCCGAGTGGGGTTCCTGGGTTTGGGAGGGTGGTCTGTAGCAGGCTATAAACTGGAAGGCAGTTTTACCCACTGTTAGTTGCACATGGATAGTCTCTGATGCTTCGTGCTGTGCCACCAATCTGGAGGTGTGGGTATCTTTGAATATTGATACACCCCCTCCTTTTGTGGTTCGGTCCAGGTTTTGGGGCCGAAAAGCATGGTATGAGGTATAACCTGGTATTGCTGGGGTGCTCTCTGGAGCCTTGAACCAGGTTTCTGTTACTGCACAGATATCGATGTTCTCCATGCTAAGGAGAGTTTCAAGTGCGTGCATCTTGAGGTTTAGACTTCTGGCATTGAGTAGCATTACTCTTAGTTTCTTATCCCTTGTGATACCTATGGAGGTGGGTTTGTCTTTTGAGCCTTGCCTAAAAAAGGCACTATGGGGCTAGCAAGAGCCTTTGCCAATATCCGAAAGCCCAGGGGTGACAGGTGCAAGCCATCCCTAGCAAAGCATCGTGGCTTGTCGAGCATGTCATCCCAGGCTGACAGGCATTGGATCCCCTTTGAATGACACCAATACTTAAGCCAATTGTTGAAATTGATCATCTTGTCTTCATATTGTGGCATCATTCTTGGTGAGGGTAAGATGCTACTCAAGGTCAGGGTCATACCGGCCTGGGCTACATGCTCAGAGAGCTCCTCTATGTCTCTTTTCATGTAGTCCAGGGAGGTACATCTCAGGTCATTCACACCAGCATTGACAATGACTGAGTCATATTTGTACTTGCCTTGGAGTGACCTGAGTGCTTGTGTTATGTGGCGGATCCTAGGGCCCGACAGGCAGCTCACAGTGACCTTCTCCTTGTTCAGCCTGGTGAGCGGGACGTCAGTGTGCCTGATGATAGAGTCACCTATTACAAGTGTATCAGGTGTGTTTTTTAGTCTTAAGGGCTGTGACTGTTCGACACACTGGCTTTGTGAGCTATGTGTTGCACGTGCTTTGTTTTGGGGTAGCGGTTGCTTGGGTGTCTGCTTTGGAGGTCTCTGCTGCTTAGGCAGATTTTTATTTAGAGCCTCCGAGTATGTTTTTCTGTGTTTATGTGTTTGGTTTGCTGTCGTGGTAGATCTATGTCAGACTTCAATTGTAGTGAGTGTGGTTTCCTGCTCCTCCTGACTGGTTACGCCAGTACTGAGTTGAGAGAGCTTAGCCTCCAGTATAGCTATATGGTTGCATCTCTCACATGTGTTGGAATTTGTTGGGAGGAGGAGAGGGTTGTCTGTGTACATGAGGCAGTTGTAACATTGCCTCAAGATTCCCCTGATTCACCAGCTGGACCGGAGAGGAGATTGACAACTGACCTTTGGACATGCTAGAATAGTATTGGGAATTCATTTATAATTGAAAAAAAGGGCCAATGGGGAACAAGGTACTCAAGGGGAGTTTGTGAGGGTGTAGTGCTTTTAATTTTTTAGTGCTGACTTATATAATTGCTTTAGTGAGCAAGTGGCGGGTAACTTAAATGCAATGTGTTACAGGTAACTTAAATGCAAAAACGACAAACAGTAACTTTCTTTCAAGTGAAACAAGGAAATAAGTACAGTAAGCAATGCAGATATCACTAGGGATCCACAGAAGCACTGAAAAGCCGCGTTTTAGGTGGAATTAGTGTTTCAGGGAAATAACAAGCAAACAAACAACAAGCATACAAACAAAGCTAGATTCAGCAGGCCTGGATCTAGTCTATGCTACAGCAAACAAGGTGTACCAATTTCAGTAAGAAACAGTTCAAATATGCAGGCACTATAAGCCTTTAACCAGAAATTCCCAGCTCAGAACGGCAGAGTCCAGCCTCTCCTCCCACAAGAGTGCAGACCATGAACCTTCTTAATGTAAAATAACTGGCCTGAAGCCCAAGTGCTTAAACCAGAACTAATACACTTTTAGAATAACAGACACTGAGCCCTCCAGCAGCATTTCCCAACTTAGAAGGATGTAAGCTACCTGTCCTGCCACCACAGTGCAGGCCACAAACCTTCCTAATGTAAAACAACTGGTCTGAAGCCCAAGTGCTTAATCCAAAAGACTTAGAATGATAGCTACATTTTAATCAAGTTACTACCAAGCAGTAATAAATACAATTGAATACTTTAAAGAATGCCTGGATTAGTGCTCAAGTTATACAAACAAAGCTAGATTCAGCAGGCCTGTATCTAGTCTATGCTACAACAAACAAGGTGTACCAATTTCAGTAAGAAGCAGTTCATATATGCAGGCACTATAAGCCTTTAACCAGAAATTCCCAGCTCAGAAGGGCAGAGTCCAGCCTCTCCTCCCACAAGAGTGCAGACCACGAACCCTTTTAATGTAAAATAACTGGCCTGAAGCCCAAGTGCTTAAACCAGAATTAATACACTTTTAGAATAACAGATACTGAGCCCTCAATCAGCAGTTCCCAACTTAGAAGGATGTAAGCTACCTCTTCTGCCACTACAGTGCAGACCACAAACCTTCTTAATGTAAAACAACTGGCCTGAAGCCCAAGTGCTTAAACCAGAATTAATACACTTTTAGAATAACAGACACTGAGCCCTCAATCAGCAGTTGCCAACTTAAAAGGATGTAAGCTACCTGTCCTGCCACCACAGTGCAGGCCACAAACCTTCCTAATGTAAAACAACTGGTCTGAAGCTCAAGTGCTTAATCCAAAAGACTTAGAATGATAGCTATACTTTAATCAAGTTACTACCAAGCAGTAATAAATACAATTGAATACTTTAAAGAATGCCTGGATTAGTGCTCAAGTTATACAAACAAAGCTAGATTCAGCAGGCCTGGATCTAGTCTATGCTACAGCAAACAAGGTGTACCAATTTCAGTAAGAAGCAGTTCAAATATGCAGGCACTATAAGCCTTTAACCAGAAATTCCCAGCTCAGAAGGGCAGAGTCCAGCCTCTCCTCCCACAAGAGTGCAGACCACGAACCCTTTTAATGTAAAATAACTGGCCTGAAGCCCAAGTGCTTAAACCAGAATTAATACACTTTTAGAATAACAGATACTGAGCCCTCAATCAGCAGTTCCCAACTTAGAAGGATGTAAGCTACCTCTTCTGCCACTACAGTGCAGACCACAAACCTTCTTAATGTAAAACAACTGGCCTGAAGCCCAAGTGCTTAAACCAGAATTAATACACTTTTAGAATAACAGACACTGAGCCCTCAATCAGCAGTTGCCAACTTAGAAGGATGTAAGCTACCTGTCCTGCCACCACAGTGCAGGCCACAAACCTTCCTAATGTAAAACAACTGGTCTGAAGCTCAAGTGCTTAATCCAAAAGACTTAGAATGATAGCTACACTTTAATCAAGTTACTACCAAGCAGTAATAAATACAATTGAATACTTTAAAGAATGCCTGGATTAGTGCTCAAGTTATACAAACAAAGCTAGATTCAGCAGGCCTGGATCTAGTCTATGCTACAGCAAACAAGGTGTACCAATTTCAGTAAGAAGCAGTTTAAATATGCAGGCACTATAAGCCTTTAACCAGAAATTCCCAGCTCAGAAGGGCAGAGTCCAGCCTCTCCTCCCACAAGAGTGCAGACCACGAACCCTTTTAATGTAAAATAACTGGCCTGAAGCCCAAGTGCTTAAACCAGAATTAATACACTTTTAGAATAACAGACACTGAGCCCTCAATCAGCAGTTCCCAACTTAGAAGGATGTAAGCTACCTGTTCTGCCACTACAGTGCAGACCACAAACCTTCTTAATGTAAAACAACTGGCCTGAAGCCCAAGTGCTTAAACCAGAATTAACACACTTTTAGAATAACAGACACTGAGCCCTCCATCAGCAGTTGCCAACTTAGAAGGATGTAAGCTACCTGTCCTGCCACCACAGTGCAGGCCACAAACCTTCCTAATGTAAAACAACTGGTCTGAAACCCGAGTGCTTAATCCAAAAGACTTAGAATGATAGCTACACTTTAATCAAGTTACTACCAAGCAGTAATAAATACAATTGAATACTTTAAAGAATGCCTGGATTAGTGCTCAAGTTATACAAACAAAGCTAGATTCAGCAGGCCTGGATCTAGTCTATGCTGCAGCAAACAAGGTGTATCAATTTCAGTAAGAAGCAGTTTAAATATGCAGGCACTATAAGCCTTTAACCAGAAATTCCCAGCTCAGAAGGGCAGAGTCCAGCCTCTCCTACCACAAGAGTGCAGACCACGAACCCTTTTAATGTAAAATAACTGGCCTAAAGCCCAAGTGCTTAAACCAGAATTAATACACTTTTAGAATAATAGACACTGAGCCCTCAATCAGCAGTTCCCAACTTAGAAGGATGTAAGCTACCTGTTCTGCCATTACAGTGCAGACCACAAACCTTCTTAATGTAAAACAACTGGTCTAAAGCCCAAGTGCTTAAACTGAAAGGCTTAGAATGAGTTACATCAAACAGTATGAAAGTCGACTTTCTGAAAAGTCGACCATGTGAAGGGGACCCATACATATATATATATAGATATATATATATATATATATATATATATATAGATATATATATATGTCTCTCTTTACAAAGAAATATATATATATATATATATATATATATACCTACACACACGCGTGTGCATATACATACACACACACACACACACACACACACACACACACACACACACACACATATATATATATATATATGTGTGTGTGTGTGTGTGTGTGTGTGTTTTCACAAAATTAATTAATAAGCACTAGCTGATTTTCCTTTCCTCTCAGGCAGGAAAAGTTATCTGACAGCATAGTGTATATTCTAGGTGGCCATATATAGCTTTATATTAAAGGTTTATATCTATCTAATTTATAAGTACATTTTATATGCGGAAACCATTCTTAGCTACCAGCTTATATGTTCATTAAGCAAGTCCTGTTTGGTTGGGCTTTTCATTGGGATTAACTTACTGTTGTAATTCATGCATAATTTAGGTATTAGCATTTTTATTCATTCAGATGGGTGGGACAGTCACGTGACTTCTGTAGCATGAGAAGTTCTGCAATTTGTGCCTTTCAAGAGGTTAGATATATTTATTTTTAGATATGTGCTTCAATGTATTTAACTTTGTTTTTTTCTTTTAGGAGAATGCCATCATTGTTGACTTTTGGGATAAGCTGTTAAGGACTGCAGAAGAGGCTAACCTGTGATTCGAAGAAATACTATTTGTCAATGGCATACAGTCAATAGAGTTTCCTCAAGGCTCCTCAAAGGAAGTCAGTGAACAGTCAGCTGACAAAGCACCACTAGAAGGGTAGGGGACATTCTACAAAAAGAGCAAGAAGGAATCCCAGGTAGGATCCTGCAGTACATCTTGAGTAAAGGACATATATCTCAGCCTCTCCAGATAGTGAGGCTCAATCAGAGCATCAATGTTTAGTGGATGGGTCAAACAAAAAAAAGATGATATTTTTGTGAGCTTTCATGAGGAAATTCATAGTCAGTGGAGGTCTAAGTTATTTGAAATGGTGGTAGGTACGGTTCCACTCCCCTGGTAGAGTGATCTATATATTTGGGTGATGTATTTTTAATTAGAACAGAAAGTAATGACACTTGGATTCCCAGCAGTCACTGCCTGAAGAGCAAGCAAACACAGCCACCCCAGATGCTTTGCATGCTTTTGGGAATGTTTTGGAGAATGAAGAAGGTTTGCTGCTGCAGGTCTCATCTACTTCCCAACCAAGATCATCAGTCACTGTCCATATCCTCCTTTCCATTAATTTTTAGCAATTTTATATATCCATTATTGACCAGGTTAGTTTTACTAAGCTAGTAGCTTCTTTATAGGGCAGAGCTGAGGTGGTATTTATACTACTAGAGTAAATTTGGCCAGGGCATCAGGAAACTTGTACTTCTCTTTTTGATAAATGCCATGGGATCTTTAACATCCACCCAAACTACCACCAACTAACACACTACCACCACAAATGTAGATGGGGCCTTGGTTTAAAATCTTATCCAAAGGATGACACACTCAGGAGTGCCGTATCCCCTTTATGACACACTGTATGTTAGTAATCCATCTGCCTGGAGTGGTAATCAAACCCATAGCCTTCTGCACCAAATGTGAGTGTGCTAACTGTTGCAACACCTGGAGAGTGGGATTATGTGGAGATTTTTGATTTGGTGGATCCATTAGGAATACAATTCATACATAGTCCGGGAGCCTAGTTAAGGCACATTCTGCTTTTCACACAGGTAATTGTATTTGGCCTTCCTACAGATGTATGTGCACTCTTGTTCTCAATGGGAGGCAGACACCTAGTTATCAGATGCTGGCTTAAGGTTGCAGGAAAGCCCATAATATTGTTTCTCCTCAAGAAGGAAGAAAAGGGTGAAATCAGACTCTGGGGTAGAGTCGGTAAGACAGATAATTAATTTTGCAGCTTCCTTGGTAGTTCTTTACCATACCCCAATTAAAGTTGATGTCTTCTATGAGTTGCTAAAGGGTTATCCAAATCAAAAGATCAAGAGAGAGTTAGTTGAAGAGTTTACTTTAGGTTTTCAAATTAAGTCCAAGATCTCTGCTAGGGTGTCCACTTGTAGAAATCTGCATTTTGTAAGAGGTAAAGAAGCCATTGTAAAGGATTTGTTGTACAAGAAAGTGGCTAATGGTAGAATTGTAAGCCCATTTCATTCTCACCCAATGAAGCTTTAAGAATATCCCCATTAAGTTTAGTGCCTAAAAAGAGGTAAGATGAGTTACATTTAATTCAACATCTTTCCTACCCAGAGGGATCATCAGTCAGTGACAGTATTAACAAGAGGGATGTGAGAGCTTAATACTCCTCCTTGGATAATACAACATATATTCACCACTTCAAAGATCCCTGGCTGGCCAAGTTTATTTATTTATCTATTCTTTGTTGATAGAGTTAGTTCCACTAATAGCCTCTTTTCACACCAGAAACAAGGTGGCATTGATACTACTAAGGGAAATTTGGCCAGGGTATCCGGGAACTTTCCCTATTTATTAGAAGAGTGCTTGTTCTGTTCCTAGTGCAGTGGCAGCTGGTAGAACAGCATTGAAGGAGATCCAAGATGACGGATAGCACAGAGATGAATGCCGGTGCAGTGTTTGAAGCTCTACAAAATTCTGAGGAGCTGTTTCAGCAGATTTGTTTCATTGGAAGCAAATGTTCAAAACAATGACAGATGTGTTATGACAACTTTCCAGTCAGAAGGGTTGTGGGATGTTTTGTGCGAATTGTTGTTGCAGAGTGAGTCAGAGAGTGGAGAAGATATTTCATGGGTTGAAATTATGGACACAATTCAATTGGAGGAATCAAAAGCTGTTTTGAAAGAAGACTGGCAGACAAATAAATCATATGCCAAGATTTTTAAAGAAACTGCAGGAAAAGTGATGAGAGATGAACAGTGGAAAGTAAATGTCAAAAATCAAAGGAATTATATGGTAAGAATTCAGAGTAAAGAAGAAAAAGAAATGGACAGAAATGGAATTTGGGTTAATGTAATGGTCCCATTGGGAGTGAAGGCTCAAGAGGTAAGTGCTTTTTTTATTCTTATTCATAAAGAAAGCTTTTGTGACATTATTTTTGAGACTGTTACTGTTGTTGATAGTATTATGGGGTAGTATGAGAAGAAAAAGAACTGTAATGCATGGAACTCTTATGTGGTTAAAGCATTTCGCAGAGAAGCAAAAAAGAAAATACATGTCAGTTTTGAACTGAAGTTGAAAAGAGACTTTAAAGACATTCACGCAAGCTTTGTAAAGAAGCTATGCACATAAACAAAGTGTATGATAAATGCGGATTATGAACTGGTGGATGGGGCTGTCATGAAGAAAGAAAAACTTGTTCATACCCCTAGTATAAATATAGAAGGTAACAAGGGTGTCGTAAAATATTGGGGACAAACTACAAGTTTTTTCTGTGGAAAAGATGATCATTTGGTAAGAAACTTTGATAACAGGAAATGTTATATTTGTGGGGAAACAGCTCATGATGCAAAATAGTGTGAACTGAAATATTATAAATGCACTGAAACTGGGCACTCATGAAGGGATTGGAGTCTAGACAAAAAGGATGAAGAAGAAGAAAACAAAAATGAGAATAGTAGATGGAGAGAAGAAGGAGTCCCAAGAAAAGATAAAGAGGAAGTAGGGAAGCAAGATCAGGGTAAAAATAAAGATAAGGATAAAGGGAAAAATGAACAGAAGATATTAAATAGAAGATGTCCTGAAGTAAGTGATGAGGAAGATATAAAATGGAACATAATAAAAGGTAAAACGAATTCAATTGGCAAAACAGAAAGAGATAGAAAAAGAAAGTTTAAAGGGATAAGTGTAAAAGAGAAAAAAAGGAAATGGATAATACAAATGAGATAAATATTCCATATTTACATAATTTCTGGTAAGCTACAACATAGATATAGTGACAATTGTAGAGCTCTTTCAGCAAATATAAATGGTATTAAAATATAAGTAGAAGAATATGCATCCTAAATTTGTATAGTAAGTGTAATGTTGATATAATACTATTGGAAGATGTATGAATTTTGACATAAAAAGATTACAAGCAAAGAGATTTTTGCAGACGAGATACAATATGGAACCTAGAAAAAGAACTATGTTTTGGCATAGTTGTACTTTGTGGTAAATCAGTGAAAATATTGGACATAACTGGTAATGACAGGAAGATTAACTGTTGTAGATCCCAGATGGCATAATGAGGCATACAGAATTATAACATTGTAAAAAAAGGGAGATAATTTCATAAAATTGTGGATTATGTAGTAAGATCTATGCCTGGCTTACAGGCCATTTTCAGACCCCACTGATGGACCTCCTGCATATCCACAAAATAAAACAGTAGCATTCTAAACACTTAAACTTTGCCTGTGATATACATAGGATCTGCCGGAGAGATAGGTATGTATCCCAGGGACTACCACATCTATGGAACAGGCTCCCCATCACAGTGAAGCAGAGTTCCTCCTTAACCCAGTTTAAGTGCAACTTGGACAATTGGATGGGAAACCAGAAATTCTTCCCTGGTTTGGCACCTATGTCTCTAATGTAAATGGTTCATCTTCCAGGCCCATGCTTACATTTATCAGGAGTATCAGAACTTGACAGAGATTTGGGATGCATGGCTAGGCTTAAAAAGGACCTTGCGGTCATTTTACCTAGTAAACACCTATGAACCTATAAGTAATTTGAATATAATATTAATGGGTGATTTTAATTGTAATTTGAGAGGAAAATAGAAGAAGGTAAGAAACAATGTTAAGAACATTTCTGAAGCTATAAAATGTTGCAATTTAAAGATTTGTATTAATAATTTGTGGACATTTAGTCAAAGTGCATGTAAGACCGAAATAGATTATTTAATTACTTCACAAGGTTTAAATATAGCTAAGGGAGAGACACTTATAGCAGGCGTTTCAGATCACTCAACCATATGGATAGGGATACAGGATAATAAGGAGTGTATTAGACTGGAAAAAGGAGTGAAAATAACAAATGAGAAATTATGGCATGAAAATAGAAAGAGAATAAGTAGGCAGTTATGGAAAGATCACATTTCCACTAGAGTACATTATAAAAACTAGTCTTGGTTGTGGCTAGTTTTTAAAGAAAAATATAAAAACTGATTTTCAGAATGGCAGACATTTGCATAGTAAACACCCATGAACCTATAAATAATTTGAATATAATATTAATGGGAGACAAGTGGTTAAATCAAATTATAAAACAGTGTTTATAAGATACTTTAAAGGATTTGGAAAGAAATGATAAGAGAATATTATGTGATAGAATGGACAATTTAAGAAAACAATTAAGAGAAAATTAAATAACTATTATGGATTAGATTAACAGGTATTAACTAGCAATTTACCCTCATGGGTGTTCTTGACTATTGCATCACTTTCAATGTCTTCAAAGATCCATTCTGTTCTATTGACATTCCCTGGTTAGTGGTTTATCACTGAAAAAGTTTGTCTTGTTAATTGACCTTCAAGTTCATTTTCAATACTAATTCTCTAGTCAACTTACAAATTTGAGTCAGTCCCTCAAGATTCAAACCATGTCATTCTTATTTATTTCTCATATGAGAAATCATTGCCAGAGTTTGACATGTGTTACATCTACTCTTTGCACCTAATCTATTTCGGTTATGACCTCATCAAAGAAATATATTTAATAAAAATTTTGTTCTGCAATGTTAATCTGTTACTTCACTGAGGGATACTGGCATACAATAGTTTGACCAAACTATCTCACAAAAGTTTTTCCATCTCTTTCCTACTTATGGAATGGATGGCACCATTCTTGTTAATTTTTAGGATCAAATCAGCTGTGTTGACTTGTACTTGTATATCTAGCTTCCAGTTTTACAACACTCTTTGTAACCTTAGAAAGGTTATGCAACCTTCACACGTATTGAAATACACAGACTGTAACTCATATCCAGTCATGTCTCTTACTGTTCTTAGGCACAATGAGCTCAGCTCTTTGCTTGTCAGCACTCCATCCATCCAGATCTCTGCCTCCTTAGCCTTTCCTCCTTTTCGTGGCTTGATAAAATACAAGGTGCAGAATATGAACACTGGCTCTGCTTATTGCTTTATGTTCTTATACCAGTTACCACCTGCTTTGGAGAGTCACCTTTCCAGGTGACCCTTCCCTTGCTTTTCAATGTACCTAAAGAACACTTCATGCCATGTACAATCCCTGACCAGCTTTGGCTCATGTTCTTGTCACCCTTGTAACCATATAACCTCACCTGCCTTTTCTTAACCTCTTCTTAAAACCATTTACCTCCTTGTAACTTGTGGTCTTTATTTCTCCTTAAACTGATGTGGCTGCATTTTCCTGTCATGATTTCTTGTCCCTTTGCAATAGTTGGTCATTTCCTTTCTTCAGCCTTTGGCCAGATATCGAACTTTACACTGCCTCCTCAGGGTATATGGCTCACATACCAGATGTAGGATTATCACAGTTACTCATTAGCTTCTTGAATGTTACATCCTTAATCCATTTTTCACCAATGATAACCCACCCACCCTCAATTTTGCTGGTTTATTACTTTTACTCAATTCCTACTTCTAGCAACACCTTAATGAATGCTTTGACCCTCCATGCATATTAAGATTATATAACCTACTTTACTAATAGCACTGTGAAGTGCCCTGTTAACACTGTGCCCTGTTCTTTATCTGACTCTCAGATGCATTAATAAGTCATTTGTTATTCTTAATCCCTTTGTATATTGCTTGTGCAGTATATTTACAACTGGGATTTTCCTAACAAAGCTACAGTATCAAGATCTTAAACCTATTATTTTTTTACTTCTTCATTTTCTGCTTTTTCTGCATTATATTATGTGATCTGTTTATTGCACCTCAACCCTCATCTGTTTATTGCACTGTAATCCTTGAGAATATTGCCTTCTCTGTCCTTTCTACAAAATGTTGCACGAAAGCCACAACATATCTACCTCCTTATTTGAAGTGGCCCATGTTTCTCTTAGGACTACAATGTTTATGCTTCACTCATTAATCGCATTTGTAAGTGGCTCATCTTATTCCCAGGTATGTGATACTCCACAGCAAGACAATCTTTCACTACCATGCACCCTACCTGCTGGCATTCTCCACAGATAGCCTCCATTTCATGATATTCCACAACAAGACGCCCTATCACTACCAAGCACCCTAACTACCTGCTGGCATTCTCCACAGATAGCCTCCCTTTCATGATACTTCACAACAAGACAACCTATCACTACCATGCACCCTAACTACCTGCTGGCATTCTCCACAGGTAGCCTCCCTTTCATGATACTTCACAACAAGACAACCTATCACTACCATGCACCCTAACTACCTGCTGGCATTCTCCACAGGTAGCCTCCCTTTCATGATACTTCACAACAAGACAACCTATCACTACCATGCACCCTAACTACCTGCTGGCATTCTCCACAGGTAGCCTCCCTTCATGATACTTCACAACAAGACAACCTATCACAACCATGCACCCTAACTACCTGCTGGCATTCTCCACAGGTAGCCTCCCTTTCATGATACTTCACAACAAGACAACCTATCACAACCATGCACCCTAACTACCTGCTGGCATTCTCCACAGGTAGCCTCCATTTCATCATACTCCACAACAAGACGCCCTATCACTACCAAGCACCCTAACTACTTGCTGGCATTCTCCACAGGTAGTTTCCCTTTCATGATACTCCACAACAAGACACCTTATCACTACCAAGCACCCTAACTACCTGCTGGCATTCTCCACAGGTAGCCTCCCTTTACATCTACCAATTTTCCTTCTCTTGTTCCTCTTATAATATCGCAACCTTCCCTCATCCCTCTGAATACTATCTCTGCTTCAAAAAGAGTGACTTATGTCACATTATGGCCATGGAAATGCTATGTAGGTAAAATAAACAAATAAAACATAAACAGCAAAGAAAATAATTCAGGAACACCTTAATGATTTCCAAAATCTGAACAGGAAAATCCCAGTGATGTGACATTTAATTAACTATCACTGCATTTTGGATAAATTAAAATGTAGGGCTTTGGAATAAATGCTGGCAAATGAACAAGGATGTAATGTTAATACGTTTCTTAAGACAGGAAAACATCAGTGGCGGCTGGTGACTTCAAATCAAAGGGGGGGGGGGCTGCAGGAGACAGCTGAATGGATGTGGTCAATTAGAGCAACTAGAAAGAGGCGGAGCTATGTTACAGTGGGATCAATGCTGACCATGCTTACCAATGTACATAAAGTACTAGCTCAGTCGCTATTGCACATGCTGAATATTCTTCCAACCCATACTAGACTAAAGCGCATTTCAGAGTTAATGAGGTGTTTAGGTTCTGCTGTAACATCTCTAAACAGAGAAAAACTGGTTAGTGTTGACTGCATGAAACTATCATGACTATACATGATGTAGTAAACATACACTGTACTGTGTCAGGTAACCTGCATTTTGTACAATGCCAAATAAAAAATAAGGAGATTTGGTGATCTCACTGTACTATCTTAATGTATTATTCAGAACTCAGGGTCACTCAAATACCTAATGTAGTAGTGGTTCTGACAAACTGTAAGACAATGTCAAACTCCACACATGCAGTTTGTTGTTATAGTCACCACAGCTGGAAGGCAGAGCGCATTGCTACATGTATATATAGGTTGGTTTGAAGACTTACCTATGCAGTATGCTGCAAAAAGTACTTCGTACTCTGTTCCTGCACCTGTAGAGAAGCTGTGATCTGGTCTGGAACACATCAGGTAATACTGGATTTGATTTTTCTTTCCTTTTTCTCGACACATGAAAGGGAGCATTTCACATTTCCCACACAAACACAGTATTGGCTGTATCCTGAAAAGTACATTGCTAAAGCATGTGTAGGTTGTTTTGAAGACTTTCATAAGCAGAATGCTGCAAACAATACTTCGTTTCTGGACCTGAAGAGAAGCTGTGGTCTGGTCTGGAACATATCAGGTCATACTGGATTTGTTTTTTTTTTTCCTTTTTCTGGAGACACAAAAGGGACTGTTTAAAGTTTCTCGAGCAAGCACAATATTCATGTGATCCTGGTTCCAAATAAGTATGTGTATAGTACCAAATAAGTGCCTCTATTGTGTTCCTCTCTGTATCTCTCAGGTTTCTTACCTGTAGATAAAGTTCATTTGTCTCCCTTTATTTTGTGCAAACAAATCAGTAACTCTTTGGTTGAAGTTTGTTATACTCTGCATTAACTCCTTTTCTATGGAAATCACAGCCAATGCATTCATTCTTTCCTGCCCCATTGCTCTATGAAGAAACATTTTAATTCTTTTTATTGTTGAGAAACCCCTTTCTGCCTCAGCAGTTGACATCATTGTGATGGCTATAATCAACAGCACATTGTAAATCTCTGAAAACACACTGGTCAATTAGTTTGCCCACCAAGAATTTTAACATCTTGACTGCACCGCCACTTGCTGCAAAGTCTTCCTGATGGTACACCACTCCAAGTTCTCTTCCAAGTTGTCCCCTCAACAGGAATGCATAGCTTTCTATTGTTGCTGTGAAGAGATTTTCTGGAAACTCTTTTATGTATGTTGAAAAGTTTTCAGGCAGTAGCAGCTGAAAATGCCTGAAGATGCTCAATTTGGTCAAGTCATGATTTTGCCTGCAACTTTATGACTTCACATACTTCCTTTGCAGCAATCGAGAATGTGTCATGCAATGGTTGGGATCTTTATGGTCCTTGTCTACATTTTGTCAGGATGTTCTCTGTCTGTAGGAACTGTTCTGCAATGCTGTTGATGTCTTACCTGATGCTGTCAATTGCATTTAAAAATATATGTACATCCTTTTCAACTGTGGCTGCATCTGTTATACAATACCTGTAAAGAATGTCAACATGGGGCATTATATGATGGAAAACAGTCAGACAAAACTTAAATTTGTCATCTGCCAACAGAATCCTGTGCAATAACAAGTAGCTGTGGAATTCTGTACAGGGGCGGCTCGTGCTATAGGACTGTGGGACTGTAGCCCCCCACCTGTAAAATGGATAAAATAAATTCCCCATTCCCCCCACCGTAGAACATATTAAAATAAAAATTCTTGGACTCCGCGCATGCATGCTTAGTTCCTGACTGCTGTGTTAGGCAGACCAGAACTGCAAGCACACATGCTCAGGCATTCCTGAGCTCCAGACTGCTCTGTTAGGCAGTCCGGATAGGGAAGGCAGGAAACTCCGCCTTTCCAGCCCAGAGATGTGTGCAGTGACAACTGCAAAAACCAGAAGGTCACCAGACTACATCGCCCACAGGCTGGACCAACAACAGGAGGCTCCAACCTCCTCACTTCTTGCAGGAGACCCAACAGCATGCACGGGCCATTATAGAGGACCGATCAGGCTGCAGGATCGCTACGAAGGAGCTGGTCTGAGGACAGATGATCGCTGCGGAGGACATAGCTGAGTATAGAGACAGGTAAGGTGTTTATGGAGGACAGAGAATCTGGTGTGTGTGGACGTAGCTGAGTACAGAGACATATAGGGTGTTTATGGAGGACAGAGAATCTGGTGTGTGTGATGGAGGAGAATGTGTGTGTGTGTGTGTGTGTGTGTGTGTGTGTGTGTGTGTGTGTGTGTGTGTGTGTGTGTGTGTGTGTGTGTGTGTGTGTGTGTGTGTGTGTGTGTGTGTGTGTGTGTGTGTGTAATGCCCCAGTTGCTTCATGGTGGTGGGTAGAGAATAAGGCTTGAACCCTGTACCTTGGGCCCAAGTGCCAAGAGCCTGAATTCCCTACCCACCACCATTTGTAAAACATTTTCAGATTTTTGCCTCATATTTGTTCTGTTCCTCATAAAATCTGTGGTTCTGTATGCTTGTTACTTAACACAGCCAGTAGTGCAGTGGTAGCAGTTTTGCCTGACAGCTATGGGTTGTCTGGTTTGATTCTTGGCTGGGGTGCCTTCTGTGTGGAGTCTGCATGTCTTCCCTGTGTTTGTGTGGGTTTGCTCTCGTGTCCTCAGTGGATATTTGTCCCTATTTTTTGGACTGTATTCCCCCATTATTGGCTTTGTCCAGGTTTTTTATGCCAAGGTTGAGAGCTATGGTGTTAACTGAACTCACTGAATATGTTTGGGGGCTGTATTCCCCCATTATTGGCTTTGTTTGGGTGTTTTGTGCTAAGATGCTTACAGCTATGGTGAGAAATGAATTCACTAAATGGTAGCCATTTAAGTTTCAGTCTTCCTTTCTTTCATAAAAATAGATAAGTTGGCATAGTGGTATGTTGCTCTGGCTGTTTTGCACAGGGTCCTTGGTTCAATACTGGGCATTGAAATGTATGGTGGTAACACAGCATTTTATTCTAGCAACTTTCCAACATTATACAAGCAATGTTTAAAATCTGTCCCTGTTTTTTTGGGCTTTTGCCCCCCTTCAAATAAATTTTGGCTTTTTCCAGATTTCTCGTGCTGCAAAGTTCAGTGATACAGCTGAGTGTCGAGTAGATTTTACAAGGAGCTGAGAGCTGCAGGGGAACAAAAGTTTAGTGCTGCTTATGCCGAGTCTGCTTGCATTGTAAATAGCACAACAGGTAGTGTACTTGCTTTTGATGCAGAAGGCTGTGGGTTCTACTCCCACAGTAGGTAGACCCATTGCTGATACTGCATTCTGTTGTAAAGAGGATGGATGCTGCAGTCCTCTTTGGTGAAAATACCTAATAGCTATGCACCTGTTATCAGTTTGCCATCCATTCCCTATTGTGATATTACTAGCATTATCATTTTTTAATGCAACATAGGCAATTTATTCCTCAAGGGCTACAGGCACTTTATTTGTAGATGAAACAATGACATATAAAGTTGTTTACTAGCAGTAACCTCTTCATTAGTTAACAGATTTCTTTAATGCGGAATTATTTAAATGACTTTTACTTCTTCAGAGATTGTGTATATTTACTGATACTGGTGGACTGTAGAAGTTTGAGTAGACTTTTATGATGGAAATGTTTTGAACTGGGCAGTTTGGTCATTAATGGTGCATGCATTTTGTTTCATTGTTTACCGGAAAAATATTCAAAACAATACATTTAAAATGCCCTCTAACAACTGTACTGTATTGTACAAGAAATATAATTTAATACAGTCAGGAAGGTGTATCAAAGAGCATGTGTATGTTTCGTGTTCAAGGGGCCTATGAATTGAAAAAAGCCCAAAATTAATCTTTATCTGCCACTGGTATTTTCTTTGAATGTGGGTTTCAATGCTGTTTCAATGAATATGAGTTTCAAGGGCAGAGAAGTTTTAATGCTAAGTCTATTTTCATTGCTTTGTTTAGCAGATATCTATTAGGGTTTATGCTGTAAAATATAAAATAAAACTTTCAAATGAAATCCATATCATCGCAGAAGTAAAGCAGTATGCACATTACAGTGTTTATGGCAAATGGGGTGAAATAACCAAGGAATGGGACATTGGAATGGCTGCAGGGAGGACGCTCCATTCGACCATGATTTTGTGAGGGGGGGAAGGGCAGCAAACTCAGACAGGCCCGGCTGAACTATACCTCTCAACTGTCCAGAATTTTGAAGAATGAATAGATCTTTGCTTCTTATTTTTGGTTTGTTCCTCATAAAATTTGTGGTTTTCTGCCAAATCATTTAGGAATGAAGTCATTAAATAATGACAGACATTGAGTTTCAGATGTCATAACCTTCAGAAAAATGCATGCTAAAGCAGGACCTGTTATTCTATCAACTGTCTTTTTAGTACAGTTTGTATGTTCCCCCAATATATTTGGCCTTTTCCAGATTTATTGCATAAGAGGTTGATAGGTACCTGCAAATAAATCTCTTTATAGAATTAGGAATATCCAAACATCTCAACTGTCTCCAATTTTGGCTCAAAATGTTGCTCTCCTCTAATAATCCCTCTGCAAAACAGCAATTTTGGAAGAAAACATGGAGGTTTACAATTATAAATAACTGTAATGATCAGAGTTATAGATTACTTTTATTTCAAAAATGCATGTAGATGCTCTTATTTTGTCAACTTCTCAAGTTAACAGTACTAATTTTAAAAAGGTGTTCCTTCTTTGACAGGTTCCCAGCTGTATTGTGTGGCAATTTTATATTTTTGCATAACATATTTGGCCTGTTTTTCATAAAATTGTGGTTTTCTGGCAAATTAGTAAGCAAATCATTAAAGATTGAAGTTAGAAAATAATGGCAGACATTTGAGTTTCAGATTTTATACCCTTCAAAAATTCATACTAATGCAAGACCTACTACTATTCTATTATCTTTCTAAGTTTATAAAAGCAATATGTAAAAATTGTCTTTATTTTTGGCCCTGTGTCCCACTTCTATATATGGCTTTGTCCAGATTTCTTACTCTGAGGTTGAGAGGTATGAGTGTCAGAGCCATCACCGTCAGCCAGAGACATTTGAAACTGTGACCTACTTGTTGCACTCCACTCCCCACTGTAGTGACTCTGGATGTGTCCAAGCAAGGCAAGGAGCAGTTATGCAGTGTAAGTGTGCAGAGTATTCCCCCAGCCAAGGTAGACCACAGGTGTAATCATGGCTTTTCATCTGTCCTTGATTTTGCAGAATGTTCTGGTTTTCTGTCATATTGTTATACTGTTGATTTATGCATCTTATTATTTAGAAAATGCATGGGCAGCCATGGTGGTGCAGCGGTTAGCATTGCCACCTCACAGCAAGCGGTTCTCCAGTTCGATCCTCAGCTGGGGTGCCTTCTGTGCGGAGTCTGCATGTCCACCCTATGGTCATGTGGGTTTACTCCAGGTGCTCCGATTTCCTCCCACACCCCAAAAGACATGCTGTAGGTGGATTGGACACACTAAATTGGCCCTAGGTGTGAGTGCATGCATGTGTGTGCCTTCTGTGGAAGGTTGGGCGCCGGGCTGGCAACTCAACACTGTAAAACTCCACTGCCAATCATGAGCGGATGGTGATCCGCTGTGGTGACCCCTAACCGGGAAAAAGCCGAAAGAAGAAGAAGAATTATTCAGAAAATGCATGCTGTTGCAGTACCCTGTTGCTCTGTATTAAAGTAGCAATGCTTTAATGACCACCAGGTAAGCTTGTCGGAGATTGTAAGATGCAAGTTAGCTTTAATAAGCATACTGTTAAAGAATTACCAACATTGAAAGCCTTTTCATTGTTGCCATGCAGAGAATATTTACATAACTAGATAACATATAAGCCTTAGGTATTGAAATGCATATGACAGTATTTGTAATAAAGGACAGGATTACAGTATTTTGAGAAGCTCATTACATTTGTTGGATACTTGCAGTTATCTTTGCAGGCTTTACCCGTAAACTAAACAGAATGCCAATCTATCATGTGTGGTCTATAACTTGTGCAGTAATCCTTTAAGCAATTTATCTTCAGCTAGTTTCTTGTTTGCCATTCATTTTTTACTTTGACCATGTGTTCTCCATGAAGCAAGTAGATATTTGTTGTCAGGCAGCAGGTCTTTTTTGGATAAGAAACATTTTTACAAGGGGGGTATCACAGAGATTGCTACTTTCAGCATGTTACTTGGTAATTTTATAAAGCTGAATATAAATTATAATTAGAACTGCAGTGCAAGGAGAAGTGGTTTGAGCTGAGTGTTGCTTGTTTATTTTTATACTTGATTTTGACTGGCATTCCAGTAATGTATTTAAAAAGCAATTTATTTTTTCATGCCTCACAACCTTTGTGTTTCCATCTAGATATTAAGTAAGTTGTCATGTAGCCAATGCATTAAAATATTTTTTTCTTCTACACTTCATTTTGTCTTGAGTGGGCTCTCGTAATGACGGTTTGGTACCCAGGACAGCGTATTTAATTAAAGTTCCAGTTGTTGTGGTTTTGAGCATAACCCCGCCCCTTTTGAGTTGGCCACACCCCTTCCCATTGGCCCCACCCATTTAGCTGTCTCCTGCAGCCCCCCCCTTTAATTTGAAATTACCAGCCACCACTGATACTGTGCAATAAATGCCATGTCTCTTTAGCTTAGTAAATGTCTATCGATATGTAAAATAGTAAATATTATGTAGTAGGAATGTCTAAATGTAGTAATGTGAATTGTTGTATATGTTAGATGTTTGCACTTAGAGCCTGGAGTAATGTCATTTCGTTAAGTTGCACTTGTTGTGGAATCCGAATGGCAATAAATTTTACTTTGACTTTGACTTCAAGTGTTTGCATTAGCCCATTTGATTCTTGTACAGTTGCTGCAGCAGATGTAAAACACTTGTACAAATAATAAAAACACTCTGACATGGATATTAAAATTCCACTCTATTCTAGATATTTGTGGCATACGTCATGCTAGTATATTGTCCAGAGCAGCTTGCCTTTGAACTGAACATGAAAAAAAGGCTGGAGTTCCACCAAGAATTAAAAAAATGTCCTTGCTTCAGTATTAAGTAGTGTGGCTCTTTGTATTACCAGATCATGGTGGTGTGCATAGCAGTGTACTTAATAAGCATATTTAAATTCCTGTCTTATGATGGCCTGGACTCCATGCTGAACTCCACTCATAACAGATGCACCATCATAACTCTGAGCAACCACTTTTTCATGCTGGTCTCCCACTACTTCCTTCAAGTGTTCTCTTATCACACCAGCAATGAACTCTGCAGTCTGTCCAGTTGGTATAAAATATCCCAAAAAGTTTTCCTGCACCTGGCCATTGACAACATAATGGAACACAATGGCAGTTGCCACAGCCCTGCAATATCAGTGGTTTCATCTGCAATTACTACTTAAAATTTTGCAGTATGAATCTCTTTTTTTGTTTTTTTGCTGCATATTGTTAGCATGCAGTCCAGGAGTTCATTCTGAATGGTTTTTGATGTTCCTTTAAAACCAGTTGATGTTTTTATGTGTTCAGCCAACTTCTGATCAATCCTGCTGGTGAAATCTACCAGTCTACAGAACATTCTAGCACTCAGTGAGTCTTCTGAGTCATCATGGCATCTTAAAGATAGCTCTTCTTCAGCACACCGCTTGATGCAGTTAGTTATAAGTGATAGAACATGACAGTTTTCTTCCACTTTTTTGTTGCATCTTCCCACTGATAACAGTTACCCAGTATTTAACCGAGTTGTAATGGTTTTTGATGTTCCTTTAAATATCCACAGTTCCCAACATTGCTAGACTCATTTGGTCATCAAATTATTTAGTAGACTGTTTGTGCTTTCTAGTCTTTTCTACCATTCTTTTCAGGTCATTCACACCCTTTGATTCCCAGGCATCCCCTCCACCGAACAATAAGCATGGGAAGCAGTACAAACTATTTGTTTCCTCTCAACCACAGATCCAGGTGTACTTGTCATCATAGACTGAGCTGCTGAAGCTTTGTGTGTATGTTCTTGACCTACTTTTACCTTGAGACCCCATCATGAGATCAGGTGTGGTCTTCCAGTCCTCTTGATTCTTAACTTTTCATCAAAAGTCAAGTCTATAATATTAATAGATTTTAGGTAGGCCACTGTAACAAGTTTGCTCACTCATTCTGGTATTGTGGTGGTTGTAACCCAAGTAAACATATTACAGAAATGATTAAGTGCCGCCATTGTTTACATTTTAAGTACAGCTTCATGAACCATACTCACTTCAATGACCGTCTCCAATGCCCATGACCGACCTAAAGTGTCTGGCTTGGCCTTGCCAGGATTAAAAAAAATAATATTAATGCTTGTGGTATTACTGTATTTTTGATGCACACACTGTCACAGTTTGCATTCCATCTTGCTTCTCTAAAATACACATTTGTCCTGCAAAGCCAGAATTAAAAGAATAAAACAGGGCCAGTCATTTCATTGCCCACTACAGTTTCTGCTTTGATCCTTCCAACATTAAGGTACTACATTTGTGTTAATTTAATTTTTGCTGCACAGAGACAATAGTCACCCATACACAATTTTGTCTTATAGGTTCATAGGTGTTTACTAGGCTAATGACCACAAGGGCCTTTTAAGGCTAGCCATGCATCCCAGATCTCTGACAAATTCTGATACCCTTGATGAGTGTAAGCAGGAGCTTGGGAGATGAAACATTTACAAGCAGAGGCCTAGAATAAGAACCATTTACAGGTTGCCTGTATCTATTAGAGAAATAGGTGCCAAACTAGGGATGAATTTCCTGTTCCCAATCCAGTTCTCCAAGTTGCACTTAATTGGGTTACAGAGGAACTTTGCTTCACATGGATGGAGAGCCTGTTCCAGAGACGGGTTAGTCTCTGGGATACATACCTGTGTCTCCAGCAGAATTACAACTGTAAATGGCCAGTCATTTCATTCTTACACTGACATAGCCCCTCATTTCAATTGCCTACCAAAAGTATGTGGTTTGAACCTATACAGTTAAAAAATTCAGTTGCATTACTGTTTTGCTTTCACATAAACATTAGCCAAAGGTCAGCATTTGTACTCATCCCATCTCACTACACCCAAATGCACATCAGTCTTGCAAAGGCAGAATTATAACAGTAAATAGTAGGACAACTCCTTTCACTTACAAACAACCTCCCATACCTGTTACCTACCAAAAAAGGTAGTTTGGCCTTGCCAGCATCAGTAATAATGTTTTCATCACTGTATTGAATTGTTGTATGCAAATAGAGTTTACATTCTGTCTTATTTCACCCAAATATACATTAGTCATGTAAAGTCAGAAGTATTACACCAACGCTGCAGTGCCAAACATTTTATCCACAAACAGCCATCATATCAATTGCTGACCTAAAGTATCTGCTTCAGCCCTGCCAGGATTAAAACAAAAATATCAATGATTGAATTAATTTAGTGTGTTGCACAGAAACAATAGCCACAGGCTTGCATGACAGCTGACTGTACCCAAATACACATTCATCTTGCAAAGCCACAATTACAACAGTAAACAGCAAGGCCAATCAACTCATTTAATTCACAAACACCCCCTATTACCTAACTAAAGTAGCTGTTTTTTACCTGTCAGGATTAAAGTAGAAATAATAATAACAGTTGCATTCCATACCTGCATTATTGACAGAAACATTAGTCACAGCTTGTGTGTGCCAGCCAAGTACACATTTCATTTAATTTATTTTACTTTTGTTTACCCGGATTTCTGAACCAGCTTTATTTGAAAAGAAAAAACTTTTCAGCATCTGTCCTGGGAGAAAAGCTCCAATATATTATAAACATTTTTAAGCAAATATTCAGTATACATAAACAGATAAGAAATAATATATAGTAAGAATTACTCGTAAACTTGCTAATTATATTACATTCATCTTAAAGTACAAACAGAAAAGTATTATAGTTTTGCAAAGCTAGAATTACAACAACAGTAAACAGCAGGGCCATTTGTTCCATTCACACATAGCCCCAATCTCCACTGACAACCTCAATTGATCTTCCAAGGTTAAAAACAAAAATAAAAACAACAAAAAAGATGACACTGTCATTAAGGTAAGTATTTTTTTTTCACATAAGCAATACTCAGTTCAGATCTTGTGGTCGATCTTACTTCACTCAAATGCACATTACTCTTGTAGAGCAAGCCAGAGCTGCAGTCATTTAATTCACACATAGACATTGCCTTCATCCCAACTGCCTACCCAGAGAATCCGCTTTGAGCCTCCAATGTTTAAAATAGCGAAAATAAAGACCACGGTTATATTATTGTATTTCTTTCGCATCACATAGCCAAGAACTTGCACGTGATCTTATTTCAGTTCACCCATACACACACTGTACTCATGCAAGAGTTCAGTTTGTTTCAACAACAAGAAATTGACAGTTCTAATTTATCTTGACTAATCCGACAAAAAAGGTTTAGGTTAAAAAAAGAACATGCCATCCATAAAAACAAAAAAATAAACAAAAAAAAAAGAAAAAGAAAAAAGTCATCAACAGCCCCCAAAACACATAGACCACCAGTAAGTATCTGGTTGACAAAGCCAGTGTATTATATTAAAACAAAAAATCAACTGTCCCCAAAACACATTGCATCTCTGTTAACTGGTTAACCCTGCCAGGATAGTTTATTAAAAAAAAAAAAGTCATCAACAGCCCCCAAAACACAAAGAGCACTAGTATCTAGTTGACTGTATCAATGTTTTATAGTAAAAAAAAAAAAAAAATCAACTGTCCCCTAAACACATTGCCTCCCTAGTACCTGGCTAACCCTGTCTGGATAGTATATTAAAAAAGAAAGAAAGTCATCATCAGCCCCCAAAACACATGCACTAACCGTAGCTGTCAGCCCCCTTTAAGCAGTATGCTAAATAGATGCTACTTTATATACATGCTGACACTTAACATTTCGGCATCAGAGCATGGATGTATACCAAAATAAGCACTGCATGAATCACACATTAGTAACATTCTAATTAACAACTAAGTTGCCCCTCAATTTTAATGGTTTACTATTAAAATGTTGAACGGCACTACGTCGACTGTACTATAGTCGAACACGGAAGTTCAAAAATAGTAATGTCGACGTCAAAAAAACAATCTAGGAATGGTTTTAACATGGGTCGAGGTAGGTGTTCAGTATTACTCAGAACTACAAACATCTCCCCTACCTCGACCCATGTTAAAACACAGGCCTAGATTGTTTTTTTGTCGTCATTACTATTTTCGAACTTCCGTGTTCGACTATAGTACAGTCGATGTAGTGCCGTTCGACATTTCAATAGTAAACCCATTTTAACACGTCGGACCATTTTAAAATCTTTCTTTCACTTCTTACTTTCTTATTGACTATAACTTGCTGTTCTGTTTCTAGAGCCTGTAATAAATAGAAATGCATAAATAGTACGAGTTACCAATTTTTCAGTGACTGGAAAATAATTTAACCAATTCAAATAAGTAATAGAAAGAACAAGAAGAATGGGTGGGGGCTTTGCAGATAATCAATGCTTGCCCACCAGGCCATTCAGATGAACATTTATTTTACTCATTTTTTTAAACAGTATCAGTTAATAATATGTTTACTGATTTTTATCATTAAATCAATGTGCTTTCTCGGATTTTGTTGGTTGGTACTATGAACTATAACTAAAATGATAACTGACATGCCTCAGAGACACTGAGTTTAAGGAAAATTGAGGAAGTGGTTTATCTGTAACAATCACCTTATTATAACATACGTGGACTGCATAGCAGTTTTTCACAACACTTTTTTTTCTTACCCAAACAAATGGAGCCAGACTTATTGCTCTAATACACTACAATAAAATGAAACATAATCAGAATATGAGGTCCTAGGTAAAGGAAGTATTTTACCAGTCAATATGGATATAACGTACGACACATGCTTATTTAATTACACTTCAGTTTTAAAATGATACTGTAATGTATGAGGCAGAGTTTGCCAAAGTTATTCCAAGTAAGTGCATAGCTAGACATATTCTTCCCACTTAATTGATTATATTTTTTATTCAGCATCTGTCAGAAACGTTACAGTTTAAAGAGGCTTGAGTGTGTTTCCTAGTATCTAAACCAAGGCCTGCAACTCACATTTATATGTAACATGCTTAGAGGTAGGTTTGCTCATTTAAATAACAAAAAAAAATCAGCTGTTGGATCAATGCATAAGAATAATGTAAGGTTTTACTAATAGACTAGGTATGTTTTAAATGTGAGGAGGGTTGTAAATGTAAGGATGTGAGTGAAACATGAACATTTCTCACTGCACTCTTCCTGCATAGCATGCCTCTCAACTGTCAACAATTTCACAGAATGGCTAGATTTTTGCTTTATATTTTTTGCTCTGTTCCTTACATTTGTGGCTTTCTGGCAACTCATTGGGGATTTAAATCACTAAATAATGTCATATATTTAAGTTTTAGACTTCATATCCTCCAGAAAATACGCGTCAATGCAAAACCAGTTATATTAACAACTTTCTAAGATTATAAGAGCAATATTTAAAATATATCACTGATTTTTGGACTTTGCACCCCCAGCATTTTGGTTTTGTCCAGAATTCTTGTGCTAAGAAGTTGAGAGGTATGCTACTAGGTTATGTACAATTCCTATACAAATAGTTTAGGTATTTTCTTTCTATGGTTTAACAATATTTCTGGAGTCAGGTTTGTAGATGAACCATATTAACAAACAGATTAAGGACTTTCTAGTATAAACAGTAAATGCCCATCTTAGAGGACATCACTGCATAATCTTGTTTGCTCAGTACTCAAGTAGCCTGACTCAGTCAAAACTCCAAGTTAGCACTATGGAGCATGTTTTAAATGGCTATAGTAATGTGTTAGACCCTTTTCTCCCTTTTGTACTATGGTGGCTCTGAATATTACAATATCTTCAAGAGCTACATTGTTTTTCAGCCTGCATCTTATTCTTTTGTTCTTCAGTGGAAAAGGTGCACCTCTCAGTTTAGCTGACTGGCATAACAGGTTGATGCAAAAGGCATTTCTTAGGTCGACTTTGCTATAACATACCACTGAAATGTATAACTTGTAAAAACAAAAACAAATAGACAGTTTCATTCAAAGGTATGCTTCATGTATGCTGAAGATCCTCATTATAGAAATGGTTTAGTACGTAAATACATGAATTAGCTGCTGTCTCCATGAACACCCTGTGTCATGATACTAGTTAATCACTTGTGGTATTTTGTTGAGCTCTTCTTCTTTCACTGATTTTCTTTTACTATTATTTTTATGTTCATCATGGACTTTATTTGCATTTGACTGCAGTTATGCTGCCTCTTAGCGACAATTTAGTGCATTATTACTTCTATACCCAGTACTTCAAGGCGTTTGCCAGTGGTTGCTCAAAATGGGCGATAAGGTATCCAATGTACAATAAACAATCAAGTGAAGATCCATAATTGTATTCTAATGCATGGATCTCACCATACTCAATAGAATCAAGATGCTCTATTCCAAAAAAGGAAGCCAATCTGGTGGTCCCCTGCCATAAACAAACTCTACAACAGAAGGAAGAAAGTGATACGGAATAAGGTAGACTGGAAAAAACTCCCTTATCAGCTGCAACAAAAAGTTGAGATCCCTCATCAAATCCTCTAAAACTAGCTATGAAAACAGAATTGCAGCAGATAGTAAAGACAACCACAAGGCCTTCTATAGAAAGAAGAAAAAAGATATTGGGAGTTAAATCTCCACGACAATATCCAGATTTGCTCTGAGCTACTGTACAATGGTAACTCCTATACAGAGCCAACAGATATTACCAATATACTGGCCAACAGATTCAGTGCCAACTTTACCCCTCTTATCCCCTGCCAAAGGATAAATCACAATACCAGTAGATTACCAGTCTCCCAGTATTACTGCTGCACAGGTTAAAAAAGCACTGTCCAAGGCCAAGAATGCAGCTTCTATAGGACCTGACAATATCACTGGCTGTGTTCTACATGAACTACAGAGTGAACTGGCACCACACCTGTGTGCACTGTGCAATCACAGCCTGACCTCAGGCTTTGTCCCTATTGAATGGCACACTGCTACAGTCATCCCTCTCCACAAAGGAAGAGTGACTACAGACCATGAGAACTATCGCCCCATTAGCCTGATGAGTCTGATATGCAAAGCTATGGAACGCATCATCATGAACCTAATAAACAAGGATATAGGAATCTCCAAACTCTGGATCCCACACAGTTTGATTTTGTGAAGGGTACATCATGCCTGCTCAACCTGGTCCACTTCTTTGAGTCAGTCACCAGAGCTGCAGATGAAGGCAAGGTGGTTCATACAGCCTACCTTGATCTGGCCAAGGACTTTGATACCATTCCCCACTCAGGAATCATAGAAAAATTCACTAAGCTAGGCATCAACCCCTATATCACTAAGTGGGTTGCAAAGTGGCTCACAGATAGAACCCACAGTGTGAAAGTAACTTACTCCAAGTCAGACTGCTGACCAGTCATGAGTGGAGTCCCACAGGGTTTGGTCCTGGGTTATCTCCTGTTTGGTATCTACTTCTCTGATGTCCAGGCCAACACAAAGTTCACAGATGATTGCAAGTTGGGAGTTATTATTAACTCCCCAAGTGATGTTGACATCCTGCAGAAAGGCCTCACTGAGACCAACGACTGGTGTCAGAACCATGGCCTTAAGCTCAATGCCAAAAACTGTGTCATCATCCCCTTTGGGAAAAACTCAGTTGCCATGAATTACCACATCGATGGTAGTCCACTGAACACAGAAGGCATTATAAGAGATCTGGGAACATAGGTTGAAAGCAACCTCTCTTTTGACCACCACATTGCCACTGTGGTCAGAAGGTCCTTCTATGTGGCACATCTCATTACTAAGGGTTTTGTATCCAGGAAGAAAGAGGCCATTGTCTCCCTCTACTCTTCCCTCATTAGGCCAGTCATCAAGTACAGTGCCCCATTTGGCATGTACCTCACTAGACACTTGCAACAACTGGAGATGCCACAAATGTACCCACAAAGATGATCCTAGGTCTTGAACAGTTGTCCTATATGGACAGACTCAAAAAAACTTCGACTATTCTCTGTCTCATATTGCCTACTTAGAGGCGATCTCTGCTTGACTTACAAAGCCATGTCTGATCCAGCTCTGTTAGAAATGCTACATCTAAAGAAATCCCAATCCCTCAGCACCACACACTCCAGAGACCTCAACCTCAGTACCACAATCAACAGAACATGCTGTAGGGACAGGTTCATAACCCAGACACAGCCCATGCTATGGAATAAACATCCCAAACATGTCAAACAGAGCACCTCACTGGCCCTCTTCAAGAGAAATCTTGATGAGTGGCTGGGAAACAGAAAATTCACCCCGGTATCACTCCAGTGGCTCTACTCAACAGAGACACTAGGAACTAATGTTTAGTGGCACATTGCCAGGGTAATCCTATGGGCTAGGCTTGTAAAGGCTCCAGGGCCATTAACCTAGTACACACCTTTGAATCTATGTGGCCTTTTTCTTCTTGTATACAAATTTCATGTGAAGCCAATTAAGTCATCCTCATATTTGGGGGTCATATACCTTCCAACTTCATAGTGCAATAAATTGGTTTAAACAGTATTTGGTCAATCATACCAGAAAATAATAATTAAATACATAAATTATCTGATCAACCTTGCCAGAAATAAATGCATAAAGTATCTGGTTGGCCCTGCCAAAAAAAAAGAAAAACACTCAGAACTCATGATTTTTTTAATAGTTGATTAAAAAAAATCTTCCTTGCCAAGGCAGCCTTTACTTACCTAAAAAGTTGCCCACTAAGTCACTTTTTTGTTAATTGCTTTGTTTCTTCGCTTCTTGATAGTCTGTCTGTCTCTCTCACTCTCTGTCTCACTAATTAACTATTAGCTTAAGTTAAAGTGTGGGAAGAGGCCACTAGAGAAACAGAAATAATCAGCAGCCATGTCACGTACTCAGCTTATGTGACGTGGCTGCTGAATTAACAGTCCAGTTGAATTCTAATTTACTTCAGTTAAAACTGCAATGATGTCTGGGCATCTTCATTGGCACCTGCAGTCTTCTTCTCCGGACTGTTAAAACAGTCCAGTGACAAGAAAAGCAGTTTATTTTTCTTTCTTTGTTTTTTTAAAAGGAACTCGAGCATGCATGTGTGCTGCTCTGAGTTCTGCGAATCATCGTATCTTCCACATTACATACACTAGTTTGCAGTTTGCAAGGCATAAAAATGCTAAGGTTTTATTGTTTTTCACAATAAAGAAAGTTTTTATTACTACCTTGGATTCTGCAGTGATTTTACACTGCCTTTGAGCCTATTGAAATGAACTGTGGTGCCGTTCTTCCTCTATTTCCCTACAATAAAGTGTGCAATCTGTCGACACATGAAAACCCTTCCTGATGAGGACATGCAGTTGAAATTATGTAAAAGTCAAGCATGCATGTCATAAGGACAATTGCATTCCTGATAGGAAGAAAAAAGATATTGGGAGTTAAAGAAATGCAGATGGGAAAATGAGAAAACTAGGCAGACTGAGCAGTTATGCGCCGAAAGTTTCTGTTTCTTTGAAACATTTGTTTTCTTGGTCCAGAGTGATCTGCATTTAATTTGTGTGTATTAAATTAATTGTTGCACTCTGTCATTGTATACCCCCATTGCCTAAGTGTTGCAAATAACTTCATTTCATTTAGGTCAGAAAAAATGGCATGTGTCTGTCTTATATTTTATGTAACGTGTGAGGTGTGGAGCCATTAATGTACCTAAACGTGACTGTTCTGAAAGAGCAATAACATATGTCTAAAAAAACATAATGAGCCTTTCTGGTGATCATTATTAGCATATCTGGGCTGAGCAGTGATGAATAATAAATATTGCTAGGTATACATATATAATCTGCGTTTCCCAAGTTATACAACTTTGTTTTCTCATGGAAGTATAGCGGAGATCTGCAGTGAATATGTCTAAATTCCACTCACTTACCCCGTGGAAAAATATCTTTGATGTGCTCAGGAAAGTATTAGTATATGGAATAAGTGATCTGTAAAATAACAACGGAAAATACACATACCAGCTAAGGATGACCAGACTCCCAAGGAGTGGTGTGAGTAATGATAGTGACGGTGGGCTTGGCATAATGGTTAAGTTCTTCACCTCATAGACACAAGGCACAGGGTTTGAGTCTGACCTTGTGTTATTGGCTTAGCTTAAAATGGCCCTTCAGTGTAGTTAGCCAAGTATTTGTCTATAAACCTCTGAACCTATAATGTAACAGGTCTGTACATCAGTGAGTAGAAATGTTACAAAGCACTCATCTTCAGGGTGGAAAAGTGGCCCAACTAAATGCAAGCTATTCTGTCTGTGTTTTTCTATCTCTGGGATCACCCTGCCAGCCCTTACCCTACTTAATATCTTCCATGATCCCAGATTCAGTCCCGTTTCCTTATTTTGGAGCTCCTGTTGTCCACGTTAGATTCATGCAGTAGTACCTTCTTTCTATGTTATGCCCCCTGATAAGATAGAAAGGTAGCGTATCTGGTGGCATCCCATGCTGGGGTTTGGGAATGCCTGTCCTACAGCTAGGTCATCATAGAAGCACCATCAGATGCAGGTGTGGCCACAGTGCAGTAAGTAGAAGGCCTCCCACACATCAGTAGATTAGTAGGGTCTATATTATATGTAGGAAGTCTGAAAACTTCGAATCTCATATGATTAACTCCATATGAGCAAAGTTTTCAAACATCGAACATAAAATATAAACAAAATAAAAATAAAAAAACCTACCTGAATGCTCTATTCAGGGGGGCAAGCCCCCTGCACCCCCTACACCAACTCTGAGATTGCACTACATTGAAGTGAAGGGAAATATTCCCTGCAGTGATCTCTGTTGAAACGTTTGATGTTTGAAAATGTTGCTCATATGATGTCAATCATATGAGATTCGAAGTTTTCAAACTTTGAACTATTATTAAAGTGCAATGTATCATCCTGCCTTTGGTCCTTCTAGAAGATCCCATCACTGCTCAGTATCTCAATGCACATAAAGCTCGCTGATGCCTCAGTCATCGAGGAAACATTAGTATTAGCCGCTCACCCATCAGTCACAATATCTTTTCAGCTGTCTTAAATGACACATGGATTTTGATCCTGAATGTGACAACAGTGATGTAGATAGTGGAGGAGCTTGTAGTGGTAAGGAAAGCTGGATTGTTGTTTCTTTGCTTGCATCTTCCGGGCTGGGTAGGACTGGAACCTATTATTGATTGAGACAGGAGATTCTGCACTCCATAACAAGTTTAAGCATAGCTACAATTGTCTCCTTGCCAGAACAGCTTGCTTTTCAAAACTACACAGTGGATGCCTCTAAGTGAGAGACACACTATCATGTGAGATAGGTATTATACAGCTTAATGTCAACATGTGACCACATCTGCTGCTCCAAAGCAGAGACATTATGTAGGCAAAAATGTCCCTCTGCAAACAGCACTTTGGATGGTGGTTCCAGAAAATCATGCTATGTCTTCCATCATGCTGATTTGTAGCATACAGATGCTCTTGTCTATGCCACTAGTCAAAGTTTCTGAGGGTTGGCAACTGAACAAGTGGTGTTGTAGAAAAGGGGCAGAATGTTAAAATGTCTTCCCAAGATGTAATTCCAAAATATGTACTTATAAGGAAAATGAAATTGCTGATATCCATTTCTCTCTTTCCAGCCCTGTACTAAAGAAGAAAACCTCATTGTGTCTCTATACCAATGAATCAGCTGTTTACATGATCTCTAACATGAGGCATAACAGTCTGCAGGGAAAACAGCCTAACTTCAACAAAATACAGCCCAACTTTTTATTACAGTCTGTATGTTGTAAGTTAAAAATGCCCAGAATGAAGAAAAATAAAATTCCTCATCTGAGGCAACCCCTTTTCGTGAAACAATATAATTTCTATGGTTTGCATGTTTCCAATTAAGATGCATCCCCCTTCCTCTGATTAAGCAATGAAATTATCTTTCTCTGTTAAATGAATCAATTTTTTTCTTTTTAACATTGACCCTTTTTAACTCTAGATGAAGGTCTTTACTCAACAAAATTATAGGGGATAAAACTCAGGAAGAAGCCATCAGGATTTTGAGGGAGCCTTTGGATTTCATTTCTAATTAGCACCACATTTTTTCCTAATTCAATATTTTTTTCTTTTGTGAGGGCTCTTTCTTGCTGGTGACCCCAGCAGACATAGCAAAGCTTTAGGATGAGTCTGGTTAATGTCAGAATGGAGTGACATTACAGAAAGATCAGTACAGAATTGCCTGTATAACCTTGAAGCCATTTGGCATCTCTTTAATTAAAGTGACCTCACCTTACATTCATTGTCTGCCCTTACTAAAGGGGTAATGATTATCTTGCAATATGAGACCTGAAAATAACTGCAAACAAAACTATATTTATATTATTTAATCCTGCTGCTTCCATACCTCTACTAAATATTTCTGATAGGACCCTCAGTTAACCTTTTCCTAAGTTTATTTTAAATTTTATAACCAAGAAAAGCTTCCTTAATTAACATACCTTGCTTTTAAATGTGTTATTCATGAAGGCTGTATACACTCAGTGCATTGACAGTTATGTGACTATTTTCAGGCATAACATAGAACTGAGTAGAAACCGGTAATGTTGAAAACCATTGCAGATAATTAGGTGGGATCATTAATTAGATACACAGTGTGCAACATGACAGCTTTAGCATAACATAACAAGAAATAAAAATATGTTAAGTGTAATGTAAACAAGGACTTAAAGTCATACTGGAAAGGCAAACAAACTTAAGTGCTACATTATAGCTTTACTTAGAAATATTCAAATACCCATGTTAGTGTGCATGGAAAGAGTTTCAGAAAAGAATGTCGGCATGTTGCATGAAAACACTGAAAATGACCAGACTTAATACCAAAAGCATTATGCATATGATCAAATGTCAGCAACACTGAAACTTAAAAAAATGTGCCTTCATCACCTTTGCTCATTAGAGAACCAGCTTGGTCGTTGCTGCTAAGTAGAAATACCCCTGCACAATGATTCCCTTTTTGATGAATTCATCAAAAATAATTTAAACAAGGGTGGTGATAAACTGCACTAGTAACATCATGTGCGTGTGTGTGTGTGTGTGTGTGTGTGTGTGTGTGTGTGTGTGTGTGTGTGTGTGTGTGTGTGTGTGTGTGTGCATGTGTGTGTGTGTGTGTGTGTGTGTGTGTGTGTGTGTGTGTGTGTGTGTGTGTGTGTGTGTGTGTGTGTGTGTGTGTGTGTGTGTGTGTGTGTCTGTGTGCATGTGTCAACATTCCCAGAGCCTACACTTTTATTGTATAACCAACTTGTGTCATTATTTGTGTAGTAATAAGAAATACTACCCCTTTGCAGTGATCATGTCTTGACTATCTGTACTTCCAATAAACTGCACACAAGTATGGTTCATACTTAAATTTTGTTAAGTTGCACTGCACTTATCAAGTCATACAGCAATAAAAAAAGAGTAAAGAATATTCCTTAAATCATGGTAAAAGTACATTTGCAAAGCAGAGGTAGGGAATGTGACAGAAATGAGGGAACATATGTTTTAATTAGGCATGGTTCTTATTGCTATAAACAATATTTGTTTACTGAGCAGTTTTATAGAAGAGGCAACATTTGTAACTTACAAATCATAGGCAGTAAAAGAGTCAGAGAGAGTTAAAATACAATGAAAACATTTATTACAGTAGGACAAAAGAAAAGAAAAAATGGATTGCTGCTGAAAGAAGAGGAGAGAAAATGGAACTCTTTAGTTGAACTTTCAGATGGATGGAAAAACATCCATTTTATCATGGAAGAAGTAATCGGTTTGCAAAAATTGAAGTAATTTATATGTTTAAGGCACTGTATTGTTTTCCTCATCCTGGGCAATAATAAGAACATAAAAACAGATAAGACCACAAATCACCACTTCGGTGCCCTTTCCCTATATAAAGGAATAACCACTTATATGCATTACATGCTGGGCAATTTACCCTGAGAAAAAACATCATCCTTAGTGGAAAAGGAGGCAATACTCTTTGCCACTTGACCAAGTCAGTCTTGGTCCATGCTCTAGATGGGAACATTTTTTTCCCCAGTGCAGCTTCCTTCCTTCTCTTAAAAAAAAAAAAAAAAAAAAAAAACTAGTGCACTAAAGCCCTAATTAATTTATTGTAAGCTTTTCATAAGACAACACAAAAAATCATTTTAACAGAAGCAAACTGTTTTGAATGTTTTTATTGGATGTGCCCAAAGGACCTAAATGTCTAGCTCAGCATCAAATAGTTACTGAAAAGGCCTGGGTCTTTAATCTCATTCATACCTGGTTTGCAGCTTACATCATCATAAGGTAGAAGGCCAGCTGCTATTTTAAGTGGGTAGCCAATACAAATTTCACTGCTGTATGTAGGCAATTTATGAACTGTTGCCAGTTACTGTGCATTTCCTGTGCCTATTATGGTTAATGTGACTGCATGATTTAAAGCCCAGAAACCCAGCCCAAATTACTACAATGTCAATATAGAATTTTACCCTGAGGTACTTGCATAAGTTTTATCATGCAGCTAAGCCCAGCACTGTATGGCACATACAAGGCAAGATGTCCAAAAAGCCAAACACAAAGCAACATTGTGCCTTAATTGCATGTTTCCAGAATAATATATTCATGATTAATAGGTCTCAAGGCTCATTATGTTTTTTTAGACATATGTTATTGCTCTTTCAGAACAGTCACATTTAGGTACATTAATGGTTCCACACCTCACACGTTACATAAAATATAAGACAGACACATGCCATTTTTTCTGACCTAAATGAAATTAAGTTATTTGCAACACTTAGGCAATGGGGGTATACAATGACAGAGTGCCACAATTAATTTAATACACACAAATGAAATGCAGATCAGTCTGGACCAAGAAAACAAACTTTTCAAAGAAACAGAAACTTTCAGCGCATAACTGCTCAGTCTGCCTGGTTTTCTCATTTTCCCGTCTGCATTTCTTTAACTCCCAATATTTTTTTTCTTCCTATCAGGAATGCAATTGCCCTTATGACATGCATGCTTGACTTTTACATAATTTTAACTGCATATCCTCATCAGGAAGGGTTTTCATATGTCGACAGATTGCACACTTTAGTGTAGGGAAATAGAGGAAGAACGGCACCACAGTTCACTTCAATAGGCTCAAAGGCAGTGTAAAATCAGTGCAGAATCCTAGGTAGTAATAAAAACTTTGTTTATTGTGAAAAACAATAAAACCTTAGCATTTTTATCCCAAAAACCAATGGACTTCATCAGAGGTGATGGTTCAAACATAGTTGCCATACTTAAATGCAAAAGCCCAAGAAAAATACAAGGTAGCCAACTGACAAGTCAGCTTAAAGGCACAGTAACAATAAAAACAAGTTACATGTTCAAACTATAAAAATCATTGAAAGTTAAAAGCCTTGGAATAAAATTCTGCCTGGATAACTTTAGTTGCATGATTTTAACATAGCTGTCTTAAATAAAGTCACAAAACAGCTGTGGTAATTTTCCTGCGACAACTCCCCAATCACAAAGAAAAAAGAAGAAAGGTGTGTGGCGGTGCATCATACCACATACAGCAAAATACAAAGACGTCATTAACTGAAGACTGAGTTTAAGGAAATACCTTCATTTAAACCATCGAGTCCAGTGGCATTTGTTCCAATTTGTTACTTGGACTCCTTACATTTTAACTTAATTTTCCACAGTCCCCCTATTGTCTACATCAGGAGCATCTATCACAAAAAACTGAAACCATGGTCATAGTGTGTTTGAATATGCTTCCACAATCTGTTCCTACTATCTTGCTTTTTAATGTCCTGTAAAAGTTTGTAATTTTTGTCTTTTAAAGCTCTTTCAGTTTTGCCAATGTAAAAACAGGGCAACTGGGAACAAAGTGCTATGTAAACCACTGCTTCAGTTTTACAGTTACATTTTAGGGCATAAAATTGTCTCAAATCCTTGCACCTTTACTTTCTCACCTTTTTTAATATAGGAACAATAAGAAGAATAGCCACATTTGGACATTCGGTAGGTACACTTGCTTCCATTAGTTTGTAAGATGTTCTGGTCCCTTCTAAAAGTGACTAATGGATTAGCCCCTAACTTCTCCATGTTCAACCACCAATTTGCAGTATTTTCCAGTAGTTCCCCAAAATATGCTGAACATCCTTGGCTTCATTGTTGTATGTAAAGATGTACCAGTGGTTAAATTTCATGTTCTCCACAGGATTAATATTCACCTTGACACTCCCGACACCTAATAAGGGCACATAAAATTGGTCTAGTCTTTTTTGTTTAATCTCCTGAAATATCACATCCAAAAATTGGGGTTGGTACCCACGATTTGTTAACATGTCCATTAAAATTTTCCCTTCCTTCAAAAAAGTGTCAGTCTCAGAAATCATTGTGCTAAACAAGCCAGTTAGCCTTTGACCAATGCTTTCTTCTGATGTAAAAAGATGCCAACTGTCAAAATAAAGCAAGGAGATTGAATATGTGGGTTTTCTTATAATGTAGAAGGAAAGAAAAACCAATACTTGAGGTGGTCAATTCTAAGTTCCACATCTAAGTAGTTTATGACTTTAAATGATTTAGTCATAGTAAAACTCTAACTATGAGTAGTGTTGTTGATAAAGGTGAAGAATTTGTTTAGTTTAGTCTTACTGTGTTTCCAAAAAAGGACTATGTCATCAAGAAAATGTTCATACAGGCCCCAGCAGTTGACAAATGGTGAATTAAACAAATAGTTTTGTTCCCAATAAGCTCGAACTATGTTTTTAAAAATGGGGGCACATGCAGCTCCCATTGCTACACCATTGGCCTTTTTATATATAGTCCCTTCAAACCATATAAAGTTGTTTTTTAAAACCATTTCCATAAAGGAGGTAACAGTCTTCACCAACCTATCTTCCAGTTCTTTGTGCTGGCATGAATACAAGTAAAATCAATCAATGCCTGTGTCATGGGGTATGACTGAAAAAGGTCTTTAATATCAATGGTGACCAAAATTAATGTCTCATCATAAGTATCCTTGTGAATCCTAAGAAATCCCATGAATCCTTGTAAATATGGGTTTCATCTGATAAGATATTTTTAGTATCAGGTCAATAAATCTAGCTATTGAATGGGTTTTGGACCCTTTTGCATCTACTATTGGTCATAATGGCAACTCTGTCAAGTTCTTGTGAATTTTAGGGATCCCAAATATTGTGGGGAATCCATGGAAATTCATTCTTAATATAGATTAATTCATCTATAGTAATCAGCCCTTCTAACAATAAATCAAACAGAGCCAAATCAAATTTTCTATGGGAAACATTTAATTCGTTCCTAGAGCTCTCCTCATACCGGTCAGGAAACACCATAGTCTCCATCCTGTTAATACAGTCAGTTTGGTCCATTAGCACCAGACCCTATGGTTTAAATGAAGGTATTTCACTTGCTTGCTTCCTTAACCTCAAAGCCTTCAGTTAGTGACATCTTTGTGTTTTGCTCTATGTGGGGTGGATTATGAACTCCCCCCCACCACTTTTATTCTTCTTTTTTTTTTTTTTGTGATGGGAAACATGTCTAAGGAAAATGACCACAATTGTTTTGTGAGTTCATTTAAGAGAGCTATGTTAAAATCATGCAACTAAACTTTGCAGGCAGAATGTTATTCCACGGCTTTTAAGTTACAATGATAGTTTGAACATGTAACTTGTTTTTCTTGTTATTTTGCCTTTAAGCTGACTTGACAATTGGTTATTTTGTTTTTTTTCCTGGACTTTTGCATTTAAATATGGGAACTTTGTTTGAATCATTAATCTGATGAAGTCCCTTGATTTTTGGGATGAAAGCACAAAGGTTCTATTGTTTTTCATAATAAACAAAGTTTTTATTACTGCCTTGGATTCTGTGTTGATTTTATACTGACTTTGAGCTTACTGAGGTGAGCTGTGGTGCCATTTTTCCTCTATTTCCTTATACTGGAGTGTGAACTGGACACACAGCCAATAAAAAAATATAGGGTTATTGTACCCAGCTGTTGTCCCTAACCATTAAGGTGTTTGCAAAATATCTCATTTAACAACTAAATAAGAGTAAACAGGACAAACAGCCAATAAATATTACATATTCTTGTGTAGCAGTTCAGCTTATTGGTTTGTCTACAGACATCACCTCTAAGACCTCTTATCTTCATGAGAACCCTGTACTCTTATCAATCTCATGAACAATGGCACCAGTTGTGTTACAAAGAACATATGCTTCATGGCTGGTCCATTGTTTTTCATGTTACACTTGGCATATTCAGTGAATGAGAAGTTAAAGAAAACACTTATCCACAACTCATAACCATGACAATTTTGAGATAAGACTCATTGACTGAGCATCCCGCTGTAAATGCAGAAAAAGGATGACTCTGGATAGTCCTGGGAACTATCTATCTACTCACTACTTGTGTTACTTGGCCTAGAGTATGATCCCTATCAAAGATGTAACAAGAAAGGGCGGGGCCTGGGGCAGCATACTTATTTTGTGTCCCCAGTTATGACAATGGCAAAAAGCAACCCAAACACCTTAGAATTTCTGAGAATGATTTCCATTCTAACTGTCTCTTAAAGCACTTGCAATTTATAAATCTGACCTAATTGAGTCCAGACTTCCCAATCAGGCTTTGCTGACATCATTAATTCATAGTCAAGCTGTATTTATCATTTTATCTATCTATCTATCTATATATATATATATATATATATATATATATATATATATATATATATATATATATATTCCTATAGTACAGAAGTCTCCATTTTATTTAAGGGACTTGTGGGATTTTTTGAATTTACTATAGAATTTTCCATCTTCATCGAAAGATATTATGTTAGTCACATTATATGTGGAAGCACTTTATACAAATATCCCACATCAGGAAGGCTTAGAGTTTCTGAGGTCTGACTTGTCATCTTATACCACCTTTTCTCATGATAAAATTAATACTTATGTCTTTAGTGCTGGAAGGAAATTATTTTCACTTTGATAATGATATATTTCATCAAATTAGAGGTGTGGCTATGGGTTCGAAGGTAGCTCCCACCTAAGCAAATCTAGTACTTGCTTACTGGGAAGTGAACACCTTACAGTCTCTACCTGGTTTTAAGTCAGTTCATCTATATAGACGTTATATTGATGATGTATTTCTTATTTGGGAAGGAAGTGAAAGTGCATTACTTGGGATGGCCATGGTGGTGCAGTGGTTAGCGTTGTTGTCTCACAGCAAAAGGTTCTCTGGTTCGATCCTCAGCTGGGGTGCCTTCTGTGCGGAGTCTGCATGTCCTCCTCGTGGTCACGTGGGTTTTCTCCGGGTGCTCTGGTTTCCTCCCAAAGACATGCTGTAGGTGGATTGGACACTCTAAATTGGCCCTAGGTATGAGGGCATGCATGTGTGTGCCTTCCGTGGAAGGTTGGGTGCTGGGCTGGCAACTCAACACCGTAAAAACTCTACTGCCAATCATGAGCAGACAGGTGATCCGCTGTGGTGACCCATAACCAGGAAAAGCCGAAAGAAGAAGTGAAAGTGCATTACTTGAATTTTTAAAAGAATTATCAGACAGTATACCATTTTTTAATTTTAAACTGTCCTCTCATTGTAAGCAAATTAACTGTTTAGACGCACATCACTTTCAACATGGATAATCTTTCCTGGTCATCTTCTATTTTTAGAAAAGCCACTTTCAGAAATAATTATTTGCACTTCTCTAGTATGCATCCTTATTTTATGAAACATAATCTGGCTAGGGGACAATTCATTAGACTTTCACACCTTATAAGTAACAATCAGGACTTCATACAAGAAAGTAAAGTTTTTGGATGGTTTTTACTGCAAAGAGGTTACCCTATTAGACTTATTAATTACTTATTTAAGGAAATTTGGTCAAATAGACATTCAAAGTTTCCTCCTATACTTTTTAAAGGATTTATACCTAAACATCGCACTAGCACTGATTTACTTGTTTCACAGAACACTACATATGATAACCGAGCCTATAAACTCAATGAGTTACACACTTCTCAGCACAAAAATAATACACAAGCTCAGTTGGAAAGACAAGCTAGTTTCCCTGTACCTATTTGTAGGGATACACAAGCTATCAAGCATATTTTAATTAATAACTGGGAAGTTCTAACTTCAAGCCAAAAGATCTCAGACAACTTAGGTCCTTTACATTAAAACAGCACCAGTAATGTACCTTATTTTGATTGGTGTCACTGTCTGTATATACTCCTTTTCTATACATAATTGGTTTACTGTATCAATTTACATTTTAACACAAATATACAGCATATTATTGGTTCATAATACTATGTGATCAACCCCCTTTTTTGAAATGGCTATATATACCTTGCACTGTATTGTATTTCATTTCTGATGAAGTCCAGTTATTAAAGAGATGAAAGCGTTAATAATGGCTCTAGTGTATTTGTCAGCATATTATTTTTCTTCTTTTATATATATATATATATATATATATATATATATATATATATATATATATCATCTTTCGGCTGTTCCCGTTAGGGGTCGCCACAGTGGATCATCTGTTTCCATTTTCTTTCTGTCCTCTGCATCTTACTTTGTCACACCAACCATCTGCATGTCCTCTCTCACCATATCCATAAACCTTATCTTAGGCCTTCCTCTTTTCCTGTTACCTGGTAGCTTCATCCTTAGCATCTCTTTCCCAATATACTCAGCATCCCTCCTCAGCACATGTCCAAACCAATGTAATCTTGTCTCTCTGGGTTTGTCTCCAAACCTTTCAACCTAGGCTGACCCTCTAATATACTTATTCCTAATCCTGTCCACCCTCGTCACACCCAGTGCAAATCTTAACATCTTTAACTCTGCCACATCCAGCTCTAACTCCTGCCTTTTTGTCAGTGCCACTGTCTCCAACCCATATAGCATAGCTGGTCTCACTACCCTCTTGTAGACCTTCCCTTTCACTCTTACTGGTGCCTGTCTGTCACAAATCACGCCTGACACTCTTCTCCACCCACTCCATCCTGCCTGTACTCTCTTCTTTACCTCTCTTCCACACTCACCATTAGTCTGAACTATTGATACCAAGCATTTAAACTCGTCCACCTTCACCACCCCTACTCCTTGCATCCTCACCATTCCTCTATCCTCCTTCTCATTCACACACATATATTCTGTCTTAGTCCTGCTGACTTTCATTCCTCTTCTCTCTAGAGCATATCTCCCCCTCTCCAGGGTCTCCTCCACCTGTTCCCTACTCTCACTACAGATCACAATGTCATCTGCAAACATCATAGTCCACGGGGACTCCTGTCTGATCTCGTCTGTCAACCTGTCCATCACCATTGCAAATAAAAAAGGGCTCAGAGATGATCCTTGATGTAATCCCACCTCAACCTTAAACGCATCCGTCACTCCCACCGCAGACCTCCCCGTTGTCACACTACCCTTGTACATATCCTGTACCACTCTTACATACTTCTCTGAAACTTCTGACTTCCTCATACAATACCACAACTCCTTTCTAGGCACCCTGTCATATGCTTTCTCTAAGTCTACAAAAACACAATGCAACTCCTTCTGATCTTCTCTGTACTTCTCCATCAACACTCTCAGAGCAAACATCACATCTGTAGTGCTCTTTCCAGGCATGAAACCATACTGCTGATCACTAATCATCACGTCCCTTCTTAACCTAGCTTCCATTACTCTTTCCCATAACTACATGCTGTGACTGATCAATTTAATCCCTCTGTAGTTACTACAGCTCTGCAAATCACCCTTATTCTTAAAAATCGGTACCAAAACACTTTTTCTCCATTACTCAGGCATCCTCTCACTTTCCAAAATTTCATTAAACAATCTGGTTAAAAACTCCACTGCCATTTCACCTAAACACATTCATGCTTCCACAGGTATGTCATCTGGACCAACAGCCTTTCCATTCTTCATTCTCTTCATAGCTATCCTTACTTCCTCCTTGCTAATCCATTGCACTTCATGATTCACTATCCCCATATCATCTAACCTTCTCTCCCTCTCATTCCCTTCATTCATCAACCCCTCAAAGTACTCTTTCCATCTGCTCAACACACTCTCCTCACTTGTGAGTATGTTTCCCTCATTATCCTTTATCACGCTTACCTGCTGCACATCTTTACTAGCTCGGCCCCTCTGTCTAGCCATTTGGTACAGGTCCTTTTCTCCCTCCTTAGTGTTCAACCTTTCATGCAACTCTTCATATGCCTTATCCTTAGCCTTTGCCACCTCTCTGTTTGCCATGCACCTCATCTCCTTATACTCCTGTCTACTTTCTTCATCTCTCTGACAATCCCACTTCTTCTTTGCCAACCTGTTTCTTTGTATACTCTTATATATATATATATATATATATATATATATATATATATATATACAAAAGGGCCTTACAGAAACAGATGCTTTCTACAAAAGAGCCTTACAAAAACAGATGTTTTCTGCCAGAGCCATGGGCTCAAGCTCAGTGCCTAGAAATGTATAGTTATCCCCTTTGGGAAAAAACATGTACCCATGAATTACCACATAAGTGGCAGTACACTAAACACCGAAAGTGTGATAAGGGACTTAGGGACAAAGGTGGACAGTGGTCTCACTTTCGATAACCACATAGTCACAACAGTCAGGAAATCCTTCTATGTGGCACACCTCATCACTAAGGGCTTTTCATCCAGAAAAAAGGAGGTCATTGTGCCACTGTACTCATCCCTCATTAGACCCATTATAGAGTACAACTCCCCATTTGGTATGTACCTCACAAGACATCTGCAACAACTGGAAAGGCCACAGAAATACCTCACTAAAAGAATCACAGGCCTAAAGAAGATGCCCTATGCTGACCATTTAAAAAACCTCCAGCTATACTCTGTCGCATATCGCCTACTCAGAGGTGATCTCTGCTTAACATACAAGGCCATGTCAAATCCAGTACTGTTGGAAATGCTACACTTAAAGAAATCCCAATCCCTCAGAGCTACATGCTCTAGGGACCTGAACCTTGTCAATACAATAAACAAAACATGCTGGAGGGATAGGTTCCTGACCCAGAGACTCCCCATACTCTGGAATAGACTGCCCATACATGTCAAGCTTAGTGCCTCTTTGGCCCTCATCAAAAGGAACCTTGACAATTGGATGGGAGATAGGAAATTCACCCCAGGGATCATGTCAGTCACCCTGCTAGACAGGGGACCAGGGAAGTAAATATTCTGGGAAGAAATAGATAGGGAATTGATATGCCTAGGCTTGTATAGGCCCTAGGGCCGATAGCTTAGTACCAACCTATGAATCTATATATATAAATATATATATATATATATATATATATATATATATATATACATATATATATAATTCTTTCATTTCTTTATTATGAAAGGAACATGGATGAAAATAAGCTTTCTGCTCTAGAATACTGTGTTACCAAAAGCCAGAGAATACTGCTGTAACATCACAGATACTCCCTGGTCAAGGTGACGGACTGAACTGTCACAACAAAGATTAACATAACAAGCAGGAAGCAAGTAATAAAAACAAATGTGGGTACTTTTCAGCAACACATGCATATTTGTGTAGCAGTCCCAAATGGATCAAGACATACAAAGACTAAAATGAAGTATAGGTAAAGCTTTCCTTACTGTAAGCTTTTCTCTGACCCATTGATAACTATCTCAACTTCTCTTGTGTTATACCAAGAACATACCCATACTGATTTATTTGTAATAAACAAACAGGGAAACTATAAATGCTACATACTGAATTATTCTTAATTTTATGTTTAGTATTTTGTTTAATGTATCAGTAACTCTTAGATCTGGACTAGAACAAGCAAATCATCATATGACGATATACAAATAAACTAGAACAAAGACATGATATCACTCATTTTATTTAGTTGTTTTATCTGTCAGTCTGTCAGTCAGCAGTTTTGACCTGGATCCTGGTTTTAAAAGACTGTAACATTTAAGAACTTTTGTCTATGAGCAACTAACATTGGACAGAAATAAGGTGCACAGAGAGAGCAACAAATGTTTGTTATTTTGGTAATGCATGACAGTATGATGATTTTTACCCTGAATCCAAAATGTCGACTATCTCAGAAAGTTAAAAGTACTTGGAAAATTACTGGAGTTTGCATAAAATAGGCACTTGTGTTTGATTCAGAACAAGAAAGTACTTATTATCATATAAAGGAACATACTAGTCAAAACACTAGTAACCACTGTTTAACAGTCAGGAAGGATTTAATATTTAGAAAGTTTTAACAGAGAAAACAAAATCAATATTTTATTCCCTTTCAACTCTCTGTCTTTTTAACAACACATCACAATCACCTGGGCATTATGGCAAATTCACATTTTCTGCTCAACAAAACATCTATCTCACAAAGAATTTTTGTTTAGACAGACAAATTATGACATATAAATTCTTGTTTTTCTTTTCTGTATTTTAATAATCTCTCTAAACATTGTTTGTATTGTAAATTATATGCTCATTAAATGTCTGAGTAGTTTCCTGAGCTGTTGTTAACTTCTCTGCTAAATGAACAAAGACTTTAGTATGACACACAGACAGAACATTGTGTTTTATGATAGCCCATAACTTGGACTGCTAATGTTTCAGGCTCACACTCAGACATACAATCACACACACACACACACACACACACACACACACACACACACACACACACACACACACACACTGTATTGCAAAAGACTTGCTCTTAGTATAAATGACTTACTCCAATATAAGGCCCGTTTATAAAGCAGGATTGCACTGGGGCCACACTCCAAAAAAAAAAAAAAAAACTGCTCTCAGTTTAACATCTCATCTATAGGATGACACACCCAGGAGTGCAGCACCCCCCTAACACTGCATTACAGTGTTAGTGGGAATAGAACTCACAACCTTCTGTTCTTCCAGCACCAAATGAGAGCCTGCTAATTGTTGCAGCACTGACACTGTTATTAAGAGATCCCTCTTACAGAGTAAGTCCTACTTCCTTCTGGATAGTCCCATTTTTAAACACTGCAACTCACTTCTTGTCCTAACCCACAGTGGGACATAAAATGTCCCACTTTTGAGATAAAACCATACAGATCATTGAAAGGAGTAGGATGTTTGCAGTCAACAGTGTACCAAGCAAGTAATAAATTGTTTGAAACTATGGCTCAAACAAAGAGAAAGAGAGAGAGAGAAAAGCCTTTCAATAGTAAAACCATCTTACTGGCTGGAGAAGATGTCATTCATAATTCAGAATGCATGTACTGTGGATCCACATAATCACTTTTGCTGCTGGAAGACTAGAAGGCTGTGGGTTCTGTTTTCACTCCAGGTGACTGAAAGGCTGACACTGCAGCATTTAGGGATGCTGCATACCTGAGTGTATCATCCTTTGGATGAGACAGCAAACCAACGTCCCATCCGCTAGAGTTGGTGGCACGATACCTGTCCAGACTAGCAGGGATAATTTCTCAAAATCTTGGCCACATTTCACTCACCACATCAGGTCTCCCATGAAGAAAGGCCACTAGCCTTCTATGACTAACCTGGTCAACAAAGGATAAATAAAAAAGTAAATAGGATGCTGCCATTTGCCTGTACTACAGTAACTGCTTCAGTCAAGGTGAGGTGTGGGAAACCACTGAACGTCTGCCGCTTCTACACATTACAAGAGGGGAGAGCAGGAGCATGGCTCCCCATCATCAACAGCTCTCAAGATGCAGAGGAAGGCTTCTGCTCAGTTTGTCACTAGCAGGAAACAACGCAAATATAATACTATCTATTCAACTACCACTTTCTCATGTAAATATACTATGTAATCACAACTAAATCTTCTGCTTACTCCCTGTTGTACTATACTATACCCCCAGCAACCTCCCTACCTACATGTAATACAAACTACTAACAAACTCACCTCTCATATTTTTAATTTTTCTCTCCACCATTACTATTACTGACTCTCCATCATTATAATTCCTGTATGTTTTTTTATTATGTTTATTATTTGTAAATTTATTTAATTAATTTTAATTCGGCCAATAGCCTGTTTTCAAGGAGAGACCGGAAATAAATATTCTTTGTCTTGATTCTATACAATTTTGTTAAATGTATAACTATTGTAACCATGCATTTGATGTTGTTCATTATGTATTCATGTTACATTTTTTGCCATTTGTGTCTTAACAGAAAAAAGTTTTTTGCTTTCCAGTTGGACCTTCCTGGTAAATAAATGATAATAAACAAATAAGAAATGCATAAATAAAAATAGAAAAAGTCAGCCTTTGGTGCCGCTGCAAGCTAGTTCAATATACACAGAAAGTTAGTTTAGGTCCACTGCCCTGAGGTAATCATTTTTATCTGTTACAGTCCCACTGAGTTTAGTATACTGATTTTTTTATATTTTAAATGTCCCAGTTTGAAGAAAGGCATGGTATCTGTGACTAACAAAAAAAAAAAAAAACTGAGAGAAGCCATTCAACACTAGAATTGCATGGAAAACATGTAATTCATAATTTAGAAAGTGTAGACTGCAGATCCAAATACTCGCATTTGGTGCTGGTAGACCAGAAGGTTGTGAGTTCTATTCCCACTCCATGAGATTGAATTGCTGACACTGTAGTGCAGCATTAAGGGGGTATTGCACTCCTGAGTGCCAATCAACGGCAATGGAGGATATAATACATAAAGAGAAAGGCGCCATGAGCTGGCTTCTCCTACAAGTTCCACTGGCATGAAAGCTACTTTAAAGAGTTTTTTTTATTTTTTACTAAAGCATTTTTTTACCTTTTAAATTAACTGCGTATTAAGAAATATGTGATTCACTTACAGTTTTATTTTGCTGTCATAATGTTGGTTTACAGCTGCTTATAACTTTTGTTACATAATTTATTGCAGAGTAGAATGCATAACCTTTACACTGCAGATTTTATTACAGATATATGAGATCTACTGCATTTGAGAATGTATTTTAAGGTATATTATTTTAGGCCAATTATTTCTAGATTCTACAAGTGAATTTCTCATATAATAAGTATTTGTTGATTTTTTGGTTGAGCCCATTGATTTAAAACTTTACAGCAGCTAGTTTGCATTTGAAATTATGGTGTCTTAGCTCATTGTGCAGTAATTTAGATTTTGCATTTTGTAGATAAATTTTATGATTTACTTTACAACATTTGTAAAATTAATATAAGGCATATAGTTATTAGAATTAATATATTTTTGTGAACTCATTTAGCATAGTGAGCTTATGATGTATACTTTCTCATTTAGGATAAATTATGGAAGTTAGACTGGGACTGAAGAGGAGAAAACAGCAGGAAGCCAGAAGACTAGATTAAGGTAGTAGGGAGAGGACTTTTGGTAGACAGCAAAGCATCTAACTTTCAAATGTTAACTAATTGCAACCAAAGTATCAAAACAAAATGATAAAAAAATAATGAAGCAAAAATAAACTCATCAACCACACATGCCTTAAAAAATGCTTGAAAAATTGCAATGTCTCTCCAAAATCCAACAAGATACTTCAGTGATCCATTTCTAAAATGATAATAAAATATTAGCTACATGAAGATATTCCTCCAATTCCTCGCAAGTACAATTGATGAATCTCGGATAGCAAAATATTAACTATATTCTGCTGACTTTAATGTGAATACAAATAAACTATTTATTGTCTCTAAATTCCCATGCAGGTGTCTATGTGCTATGCTCCGCACCCCTGAACTATGCCACTGCATAGTCCTGCTATGAAAATGAAGCACGTATGCTAAGTTGTGTATGTTGCTTTGTTTATCAGGCAAGGTTGTTCTATTTCCTTGTCCCCTCAGTAGTGCGAGTCTCGCTTCTTAATTGGTAGGAGGTTTAGATTTGAATATAAATGCTGTAAGCACTGATGGAGCATATGCTAATGAGGTTTATTAGTATCCCAGTGCACTCCTCTGTTGGATAAATGTATAGTAAATTGATTCATGGACATCTGTATTAAGCAATTTTCATGTAAAGTAGTGTATAAAAGGTGTAAGCATGTGCAGCAATTTACCTGTGTACATTTATGCATTACAAAAGGAAGTAATCTGTACAGGGTAAAGCAGAGTAGCTTCACCATACTGACACAACCAATCCAGGTAAACAGTGCTTTGGAGTGTGTACCCAAGTTACTGTAAGTGTTGGTTTAGGCACAATGTATATATGGGTTCTGTGAATGTATGTCAGTAAATGATGTTGTGAGTGTCTTTCAGTGGTGGATGACCACTGCCAGACATGACCTGTAGCTAGTATAGATGGGGAAACTGTGGGTGCAGAGTGTGCAGGCACTGTGTAAACATGAGCTTAAGCATTTGTGTGTGTGTGTGTGTGTGTGTGTGTGTGTGTGTGTGTGTGTGTGTGTGTGTGTGTGTGTGTGTGTGTGTGTCTATGTTTACATGCATTTGTGTGTATTCTTGTGTCTCAAATGGGAGGTAAAATACATCAGAGCCATAATCTATGGGTGCTCTACTTTACTTGGCCTCTCCTGTCCGATAGTAGCTGGGATAGGTATGGTATGCAAGTTTCTTGCATGTGTCACTGTCTAATGCTATCTGTCTATAGTTTAGTGTCATAAAGATTGTTGCCAAAAAAAGCTGGAGGGCTTGGGGGAGGGACTGGTTAGAGAATGAGGAAGTAGGCTGCTTAATGGTTCATAGGGTATGATACAGAGGGTTATGATCAGTTAAGCAATGTCAGAAATAATGGACTAACATAGGTATTTGAATATGAAACATGTCAAAGCTCTTCTATGATGACCCAAAATAGGTACAAAAGTGAGGAGTGGGGTAAGAGTCTAAGGAAGAATCTGGAAAACCTAACCAAGTTATTAGAAAAATGTAATTTAAGTATTACTGCAGACACTGAACATGGCCATAACAAGCCTGATGTAAAAATATCATGTGAGGGAGTGAAATGATAGCAAAAACATGATGATGATCTAGGAGTGTTCATCAAACCAGGAATGGACAACAAGGAATAGTTATAAAAAGCCAAACAAATCCTGATGACTGGCTAAATGATGGCCTCTCACAGACAATCTTTCCCCAGTGATCAGGAACAACCAGGCCTATTGGTGAGGAGGGGGCTGATGATCAGCAGGCTGTTGGGGTGAGACAAAAAAATAAAGTTTCCTCCAAAATACAACACAGCCATATAACATATATGAAAATCAAAATTCCCATGGTGACTACATATTTATTTATTTACTTTTCTAGGTGCTTTTTTCAACCTCTGCCTTGTTACCTATAGGGTCACCATATCAGATTGGAGTCCATTCATTTCCTAGGCCTTGCAAATCTTCCCTGGAATTCCCTACTTCAACAGCCATCTCACAGGGCAATCATATAGGCGGACAGTGGGGTGTTTGGTGCTCTCACTGGCATTCCAATAATGAGAGCATTTAACATGAAAGGCAGTAACCATTCCCTGTGGGTGGTGATGTGTGACCCTACATCACAGTAGGGACCATTTAAACTCTTCCTGTGTGCAGCTGTCAAGTGCTCCTCTCAACATCTTGTGTGGCCATCCCCACATCTTCCCTGCATTGCTCCCTCCCAACTCATGCAAGACTGTTTCAGGGAGCAGCAACAAGATCATCTGAGACCTGCCTCCTCTCCCCCTTAGATAGGCACACTCATCTTCTTAGCTCACATCATTAAATATTCAAGCCATTAATCTAATAAAGGTCTCCTGACTTGTAGTCAGGGATTTATTCTCCTTTATACGACCGGTGAGGCAAAATGATAATGGAACCCAACAAGAAAAGTATTATTATTTTTTTTCCAGAGCAAGTGATTTATTTGTTGTATTAATGAAGATGTTTTTTAAAAGACTAAAAATACAGTTGTTTAAGTAAACTTACAATAGCAGTATGATCACTGCTGCAGTAGTCTTACATATATGGGTTATATACTGCCAAGGGTATAATAGCTGGCCAGCTTTCAAAGCTTCAGGGCATCATCCATGTGGCCAGTCAATCAGCTCAAGCTGATTGACTGGCCACATGGATGATGCCAGTCAATCAGCTCAAGCTGAGTTGACTAAAAAGATAGGTTTAAGTGCCAAGCCTTTCAGAGCTTTCATGCCAACTGAGAGAGGGAGACTTAGTCTTGAAAGGTCAGTTCTAGGAACAACAAAAAATAAGTGTCCACACCCTGGCATAAACAACACACTAAAAACAAGGAGAATTGAGGGAGGGCGCAGATACTGCAGCAATGATCCATTCAAACATCTACTGTTATGGTAAGTTTGCCTATACAACTGTACTATGTTCATCATATTGATCACTGTTGCAGTAGCCCTACTTATATGGGTAGATTACTGTGGCTTATTACATTTAGGAGGTGGAAGGGGATACCTTTACTGTAGAGGTCAGAGAAATCAGTAAAACAGTTTTTTTCATGTTAAGAACCTCAAGCCAGCTAGATTAGTTGGTTCAAATGGAGCAAGTGTTAGCTTCTCTAACACAAAATTAAGATCCCAAGGAGGGGCCAGCTGTTTAATTGGAGGCCACCGATAAAAAAAAAAAAAAAAAAACCTTTGAAAAACATTTTAATGTAAAAAAGCATTGAAAGAGGAGGATCCATGGGCATATAGGCTGAAATGGCTAATAAATGAATCTTGATGGATGAGTAAGAAAGGTCATAGGATAGTAAGTCACACACATATTGCAAAACCAGAGAAACACTAGCCCTGAATGGATGCTGGTTATGTTTCGGGCACCAACTAAAAAGCATTTTCCATTTGCTAATATAAGATTTTCTAGTAGGAGGCATTCTTGCCTACATTAGTACCTGCTGTATGTTATCACTAAACAGGTGTGTAAAAGGAATTAAGATTCTATCATCCAAGAAGTCAGTTGAAGTTAACCAAAGTCAGGATGTATCAAAAACACCTGATCTTGTGTGAGTAAAGTCGTTCTGTGAAAAAGCTTGTGGGAGCTGCCCCTGACCATTCCCAAAAGAAGGGGCAAACACTGCTACCTGTACCAGAAGGAAGACACCACAATGATCTAGAGGGATTTCTTCTGATTCTTCAGAAGTACTCTGGGAATCAGTGTAAATGGTAAAAAGGTATACATGAACATTCCAGTCTAAGGAAAAGAAAAGGCATCTGTTTTCCAGGCCTTCTTGTATGCAGTCCTGAAGCAGAATCTTGACATCTGATTGGTCAGAAAGGAGGCAAACAGGTCTACTTCTACCTCCCCACAAATGGATGAAATCTTGAAAGACTTTCTGATCCAGTTTCCATTCATGAGAGGCTGCTCTTGTTCTTCTCAACTTTTTTGCAACACAATTTTGCTCACATGGCTAGTCTGCAAAGGGGGTATGACCTGGTTCCCCCTTGCATGTTGATGTACCACATGACTGTAGTATTGTCTGTAAAAACTTGAAGAGGTCGCGGGAACCAACGATGATTCAGAGTTCACAGCCTTGATCAGGGAAAGCATCTGTTTTATATTTATGTGCTTACGTCTGTACTTGGCGTCCCACATATCTTGAACGTTTATCTCTCCTGAAACTGTTCCCCAAGCAAAGTCCTAGACGTCTGTGGTGACTGACTGCTTTGAAGCAGGGAGGGGAGAGGGGAAGAGCTAGATTTATGGATATCTGCAGTCTCCACCAGGTGATTTATTTTCTGACAAACCCCAAAACTGGGATTTGAAAAGAAAAGGATGTTGGTTGTAGGACACAAAAGACTTCAGATACCATTTTATCTTTCTCATGTGGAGTCTTGCCAGGGTTATCATGAGAATCATAGATGCCATGAGACTCAAAATCTTGAGGTATTCCCTTACAGAGACCAAAGTCTGAGTGGAAAATCTTAGAAATAGATCTAGATCTAAATGCATTTTTTACCTGTGGAAGAAAAACTGTTTGGACTGAGGTATCTGGCTAACACCCCAAGAATGCAATCCTGAGTGAAGGAGTTAAAAACACTTTTGAATGTTTTCATGGAATCCCATCCTGTGTAAGAGATTTTTCACCCAAGAAAGAGATTCCTTACACTTTGAAAAATAATCAGCAAACATAAGCAAGTCATTTAAATATAATAAAATGGGGATAACTTGTAGTCTTCAATGAACTATAACTGGAGCTGGACAGTTTGTCAACACTCCTGGTGCAGTGATAGTCCAAACAGTTTTTCGCAGTTGCGGTAATATGAATGCTGGCATGAAACTGAGTGTGGTAATTAGTGCCGCTTGTTATTTTATGTCTTTACTTACAACAAATAGGTTTAGCTTACATTCAGGAAGATAAAACAACTGTGAAAGTCTTCTTCCTGTTTTGCGTGCTTTACACATACGTTGTATAATTGCCTGGGCTGCTGTGTATGTTACTGTCGAAAGGAGTGCTTTTCTCTATCAAGATGGAATGCTGAAAAGAAAAACACGGGGAGACCTGGAGAAATGCTTTTTGGTAGACTATTTATCAAAATTTACAAACAGACTTGAAAGGAGGAAAACTTTTTTTTTTAAGAATAGAAGCTTGCAATAACAATAAAAGGTTTGCCAAACTGATGATATTGCATTATGCTGACATGTAGGGTAGTTTGGTTTGTGAGAAGTTGACAGTGGTGCTTTGGCTACTTGTATTGTGATAGTGCTATCCTCAGACAAACGGAGATTGTGTTTCAATGATTACAGCTAAAAAAGATGTGGATTTCTCATTCGCTGTTGTTCTGTTTCTGTGTGTGGAGAGAAAGTTGTCAGTAATTGTAGTCACATCTTCCTCAATGTAAGCCAAATTTATTTGTTGTAAGTAAAGACGTAAAGTAACAACTTACGCTAATTCCCACATTCGTTTTCAGGCCAGCATACAGTTAAACATTACTTTTTCCATGTTTAATCGATAATCCTGCCTCAAAAAAAATTCATTGTGAAAGAAAACAGTTAATGTGACATTTTCAAGTCAGTAATGGTAAAATTTATACATCTCGAAGCAACCAGTATTATCGCGAAAATCTGGTTGCAATAATACATAAGTACCCCAAACAGTAAGACAAAGAATTCATAATGAGATCCAGACACACAAAACCTTAAGAAACACCTGAAGTCTGGATGAACTGAGAGATGATGATAATTATCTTTTAAATCTCGTGTTACCAAGAAACTTGACTGAAGAAGAAAAGGTACAGGATGTGAAGTGATTTGGTTATTATTTCTTTAACTTCCATTGCTCCCCAACCTAAGAAGTTTCACAGATGATTGAACTTTTGCACCATCACAAACAGGTTTAGAATTGAAAGATCCAGAATTCATCTGCAAGCATTTTCTTTCTTTAGCACTAAAAGCCTACTTAAATAAAAGCATTTCACAACCTGGAAAGGAGGAACTGGTTCTGTCACTCCTTGGAAAAGCTTGTATTGCAGGACTGGAGAAATAAAAGAGCTTGGTCTGATGGATGAGGAAATACGCCCCTGAAAAGGATGGATTTCCTCACATTGTCATCTGAAACCTTGAGGAATGATCTTCAGAACCCATTTGACAGACCAATCAGAAAAGTGGAGATTCAGACTTTTTTCAAAGGGAAAATAGACTGCCAGGGTGGGAGGAGGGAAACGTTCCCTAAAGTAGTCATTCTCACTTGTTGGACTGTCCTTGGTTTGGGGCTCTTGAATTCACTTTGGAATTCTCTTTCCATTTATTCTTAATCATTTGTTTACCTGCATTTTCTTTAGAGCGTTTATTATTTTTTTTCCAAAACTGGATGAGTGAGTTAGAGAATCCTTTAGAACATTTGGAAAATGAGGGCTGGAAAAAAGGGATTCCCTGCATCAACGTAGCCCTTTTATCACACTTTTTGATAATATTGGCAGCAGATGAACCACAAATTAAATCTCTAGAGTATTTAACAGATTAGTTTTCACATGATCTGTAAGGTTCTAAGAATGCAGCCTTGCAAACCTCCTCAAAACAGTACCAGTGGCCATAGTCTTGGAAAAAGTATGAACTGAATCATACACACACTGCAAACAATGAGTTGTGATGTATACAATGAAAGAAATTAAATTATTTAAAGCAGATTTTTCCTCACAAGAAGAAACTGCAGGCAAAACATGCTTCATACTTTTACAATTATAATGAACTTTAACATATGATCATGACAAATATGAAAATCAAAGCTGCAGAAGCATGCACTTTTTCCTCATACTTAGCAATAATCTTCCCACCCTATTCAGAAAAAGTAAGATTGGAATTAATCAAATGTGTATCAGCAATAGGATTAGCTAAAGTTGTAGCTGCTTGGTCAGGTTTAGAATGAGTGTATAAAAATGTATTTTTAGGAGCACCAGGCTGACTATTAGGAAAATTGGAGACAGTGACACTCCTCCATAGTTGACAGAACTGGAGTATGGGTGAAGGTTCTGGAAATTCCTTCTGTAACAGCGCATAGTATTTTCTCAGGGACTGAGAAACCTCAGTGTTCTCCCACTGAAAACACTGGCACATTCTGCAAACAGGCTCAAAGAAAGAGAATTCCCCAGAGGGAGAATCAGAAACTAAGCTTTCCTCTAAGTCTGAATCAGATCTGTTCCTTCTTCTTCTTGTCCAAATTCAGAATCATGAATGTCTTCAGAAAAAGAGGTATCCCTCTTTTTTTTTACCAGAAACCACCTTATAAAAAGTATCAGTAGTCTGAATAAAACCCTGAGTCAGTCCCAATAAACTACTTCTGTCTAAAGAAATATGAGGAGGAGTGCATACATGTTTAATTTTATGTTTCTTTTTGTTAGAGGAAAATGGAGCCAGCTTTGTTATTAATGGCAGCAGCAGCTTCTCCAGGGAGGTGCACAGTTTGTTCCACGTTCAGACTGAAAATGGTGTTTTTTCCCTGGGAAAACAAGCAGCAAAAGGTGGTAAAAATGTAAAGTATTTAAAAGTCACTTTTGTCACACAAAAACACACTAAAATGTACTGTAAACCCTTTTCCAAGCCCCAAAAGTAAAATAAATACAATTTATCCACAGAAGAAATGGTTTTCAATTACTTTAAACAACTTTTAAACTGACAGAAAAAAGACACACTCCCATTTAAAAGCAGAGTTAAGTCATGAAAGTCCATTAAAATACAAACTCCTAACTTAAAAAAGCAATTTTCCTAAACAGGAAAGTATAATAAAACACATTTTTTAATGTGGAATGTTTTTTTTCCCAAAGGGAACTTATCTGTCCAGCAATGGACCAGCACAAGCTGACTTCTGATTCTCAAAAGCTCACAGAGGAGCACTTTCTTCAATGGCAAGGAAGTTCTAAAGGGCTTCATGACCAAACTTGTCTTTTAGTCAGCTCTGCTTGAGTTGATTAATGCTTTGAGTACATGGAAGCCACCCTGAAGGTTTGGAAGCTGGCTGGCTGTTATATCCCTGGCAAGATATAACCCATATAGCTAAGGCTAATGCTGCAATGAACAATATGATGAACACTGATTCAGTTATCTATATGATAAAAATCTGAGTACTGGACTTGCTTTTGGTTTTTGAAGTTTTTTTTTTGTCTGCATACTCTATTCAATTGGGGGTTACATGCACTTTAAATAGACTTGATTTTCATGTATTGCTTGCCCACTTATTGAGTTTTGGTAATAATAATAATAATAATAATCATCATCATAATAATACTTTATCATACAATTATGTGTAGTATTATACCTGTAACATTGAAAGCATAGTATGTGCTGGTAGATATTAATGTGTTGTAGTGTTGGTTGGTTAAAGTAAAAAAACTTTCTGACTTAGGTTGCTATAAAAATTGGATAATACGAAGAACAACATATGGGAATTGTCCCTGCTTGTTATGCCTTGACTGGTCATAATGACAATCATAAAAGTATTTCCAGATGCAGCTCTCTGCATCAAGTGCAATTTCCCTTAAGAGCACACAGAGACCACAGTCAGTCAGGGGGTGGTTTCTCCCTCTCTCTCCAGATCCCCAGTAAGACTCCCCACTGGCACAGCTATAGAGTTGAGATCTCAGCTGAGTGACCAAGCCAAGGCATCCAGCTCCCTCTCTGTCCAGCCAATGCTTTGTGTCCCCACCCGAGTAGCTGACACACAGACACACACACACTCTTTGAGGTTTGACTTACACACACACACACACACACACATCTGGGAGAGGCTGGGATGGGTTTACTAGCTATGCCCATTTCTGCCCAGACTATAAGGTAGTTACCACTGCCACTAGTCAACATCTTATCAGCTACTTTAAGGCCCTTAACAAAGGGTGTCTTATTTTACTGTGTAATATTAATATTAACACAAATGGTAGTTTGACCAAGAGCAAGGCTATAAGGAGTGGCCCACACACTGTCACCAAATAAATAAGCAAGTACTCTTAAAACTTAAATATCTCTACATAGATCAGTCACAATGAAAGGTTTAAATATATTTAATAATAAATAGTAAAATAACAAGACAATACTAAATATATATTCACAGTGACATCAGCGTTTAAAACCACAGGAAATATTTAAAACAACACTGCAGGACACTCTCAAATAAATAAAATATCTAAACTAAGCTTCACTATATTCCTGACTATATCTAAGAGAATTACTATAGCCTAAAACTTACTTATAGAGCAAAGCAGATGTTGTGGTGAATGGTTCTTGTCAAGTCAAAGACAGAATACAGAATGCACTGTCTCTCTAAGAGACTCCTCAGATTAATATCTCAAATATTACTTCTGGGATAGCTTGCAGAATGACATCATTTCTTGCCATCTGACTCTATCCCAGGTTCCATGTGAACCCTCCACTGCTGGAAGCTTGGCAGTATTTAGCATCTGCTTGTGAAAATACATATACCTCAGATCTTTGGCAGATGCTGGAAGTCATAAAACAATTGCATTCCTTCATACATTCAGAGATAGTAATTTGTTCACTCCAAAGACAATACAGAAAGCTCCATAGTACAAACAGTATGTCTTCTGGCTAGCCTATAAAGTAATTTAATTTCAGCAATTTTTCTGAAGTTAACCTCCTGTATTCCAATTTCCACTTAAATATACTGTATAGATTTAAACAGTTACAATAGTGCATGTACATTACTGTTCTCTTCCAGCAGGGCACACTGTGTTACATTTTAAGCACAAACACTTCATAAAATACCTTTTTAACACACATATCTGTACAAACCAGTTTGATATACATATGCTATACAGTTCTAATACAGTTGTAACACAAGCATATTATATAAATCATGTTAATATTCACAAATGAAGTAATTATTTACAAAATTCCAGATAGCAGTATCCCCCTTTGTCACAGGAACATAGATTATTAAAAAAGGAAACGTGTTTTATCTTTGAGTTCCTGACCCTAGTTCCAAAGTGCCTTAAACAGGATTTTGTTTTAAGTGTTTAATCATTTGGTTATTTAATTGACTGATTAATTGCACTCTGACCCGCTATTGCATTTGTATACAAGACTGATGTTTTTGAGAGTTTTGTTATTTAGTCCTTGAAGCAGTGTACCAAATCACTGCACAGTTTTACATAATTATTACATTTCATCTTGTTTTATTTTGTTTTGTACTATTTCTTTAAACTGGGGTAGTGGGCTATCCAAAAGAACCCATTCTAGACACAACCTTGGAGTTAAAACAAAGGTGAAACCAACAGCTATACAGCAGACACAAACAAAGATGGATTTGACATGCGATACAGAATAGTGATAGTGTGTTCAACAAGCATTCCATTATGATGTTGTGATGAATATATATATATATATATATATATATATATATATATATATATATATATATATATATATATATATATGTATATATATATATAACATGATAGGTAAAAAAAGGGTAGAAAGAAGAATGCCATTAAGATTGTAAAGAGTTATTGCTGGCATGAAGTGTGTCTCCACTTAAGGTTTATTGCTCTTTAAGTGAGAGATAGAAAATGGTTTTAAAGACACACTGGTTTGCAGAGGAGGAAGAATGTAGTTAGGAAGAAGAAAGCTCTATCTTGCCCACAGTGGTGTTTTTGTTGCTTTTCTTTTCATTATATATGGTTCAGAACTTTTAGGCTCCTCAATGTCTGCCATCATCAGGTATCATAAAAGTTTTCCTAGACCAGGCCATGGATTTCCTCATCATCTCAATGGTATGCCACTCAAATCGATCTACTGTTGAAGACTTCCACAATGAGTCTATGAGTTCTAATTAGAGCATATAAAAAATGGACCCTTTTCAGCCATAACAGTGTGTGTAAAGTGACATGAATATCTAAAACATCAAGAAAAAACAAACACTAAAAGTATCAACAGCTAAACTAGGCAAAGGTAAAAAATCAATGGGAAGCTGGTTAACATTCCAAGAATCCTCAAGAAAAGACGCTGAAAAGAAACATATCTAACTCCCAGTCCCACCAAAAAATCTTTAGTGGGGTTTTTGCAAGTTCTTTATGCCAACATATAGACAAACAAAAGTCTGCTAAGTAAAACAGTTAAGTATAATCATTTTTAAACTTCTTGCTCCAGGCAGCACTGAGTTGTCCTAGTGGACAGATAACTTTATGAATATTGTGGCTAATAACATCACTTATCACTCAAACCATTTCCAACAGTCTGCCCCACTTGTAGTGAAGTTTTCTGATAGAATAACCAAGTCCAGAAAGCTGGGCTGTGCCCATTCTCGTAGCTGAATATAATCTGCCACATTAAGTAGATTATATGGGGATCCTAAAAGACTGGACAGTTCCTAATTTTAACTTAGCAAAAATGCATTTGTAGCTTAGTAATTAAGTTGCAATGAATTGTTTAGCAGATGGTATATGAGGCTCATTTAAACAATGTCAGCATTAAAATTCTATTGATTACCTGACAGTATTCCTGTATTTCTTTGCTATCCCAGAAAGGCACACTTCACATAGGTAGCCAGCAAGGCAACCTAGGAGTATTGGCCAATGTTAAGTAATAACATTAAAATTATAATGAGTTCACTTCCCAATTCTGGGAATCAAACAGATACATTTCTGTGAAGGCAACAAGCTAACTGGCATCTCTGTTTCAGCTTGGCTAAAACAGTAATATGATCCATCAGCTTGGATCAGATCACTTAGTCGCAACAATCTCCTTTAACATGAACACATTATTTATTGAACTAAAATGTAGGTTATTCTTTATTATACAACGACCCCCCCCCCCATTAATATTCCAAAATGTGCATGCTGATTGGTCAGCGTGCACGTTGTAAATTAGTCTTATACTAATGGAAAAAGGTCTGGTTACCCAGACTTTTTCCATTAGTATAAGTTTTTTTTTTTTGTTACAGCAATGGAGAACGCAAGATCTCCATTGCTTTTTAGAAAGTGTCTCGCTATGTTAAACTCCTTTAACATAGTGAGACACTTTCTAAAAAGCAATGGAGATCTTGTTTTCTCCGTTGTTTCCACACACAGCTCTGATGTACTGCATAAGCATACACATGGGCAGCACATCAGAACTGCCGCAGAATACCAGACAGCTGCGGAAGGGCAGCACAGAGGCATTATATAATGCCATTATTTAAGAAAAGTAAGTATTTTTTTTCTTAAATAATGTTATTGTATAATAGTGATAACCCACTTCTGGGTGTGGGTAATGCTGGATTTACCCACGGTTGTCTTTATTTGGCCACTCGGGTTTCGACCTCATGACCAAACCACACCAACCATGGGTAAATCCAGCATTACCCACACCCAGGCATTGGTTATTGCTTAAATATCCTTTCTTCTATTTTAACACAGAAAACAGTTTTGCATGCTTAATGACACACATTAAAGTGTGCAGAAATGGCTTTAAATGCTGCACTTTCTGTGTTGCTAAAAGCATTCAGCTGTATCTCATTCCTCATTTCCTACACAATATATCCAGTAATTAACCACTGGTATTCAGTTCTAGTTATATAGGTCACCATTTTCCATGCAGAGGCTACTTTGGTGTTTTCCATTTCCCTGAACTGTCTGCCATTTTCTTAATGATTTGCAGCTATTAATAATCTGCAAACAGCTTGCCCTCATGGCAGAAGATATGCTAACTTTCCAAGGGTGTGATAATCTTAAGGAAGGTTAATAAGGAGGCTCATTCAAAGAAGCAGAGTCTTTTGTTCTTAGGTCCATAATTAATTGCTAGGCTAACAACCCTAGTGGGCCTTATTAAGTCTAGTCATACTCCCCAAGTGTATCTGAAAAGTTTTGATACCCTAGGGGTATTGTAAGGTGTATAAACACGTTTATGATTCAGTGATCAAGCATTTACAGGCCGACACCGTATGTAAGAGACATAGGTGCCAACCTTGGGTAACATTTCTGATTCCTCATCCACTGGTCCAAGCTACATTTGAATTAGATTAGGGAAGATTCACATGAATATTAAGCCTGTTCAGAAAAAGGGGTAGTCACTGAGACACATATATGTCCCACCAACATGTCCAATTTATGTTGTAGATGAGGTTTAGGTCCCTAGACTGGGTGTTTCTGATGCAGACTCAGTAATGAGGTCCTTTTCTGTCCTACAGAAGATGCTTCCCCAAGCATAGAAATCTTCTCTATCCTTGTAGAAAAGAATGTTCCCTAGGCAAGAAGTTTTTCCTCTACCTTAAACAAAATTTTTCTACACAGAGAGAAACACAGAGAGAGAGAGAGAGAGAGAGAGAGAGAGAGAGTCTTTTCCTATTTATGATTGACTTCCTTTACCAAAGCCTACTGCCAAACTTGCTTTAATAGCATAATATTAGGAGAAACAAATGGTATCTTAGCCTTCCATATTACCATGCAGGTCAAAAACTTGAAATGTTTGTATCTGCCCATGATTCAAAATGAAGGGGCGATTTCTGGCAAGTAGTTTCTTTCATCACTGTTACTTATTTTAATAACTTGTATAGTACAAAACATACCTCCATCTCACTACATAATCAACCACAAGAAGCAGCGACCAAATTCAACTTAAAGATATTCAACAACCTTGGTTTCAAATATCACATTCTTTAAAAAGCCACCTGGATTTCCTGGGGATTTCTGCACTACATTTTAATGAAGGTCATTTTCTTGATTTCAGGAAAGTTTGAATGCCCTAACTTTATCAGCAGCTGCAGCTATGGGAAGGGAGAGGTTTAGTATCTGCTTACAGCCATCACCATATGGTTTCCACATGAGGACTCTAGGGGTTATGTTGTAATGCTGGGGTAGAGTCTGTTAGCCACAGCAAAAGAAACATAAAATAATATTTTAAATATGGCTGATGCTGAAAGCTCCCTTGGTAACTGTCACACAGCAGTAAAGAAAGGCCATAATATAGTAGTTTAAAGTAAGTTTGCTTTGTGGCATGTTTGGGTTTGTGCATACATCCTGCTATGTGAGCTGCAAATCTGTACAATATTACATATTTTATATAAACAGCAATCTTTACAACAGTTTATCTTCTTTGTTGTAAAATGATTGTTCTAACTAAATATATTCTGGTTATCAGTAACAGTCAGTAGTACAACTTTTTAGCATATTTTTTTTACTAATTTCCTCTTCTTAGAGAAATCATTTATATTTTATAGAGCAAAAGCATCACAAAAAATAAATTCATGAAATAATTTAGACTGTGTTCATTTAAAACAAGTTTCAGTGGAAGAAATATTTATCCATCAAAAGAAAAACAAACAAAACAAAAGTAAAAAAATAAACTATTGCTTGATGTGTAATATATTGATGTCTTGCAATTCCAGACAGACCCCAAAATGTCTGTTCTTATAATGCCTCCTTAATGTCTACTACATTTTGTAAGGGTCTTTGTGCCCACAGGTTGGCTCCGCATTAAATATGTAAACTAAGACAGTTTAAGTAAAACCTGTCAATCTGCATACACTGAATGAAGGTAAAACGGCTCTTGAAAAGTTGATATATCCTGTCAAGAACCTGTGCAGCTAATTCGCATAAAATCAGAATATGAAATAGCACTTCGTTTTTTCTACTTCCAGTACAATTGCAACATACTGCTCAGAAACATACTTTTAAAAAGTGGATGTGGCAAAACTGACATAAAAATATACGCTTATTTATTTATTTCCTTTTCAATACCCAGAAAGTTTGAGTGGGCAAAGCCCCTTTTTCAGCTTTTTAACAGACAATTATGAGATAAAATAAAAATGTACTACATAGCACTGAGCTCTGTATATAGTTTAACAGTTTATCACCATATTAAGTACACTGTACAGTATTTTGCAGTATTCTAAAATCAGACAAATCTAAAGAACATTCAGCATTATTTAACATTTCATGTACAAAAATCACACTGACATGTGAGTACACAGATAGGAGAGGAGGCATATGGAAGTTTTACTCGCTGGTTATTCACTTGAGACATACAAACAGGCGAGAAAGTTTAAGGATTTTATGATACTTACTCCATCTGGCTGTATAAAAAAGGATTTAGTAATGATGAATGATTGTTTTGTTGAAAGGTATTATTTCATTATTTTAAAACCTGGATGGGAATTATAATAAGAAGGGAGCTTAGTAGTGCGGATGTTGACGGGTATGTTTTCAAGGAAGTTTTAATTGTAGACAAGATGAGATATTTTTGATGTTTGCTGGGAGAGAATTCCACAATTTAGTGACATATGCAAGATGTAGTCTGTCACCATTGTGATTTATATTTTTTTGAGTAAGTACTAAGCGTTGGTTCAGAGAATGCAATTTAATAACTGGCTCATAGCAAAGCATATGTCTGGTCTGTAGATGATATTGTAGGCAGCTTGTATGTGGGCTAATAGATTAGCTATCTCAAGCTAGTTAAGGGACTGAATGTGGTTACTTGCAAACTTAACAATATTATTATATGATTGTTCCAGTTTGGCTATCTGAGAGGACTGCATGTTAATCAAAACTGACAATATATACAGGAAACAAAGAAGTAGAAAGGTCTGCAGTGTTTTATGTCCATGGTCTGATAGACAAGGTATGACTTTATAAAGATGCCTTAGTATATCAATAAACAAGGAAGAATGCAGAGGAACACTATACCATCATTATACAAAGACACCATTTAAGAAATATAAGCAAATTCTTTCTTAAATAATGTCATTGTATGATAGCAATAACCCACTACTGGATGTGGGTATACAGGATTTACCCACGGTTGGCTTCATTTCATCACTTGTGCTTCACTCTCGTCATCAAATCATGTCAACTGTGAGTAAATCCTGTGATACCCACACCCAGTCATGGGTTATTGCTAAAAGACACACTGCAAAACATGTAAGCTTTAATGAGTAATTCTGCAAAAATCTAATTTATTTTTCCTTGGACATAAAAGAGATGAAACGTGTGAGCCTTCTTTAACTTACCAATACCAATAGGATGTTGCTCATGACTTCCAGTTTCCTCCATACGCAACAACTTTAAAACCTTCTGTGACAGGGATGGATTCAGAAAAATCATGTGAAGAAGTAAATCAAGCCTAAACATAGGAAGGTGATCCAAAATAAGAACATCACATGAAGGGGTGAATCAAGCCTGAAAACACCCTTACTAATAAGTTGCAGGAAAAAAGGACTTCCTTATAAGGACTTCCTTATAAGGACTTCCTTATAACAGTAGATACGTAGTGATGAAATGACAACTCATTATCTACATGGGTTCTCAGGTCTCCTGGGTTTTCAGGGATGTGCTATTGATGTGATAGTTGCAGGGGATGTCATACCTGTCAAAGGATGCAACTCTACATTTTTTGTGTTTAGTTTTAAGCTGTAATTTTGACATTATCTATTTTACTGGGAAATGCCTTCCTGAAGGATCTTGGTATATTCCCCAGACTTTATGATGGCCCCAAGTTTGCAGTTATCTGTAAACCTGATCAGCCATAAACCCCTAGCATAAGCTTTGACCTCCAAAAAGTAAATGCCAAAGAAAATTGTCCCAAGGAATGAACCCTGAGGCATACTACTAGGATCTTTTGGAGGAGGTAGATCCACTCATTATTTGTGAGCCAGTTTGCTATCCAATGAGTTACACAGAGATTTATATTTAGCTGGTTGGGATTTTCAACTATGTCTGAGATAGGGCTTATGTCAAATGCCTTTGCCAGGTCTAGATATGTGGTATATATAGATTTTGTCTCATCCAATGCTTTGGTAACCTTTTAAAGAAGCCAATCAGATTACATCGGCAGGATCTGTCTGTGACAAAACTAAGTTGTCTCACGCTGAGAGTTTGTAGGTTGCCTATGTCCTTATTTATCAATTCAAAATGACATTTTCCATAGTCATGCAGATGAGGCTGGTTAGGCTTATAGGTGTTTATCTGCCTGGGTCAGTGGATGCCTCACCTTTGTGCAGGCCAGTAACTGCTACAGTCCTCCACTCCTCTACAACAAACCCTGATTTGAGGGTGATATTCAAAATACTCTGTGGGGAGGTGGGTTTACAGGTCCTGTTTCAAGCTGACCAATAGGCATTCAGGTATATTATCAGTCCCTACAGAAGCGGTGTTCTTGGACTTTTGTGGTGCTCTTCTTGGAAATGTGGGTGCGTGTGGATGCTTGTATCTGATCTGGGAATTTGGGGGAGGTGTGAAGTCAGAACTAAATTTATCTCCAAATAGATTGGATATGTCCCAAGGATTAGAGTATATGACATCATGTACTATTCACACTGTGTGATTTTGAGCATTATTTCTGAGGTTTCTAATATAATCAAAAAGGCTTTGTGATTATCTTTTGCCAGGGTGGCTATTTTGGAATGTTCAAAATCATTCCTAAGCCACAAAATGATCCTTCACCCCAAAAATATTCAAGTGAGCAAAAGAAGAGTTTTATCTTGCAAGGTTAACACTGGTTGCTCATACAGAATATTTGTTTCCTTAATGATACTTAGATTCAATGAGTCATGATGTCATGAATTAATGTATAGAAAGACGCCAATGAGAAATAAAGAATAAATCATAATCAGGCAGTGAAAGTTATACAGCAGATGGGTAGTTTAGAAAATCTGCTTTATAACTATAGAACAGATGTTGTAGACACTTGTAAAAAAATGTGTAAATCCTTTTCCACTGACATGACTGTATTAAATCATACATTTCTACATATCAAACAATGACAAACTCCTGCCACAATGTATGCATGCATATAGCCCACCACACAGACAATAACATATGCACAACCACATATTCAGAATGTTTGATTTTCAGTAAAGGCCCTACATTTTTTAATGTCAGGGTATGTCCCTATAATGGCCGAAATTTTATTTTAACCTCAGGTTATCACTGCCGATGAGGAAAGGGCATAACTATTCTCGTGATTTTTCCAAATCTGCAGTGTATCCTTCATCAAACACAAAACTTCAAAAAAATAAATTCACCTCCAAAACACTGATATATACTATGTTAATATTACGCACTTTGTCATACGCAGCACTATGCAAAACATACACTTGTACCTGAATTTCATTTATAGAAACATGACATATAGCTGTCATTGCTCACATCTCTTATTCATCATTCACCAGTGAGTGCATTTCTCCTGTGTAACCTGCATCTGAGTACAAAACACAATATCATGGCAGTTACAATGAAGTGACACATCTTTTGCAAGTACCTATTCAAGCTACTGTTTGTACCTGAGACTTTGTCACTGTTGAGAGCAAGTCATGTATGTTACAGAATCAGTCTTAAGATTTGTATAAGACAGATATCTTTATTTAGTACTACAATCCATGATCTGTATCCTGGCTTTATTTCTATAGTCCATCAAGTTGCACTTCAAAATATTGGCATCACTGTTCTCCATGGAATAAGGCTATTGTGACAGAGCAGAGTGAAATCCTCCATCGGTGATGTCACTGACATGGTTTCTAGTCCAAAAGGCAGAGGGCTAACTAGGACACTTTGAAAGGATTGAGGAGTCAATGGCCAGCTTAATTCTCTATGATTGTATGCAAATATTTTATTATTAGGAATGGGATACTTGAGGAAGGCAGGCCAGCAATATAGACAGAAGATGGCAGACATCTCAGCACAGAAGCAGTGAGCTCTTCTTTGTTGGGTTCGCATCCAGATCAGAAGGGGTCATTGTGCCCCTCTGCTCGTCACTCATTGGACCCATCATGGAGTACAATGCCCCATTTGGGGTGTGCCTTACAGGCCACCTGCAACAGCTGGAAAGACCACAGAGGTACCTCGCCGGGAGGATCGCTGGCCTCGGGCGGATGCCCTATGCAGCTCGACTGGAGAGGCTCCAGTTGTGCTCGGTTGCATACCGCCTACTCGGCGGTGATCTCTGCCTGATATGCAGGGCCATGTCTGGCCCAGAGTTGATGGATGTGCTCCACCTGGAGGGGACCTTGTCCCTTCGAGCCACAAGCTCTAGGGATCTAAACCTCACCACAACACTGAATGGGACATGCTGGATGGATGGATTCCTGTCCCAGAGACTTCCCATGCTTTGGAACAAGATCCCAGTCTACATTAGGCAGACCTCCTTGCTAGCCTTGATGAGTGGATGGGAAGCGGAGAGTTTACCTCAGGGATCACTTTGGTGGCTCTGCTGGACAGAGGCACAGGGAACTGATCTAGGGGGGTGGCGAAAGCCAGCAAATTCTGGCTAGGCTTGTGGATGCCTTTGGGCAGATAGCCTAGTAGCAACCTATGAACCTATAAAAGTAAAACAATTAAGTTTTGTTGGCTGAAGCTAATGCCCACCCATACACAGTAGAGAGTAATTCTTCAAATAGACTTTACAGGAAGAAAAATGCTGAATCAGGAACCCAAGAAAACCATTACTTTTGTAAAAACTGTCATGGATTAATTTTTCACCTACTAAGTCATGGTGACATATAGAAATGTGATCACCCTAACTTCCTATCTGTGAAGTAAAAGAAGCTGGTAAAATAGCACAGCTCATGTTATGCACATAAATGTCAACTTTTTTTTATATGTTTAGTCATGACGTGGAACTAGAACCTGTGACCTTGTCAGCCACAAAATGTATGCATGACAAATGATCCTATTTCACCCTACCAGAACATATGCTCACTAAGTAGCCTAACTGGTGCCATTGTAGCACAGACAGGTAAAACCTTTACTACATGCCAGGCAACCTGAAGTATAAGCATACCCACCCCAGGGGGGTGGAAAAAGGGAAGGGGTACTTGATTGGGTACACTGTAGCAGTTCAATTTCCTTGGTGCAGACAAGGAGGACAACTGTGAGGCAGGTGGGGCATGCTAAATGTCAAACATTTGGGAAAGTGAGGGATGGTAAGCACCTTTAACCATTACACATCCCACACCTGGGTATTACGGAGTATCTGCAGTTTGGGGAACATAAAGAACACCCTCTTGGCAGCAGTATGTTGCTGCAGCAGGACTCCTTGATCTCCTACCTGACCCCAAATTAGTGAAATATGTCTTGGGCAGTCTATGAGAGCTAGATATACGTGGTGATAAATGAGAGCTATCAGGGAGCAGATGATGGCCAGGTGCTAGGAAAACAAACATACCCACCCCCAAACAAAAGTATAATTAGTCTATAAGAGTGGAAGTACAAAAGAAACAGTTTTCAGATATTCTGGCCATCCTTGATGTTAAAACTTCATGCATGATGTTTTTCAGTGGTAAAAATGTGCACTTTAATTAGATATGTGAACATTTCTGTAAACTGTTGTGGTATTGTAAACAGTATTGATGATATTGCACACTGTCCATCTTCCATGCGGTTTGGTGAGATTCATTTAATGCTGAGGATATGCAATTAAGCCATGCCATGTTCTCATGTCAGTTGTTAAGATACAGCAAAACAACTGTAGGCAGTTTTTTTTGCTTTCTACCATGTCCCCTTCCAAGTGCATTCTTGTTCATGGAGTTCTATGCTGAAAACATGGCATTGAAACATGTCCAGTCATTTAAATATCTGTGTTTCAGACTCAGTACAATAATTTTGTTTGATAGCAGTAATGTGCTCTTGACAGAAACTGTAAATGAGAAATTAAAAGTGTTTCATTTGCTGGCATACTGTCTTCTCCACACGTTATATTTTACGGCTATCATTATCATCTTTTCAAACTTCCAACCTACTAATTCAGTCTAGGTCTGGTTTTCACTGCCAACTAAATGATCTATGAATTTTGAAATGACTACTTTACATATTTCCGAGAAATGTTTCAACTAGTCGCCAACCAGAGTGTAATATAATCTGGTTCAACACTCTCATCTCTGATATGTAGCATATTTTATTCCTCTTCTTCTGCCTCATAAGTTTTGCCAAATAATGAGCAAGGAATTCTTTGTTCTGACATTCTTTTCCCTTAGGACGTATCTTCGACTCCATAATTCAGCAGGCATTGTTATCTCCATTCCACCCTCAGTTCACCCTCTCTTTTTCTTCAGCACCATCAGTGTTTCAAGAGTTTTTTCCCCTCTTCTCTGATTTGCTTTTCTTGGATTGTACTTATACCTGCAGATATGTATTAAAGATTTAATGGCTCTGGTGAAAGCTCATGCAGTCTCCTATTTCTGCAGTATCTAATTAGTTCTCACCCAGAGACTGTATTATACATGTTACTGACTAATGTATATGGAAATTAGCCTGGTTAATCGCATGACTTATAACTAATGTTGTTTATGTACTATCTGTATTTATCAGTCATCTCTTATTCTCCTACAGATTATTTAATGTGAACTTGCTGCATTAATCCTTTGGTCTCCGAAGAGAACTTTTTTTGATGTACAGACCTAATCATCAATCCTATAATCAACAAAGGAGTAAATGCATTTGTCTTTTCTTTCAGATAAAATTATTGATGCAAAGTCTGTACCCCTTAATAGTGGTTCACATGTTGAGTGCGTGGATGATCAGACTGTTTTACTATATTATTTTTTCTCCATTAGAAAATGAATTCTTAGAGCACTGGTTTGCCTGAATGGTCATTTTTCTTTGTTACTGACCCATGGTATACCTTTTATTTTATTATTTTTGCACTGTTAGAAAAAATAGAATCTGTATGTCAGTATACCAAAAGTACTTAACTTATATCCTTAAAAGGGTAGTTTGCTTATTATCCGTCAGAACTTGGTCCACCAATTAAGCTTAGGACTGCCCAGCTAACCACCTTTCCTACTTCCTGATTTTAATAGGTATGTGGGAGGTGGAGTTGAGTGCCCAGGGCATGCCGAAGGCCAAATGTATTTACTTTTTACAACACCACAATACATTATAAAATAAATACATCAAAAAATAGGATCAGCAAATATTCTGTTCTGTAATAGTGAGTGCTTAGTTTGCCACAAAGTAAAAATGAGAATTTTGCAATTTTAAATTGATCAACAGTAACTGTTCAGCAAAATCTCATGTTTCAGCAAGACATGCTCCAACCTAAGTACCTGGCATTTATAAATGGGAGTAAGCTAGTCAATACTAGATAAATAATAAATGAGAAGGTCTAACAATGAGGCCTTCAAAATTACTGCAAAAATATAGAATCACATAGCACTTTTTTTTTTGGAAACATGTAGTTACGTGAAAAAACATGTTATCTGTACTTCTAAATCCACGCTTGTAGAGTTGCTGACCAACTTCTCTGGTACTAGGAATAGATTGTACCTTGAAATAGCGCTAAACAGATTCTATTACTTTATCTGCATATATAATATCATATTAATTTCCTTCCCATGTTATTTACATTTAAACAGAAAATGTTATCCCTGCTGTCTGGTCATCAACAGTTTAATAGCCTTCCCTTTGCAGCCTGCTTCTGTTAGTTAGTTTGTCAAAAGTTGCAACTGGTAGTTAGCATGCTTTAAGGTGCGGATTATGTATTTATTTACCTACAACAGTGCAACAGCAGCAATGGGTCAGCAACTAAATATTTGAAATGAAAAGAAAAATCATGCTGATAGTGAAGAACACTAGATCTTTTGTAACCACATCACTCGCTATTCTTTATCTATATTTACATACAATCTATTTTTCTCCATTATTGCCAGCTGTGCTGTTGTGCTTAGACCCATTCCACTGCCCATTATTAATGTAATATTTTAATCTAAAAAAATGTCTTAAACTCTGATGGACAACTAAAGGTATGGTCTCTCAAGTCATACCACCAGAACTAAACAGATTAAATTGTATAAAGTCACAAATATAACCAAGCTACAAGAGCACAGAGAAAACCATGCACTGTTGTCCTGGGCACATGGGCTTACAAAATCCACAGTCAAGAAAAAGCTTCAGACTAAACACCCCAATAAGCAGAATGTTTGGACAATCTCCCCAGACCTCTTTTTCACCACTGTCTCTGAATTTCTGAAACTTCCATTGCTCACTTGACCAAAATAAATACACTTGAAATGACCACTAATAATATTCTTTAGCACTACAGCCTTCTCTCCTAGCTGTTGGTTGCAAGCTGCCACCACCCCAGACCATCAGACTGGGCACCTCTCATTACTATTTGATTTTTGCTAATAAGCCAAATTATTATAAACAAAAATAGCAGTGAGAAGCAGAGCAGTGCAAACAATTATTGTAAATATTTGCAATACATAATCTATATCAGTTATTAAGTAAACAGATGACCAGCCTAAACTGTTTCAAAGTGAATAAATAAAAATCATACAACACAAACTGAAAGTGAAATAGTCTGTCTACTCTACGGACATCTTACTAGGTTGGCCACCACCCCCTGTTAGCTTGACCAGTAGACTATACTGCATATGCCAGTTACTAAGGAAACCTGTTCTATCCATCAGGTCTATATCTTCCCTCCTATCTTTCAAAACCACTCTGAAAAGGCTTTCTAGCTAAATTTGTACTCTTTTCTTGTTCAAAACCAGGATAAACTACATCCCTAAATGTGAACAAAGTACCTCTTCATTCCATATGTGATCCGCGGTGGTGGTGCTGCGGTAGCGTTGTCGCCTCACAGTAAGACGCTGTCCAGTTCAACTCTCAGTTAGAGCGTCTTCTGCGTGGAGACATGCGTGAATGGGTGTATCTTCGTTGAAGGTTGTGCGTCAGGGCTGGCAACTCTGTACGTAAAAATCAACTGCCAATCATTAGCGGACCGGAGTTCCGCTGTGGCGACCCCTAACCAGGAAAAGCCGAAAGTCACAACAACCTCTTCATTCCTTATGCCCTCTTACTCTCCCTTCTTTACTTACTTCCTTATTGCTATCTGATTTTCTTCCTGACTTTTTCTCTAAATATACCGTTATCCTGTTTTTCCCTCACTGCATATTGCAATTCCTGATTGTATTAGATTAACTTACCTTTAATTTCTCTAAATATTAAATGATTGTTACATACCTTGCATTGATTCTTAACCATTGTTTTTATATTATGTATAATTTGTTTTAATTATTTAAATTACAGATGTTATTGTTTTACTTTTGAATATTGTAAAATTACTGTTCTTAAAATGCTTTGCAATAATTTGGAACTTTTCTCCGTGGGCCTCCACTGAAAATGGTCTTCTACTCAGTTGGACTTTCCCCAGTAATCAAATGTCAATAAATAAAGAAGCAATAATAAATTAATTAATATTCAAAAAACATGCAGGCTGATTGGAGAGTTCAATCAGCATGAGCATTGTAAATCCAGCATTTGCAGCAGAGACAAGTCCCAGCATTTCTCCAAGTGTAAGCATAGTAACCTTGGTAAGTAGTAAATTTATTCTCCTTCATACTTCATATGTTATTGATATTCGTATTGTATATGGGATTTCTGAATATCATTAAAGTCAGGGAAGTCCTGTCTATTGTGCCATCCCATTTATACTTGACATGCTACTCTTTGCCATTTTTTAACATCCGAGCTCAATTTCATCCAAACAAACGATCATGACAAACAAAATAAGATGTTAGCCATGACTTGTCAAAAGACTGACATAACATCAGCTGCAACTATTCAAAGAGCATGAACTAAACAAAACACGATGTTGGGCTTTTGAAAAAGTGATGATTGACTTCTTATTTTCTTTCTATTTACAAATTTTACATTATAATAATGCTGTACTTGAAGAATTCAGCAAATACACTTAAACTGCCACCTGAAAAGTAGCAATAATGTGCAGCATGCTTTCTACTGTACATGCAACTGTTAAAAGTAATACTGCAGGGGAAAACTGCAATTATATCGGGACTGCTTGCTCAAGGTTTTACACTCAATGCTGATTTCACTGAAGTGCAAAACCATCAGCAAACAGTCCCATTATAACACAGTTTGATCAGAAAGAGGGTTCAGAAATATTGTTCCTCTGACAATCATCATTTCACTTCCATGACCAAAACACTCCAACCGTGGATAAAATCAAGCATTACCTACACCCAGCCATGGGCTATTGCTAAAATATTTTACTAGAAAACAATGGCATTAAGCAACATTGATAACTGTTAAAATACAGGCAGATATGAAACTGTGCATAGAAAAAGAAAGCAATCCTTCTGAACAAACAGAGTACAAGAAAGAAATAAAGAAACATCTATCTACTGCTAATCTTTCCTTTGCTATTTTCTTATCTAAAAGAACGAATGAGCACTAACTACAATAACAGATTTTCCAGAAAACAAAACTCACAGGTCACAGGCTGAAAGGTTAGCTCTTCTTCTCTTTTTTCAGCTATGTAGTTTATATCTTTTCATGCAGACCACGGATGCAACCTAGCAAAGGTTCACATTTACATACTAATGAGATTGTTTACTGCTATTGATTAGCATGCTCATTAACAACATTTTCTAATTACTCTTTTATCCTTGGTTTACAATTCTGATTTGCATTTCACATCCTATGAATAACTGCTGTAGTCCTCAGCAGATGGAAGTTACAAGTTCAATTACAAACCTTATATTTTTGTCATTTCATAGCAATGGGCCACTTTTAAATGCCACTAAGAAAACAAGTGGCAGACCCAATCACATATTTTTAATTAATCTGCTGTAAATTTTACAAGGCTTAGATGCAACATGCTTATCTGTAATATTTTGACTCAGAAAGCAGTGGTATATTATTCTCTGGCATCACAAAGTTATTAAAGTTTTTCAACATTTTTCCTGTTGTTTTTTTTTCCTTCATCTTTCTTTAATAGACCATTACCACACACAAGAACAAGTAGCTCTATTTGGTACATCTGGACTGATGTAATGAACTGGCTATTTTTTAATCTTTCTATTTTGTTTTATAGTCCATTGGCACACATAACAGCAAGCAGTCATTTTCAGTAAATCTAGACTAATGGAATATAGTGGGTGATAGGCTGTTACATAGGGAATACTTAATGTTTCATGAAAGCAATCCATACACATAATGGTAACCAAAAAGAAGAAATGAAAAGTAGTTAATCTATTGCATAGATGAAGGAAGGCATTATCTGTCAATCTTTCCAGTACTAGATTTTAACCATCTCAACCTTTTAATATGGTTAGGTCAGCAGACTAGTTTACAGATACCTTCCAATGATCCTAAATAGTTGCATAGTAGGAGACTGTCTCAACTATACAAAGATTATAATACAAAGAAAAAATATCAGCAATTCTTCAACAGGAAGTTAACCCAGAGCGAGAATGTAACAGACAAAAAAGCGTGTGATTTTAAGAGAGGGGTGAAAACAGTACTTTCTATTAACTAGTTTTTTTCAGATATTCAAAGGCAAGTTTCTTTGTCAAACTATGCTTACCTGATAAAATAGCAGGCCAAAAAGGAGTGATCTGCCTTAGATTGCTTTAGATACAGAATTATTTCCTGTAATATTGAAACAAAGCCATAAATAAATATTGGCATTTACTGAGTATATTAATCTACACTGTGACCACTACTAGTACAATGCAGGATTGCTTGGCAGCTAAGAATAAATGTTAACAAATTGCAGTGTTTCCTTTTTCTCTGTCTATTACCCACTCAAAGTTCATAGAGATTAATGCTATAGGGATCAAATATTTAACATAGCTATTACAGCAAATTGTTTATATTTGCTCCCCTTAAGTTAAAGTACATATATCATAGCTCTCAACCTCTTAATACAAAAAATTTGGATAAAACCAAAGATAATGGGAGAACAAAGCCCCCAAATTATGAACAAATTTTAAATATTGCTCTTATAAACTTAGAAAGTTGCTAGAATAAAAAGTCTTGTGATAATAGTCATTTTATGAAGGATATGAAGTCTGAAACCCAAATGCCTATCATTATTTAGTGAATTCAGTTATAACTGATTTGCCACAAAAATCCAGAAAACCACAAATGTTATGAGGAATAGACCAAAAATATGGGGCAAAAATCTGGAAATTCTGCTAAAATCTCAACAGTTGAGAGTTATGACATATACCTGGCTCTGTCAAGTGCAGCTCTCTTAGCTGTGAATACCGCCTGTGCATGCACACACTGATTAGTTACTACTGTTATTGTACTGGCAGTCCATTTCACTCCCTTCTACCTTATCTCTGACCACTGCCTGGGTCACTAGCATTATATCTCCCAATGCCCTCCTACTATAATGTCAGTACAAACACTAACATTTTAAAGATACACACCTTCAAAATGATTTATGCACAACACATTAACTTAAAAATGTCCTTTCTGTTGAATATATTGATGAGATAATTAGCATTTTGAAACATTTATACAGTCTAACGCTTACACACGGTTAACATAAATTAAAAAAAGAAAAAAAAATCCAAAATATTACTTTGTCAATATATATTCTTACTACAACACAAACATAACACCAACTAATATCCAAAAGTATCACTGTATAACAAAACATGTTCAAAAATGCAGTCTAACAATCCAGTCATTATAAATACCCTCTCTCCCACATTAACCATGATATAGCTCAGTCACATAAAAAAAAAAACTTGCATCATTAAAGTTTAACAATCAAACAAGAACTGCTTACAGTACCAAACATCAGAGTACCATCAAGTAAACAGCATCACTTCCACCCCAAATAAAGATCCCTTGACTCTTCTTCTTCTTCTTTCGGCTTTTTTCCCAGTTAGGGGTTGCCACAGCAGATCATCTGTCTGCTCATGATTGACAGTGGAGTTTTTACAGTGTCGAGTTGCCAGACTGGCAACCAACCTTCCAAGGAAGGCACACACACACACACACACACACACACACACACACACACACACACACACACACACACACACACAGGGCCAATTTAGAGTGTGCAATTCACCTACTGCATGTCTTTGGAATGTGGGAGGAAACTCACGCGACCACAGGGAGGACATGCAGGCTCCACACAGAAGGCACCCCAGCTGAGGATTGAACCGGAGAACCTCTTGCTGTGAGGCGACAATGTTAACCACTGCACCACCATGGCCACCTGACTCTAAAAAGGAAAAAATACAGCTTCATCTACTTAAAGCATCACTTGTCACTAGGAGTAAACCTCTTTCTCAGGTGCAACACAGAATTGGTCCTACCTTTAGTAACAAAAACAGACAACAAGCTTTCCTGTAAATTCAGCATATAAATGCAAGGAGAATCTGAAACAAATCTACTGAACCACATAGCTAGATAACTCAATACAAGTTTGCTTTCTGTCAGAAACATGGTTAAAATCCACAGTAACCAGTGAAGAAATCCAACCAATGGGTTATAATATAGTAAGACTACAGCACAACTATAAAGAGGCAGGTGACATCACCCTACTATACACAAACACTTTAAAAGTGAATAAATCAGCAATAAATATCCATCAGACTGACAATATTTTATATATATTCCTTAAACCCATTCCACTACCATTATTAATAATATTACCACCAGTCTAGAAAACATTACAAAATGGATAACAGGCAACATAAACAAAGAAACAACCAGGTCAGGATTCCTGAATACACAGTGGAACAAACACACATCAGCTTTAAATCTCTTTTGACTTACTCATCTAGTCAATGACATCACTAGAACAAACAAAGTAAATGGGAAACAACATATCTTAGATTAGGTTCTTTTGTTTTCAAATATATTTTTATTGCATTTTTATGCAAGAAAAGAATGTCACAGAAAAATATAAGAATAGGTACTAGGAATATCAAGTTGCAGTAATCCTATTAAAGTATATATAACATGAACCATCAGTGTTAAACTAACAATATGCAAAATTAGTTAACAGTCAAGCTGTTCATATTGAGCTATAATACAGAAAACGACACAGAGATAATATACAACATATTGAAATCTGACATTAAAACACTTGCATCAAGACATTCTAGCCTACCTAACTTAGGTTGTACTAACTATATACACTATATACATTGATGTCACCTTGAATGTTTATCTTATATGTATTACCATGACCTGCCCGTTGTTGCTGTGGGTAAACATTTTACAATATTAAATATCTTTAGTTTCCCTTATTTACATAGAATAATACTGATGTTGTAGTCCCTTGTTCATAACTGTTTTGACCTAAGATTTCTATAAGCGTTCTCCAATGTTTCTGAAAGTAGGATAGTTTTTTTTTTTGGCTTCTTGTAATTAGTTTACTGGCCAATAAGTACTTTATAGCCATTCCTTTAAATTCTTCCCATGTGATTTTACTTCTAACCAATTTTGGGCTATGTATGATTTCATCATTGCACACAGTGTGACTATGATGTGTTTATTTTCATAGGAAAAATTGATAGGGAATACATGTAAAATTGCCATTTCCCATGAGAGGGTAGATTTAGTGTATCCCTTTTTTTCTAATTTGGCTCTTAACAAACACCATAATTTGTAAACATTCTTGCAGCTCAATATAATATGAAGAGTGTCTGCAACGCTGTTTTGGCATATGGTGCAATAAGGAGAGTGTGAGTGATTAATTTTAGTTAGAAAAAGTGGTGTGTGATAAGTATTATTATTCATCATAATTTGGGTGTAAATTAGTTTTTTGAGGGGGGTTAGTTTCAAAGTAAGCTCAACTGCAGCAGATTTTTGTTCAATAGTGATATTATTTTTCTCTTCCCAAAATTTTGAATATAGAAGTGCATTTTGATATTTAATTTTTGTTATTAATATATAGGTATTTGATAACATTTTAGATCTCAAAAGTAACAGGTTAATAATTTGTTGATATAGCTGCATGCCTTGGTTATCTATTTTAACATTCATAGTAATTATGCTAATCAGGTATGTTAATTGGTTGATTATGGTTCCATAAATTTTATTTACTTTGAATCTTTCCCTAATGTTTTCAATTGAAAGGCTTTTAACCTGATAGAGATCCCATATAGTGATGTTTTTGATTTTGGGGTACTGAGTCAGGTTTATCATTGTATTATTTAGTTTAATATTAGGGTTAAGATGTATTGGTTGTCCCAGTACCAAAGTATCTTTAAGATTTAGGGAGGATACCAGCTTTTGAAATATTAGTGTGTTTCTTATGATTATGGGGTGGACCTTAAAATACTTTAACATCTTAGAATTCAAAAAGGGTACTGCTTTAGGATTTAAATTACATGAGATTAGATGATTGTAATATATTTGAATCCATAGTGGATACTATGCTTTGTTGAATGGTTCAAAATTTGCTATTTGTATAATTTGACTAGTATTTATAATGTTATAGTATGCTTGGAATTCAGGTAGACCTAGCCCCCCCTTTTGAGGGGGTAAAGTTAATCTAGAATATTTTATTCTTGTATTTTTTGGATGCCAAATAAATTTACCTAGTAGTGTTTCAAGTGTGGAGAAGACGTTTTTGGGTATATTTTGATTAATAGCACTAAACTGAAACAATAATCTTGGAAGAATATTCATTTTAACTATAGCCATCTTAGATAGTGGAGATAGATTGAGATTTAACCATCTCTTAGTGTCCTCAGTGGTAGTAGTCCAGATTTTGAGCAAATTATTTTTAGTCATATCAGATTGGGGGTGAGTGAACATGATACCCAGATATTTAAGATTATAATTGAGTTTTATTTCAGTTTCAGGGAAATAGAATTCTTTATGTCCTAGAGTATTTGGAGGGAATATGACTGATTTTTTGGGGTTAATGGCATAATTGGATATTTTTGAAAATGTTTCAATTGAGTTTAATATCTTATTCAAATCTGTATTTGGGAATTCAAAATAAATGTTTAAATCATCAGCAAAAGCTGTATACTTTATTGGGATTTTTAAAATATTCATAAAATGGTGATAAGTTATTTGTGATATTTTAAGAAGTAGAGGTTCTATGTATATATTGAACAAATATGGTGATAGTGGGCATCCTTGCCTTGTACCATTCACAGTTTGAATAAGTTTTGATTGTTTTTTATTTATAAATAGTGTTGTTGTGGCATTATTGTATAAAGCCCCAACCATGTTTATATAGTCTTCAGAGATGCTAAATTTCTTGAGTATCTTTAATTAAAAATCAAAATTTACCCTGTCAAAAGCTTTGGTTGCATCTACTGAGAGTGCATAGCTAGGGCATTTATCATTCACTTTTAAACTAATGATTGAATAAATGGTGAGTGCATTGTCTTATGTTTACCTGTTGCTCATAAAACCTAGTTGTTCAGAAGATATAATAAGCGGTAAGATTTTTTTGATTCTACTGGCTAGGACTGTAGAAAGAATTTTGATATCAATATTTATGAGTGCCAGCCTGCAATTATTTGGATTTGATGCTTCAGACTTGGGTTTTGGTATGAACATAGTTTTTGAGTTATTGATATACAAGTCTTTGGTACCATACTTTATTATGTATTCATATACTTTCAGTAATATTGGAGCTAATTGTTTTTTGAAAGTCTTGTAAAATTCCACCACATAACCATCTGGCCCTGGTGATTTGTCTGGTTTCAACCTATTTACAGTAGCAATAATTTCCTCTACATTTAATGGAGCTTTGAGGTTATTTCTGCTTCATTCAGCACTGGAAATTGTAACTCTTCAGTAAATTGATAAAATAATGATTCATTAAACTGGTCGCGAGGGCCATGTAGGTTTTTGGTAAATCTCTTCAAAGGCTGCTATAATGTCTTGATCTGTATCTAGAGATTTGTTATTATAGTTTAATTGCTTAATTTTGGTGGTTTTTTTTATGTTTATGATTCTTGCCAGTGCTTTTGAGGGTGATTGAGCCCATTCGGAATATTTGTGAAGAAGTTTAATTTCACTGATTGAGAATTGTTGTGTTTGAATTTCCTGTAATTGTCCCTGTAGTGTAACCATTTGACTTTCAAGTGCTGGCAATGATTAATCTGTAATTCTAACTCTATGTTTCTTAATTTTGATTCTATTGTTCAGACCTTTTCCATGTTTAATTTTTTATAGAAAGCATCTTTTTGAATTAATATTCCCCTAATAGTAGCTTTTGTCACTTGCCATTGAATGTCGCATAGATTAGGTTCTTAACAACTGATCCAGAAAACATAGGAAGACTTATTGTGCTATCTGATTTCCTAAGTGACCATAATCCAATTTTTCTAACATGGAATCACATAAAAATATGTGAAGGAATCTAGAACATGTATGTTCAGTCTAGAAATTACTTTATTCCTCTCTAACATCACCCAGTGTAGTTGGTTACCTCTTAAACATCTCTCTTTATTGGAAGTTGTAATATATTTCAACTACATATTTTAAAAAATATATAGCTCTGTTGCACCTATTCACACACAGACACACACACACACACACACACACACACACACACACACACACACACACACACACATTGAACGAAGACTTGCTATCTAAGAAACCAAACAAAAATGTCTGAGATAGACAGACAGAGACAGACACTTGAAATGCTTCACTAAACCAAACCCTTCCTCACTGCACATAGTCCGCAAACAACCATAAACTGGACTGGCCATCCTCCTTTATTCCTCACTGCTCCTAAAAACACATAAAATATCTAAATGCACAACCTAGAACAAACCTAGAATATAATAATAATAAAATCTACAATTTATTCCCAACGGAATTAATCAATGTAAGTCTTACATAAATCTGACTGGCTGATTCAACAGGAGTACATTCTACTACTACTTCTTAAAATCCTTTTTAAGATATACGCCATCCAAAATATTCTGCATTACAGGTACTCGTGCAAACATACAATGTAAGTATCATAGATAACTTAGAGCTCAATAAAAAAAATTATTGAACATAATGAAGTGTTCAGCACCATCTTTACTGTAATACCGATTGATTGGTCTATGGCGATGTGCAGATGATAGTCAAGGATCACATTATATCACCTTTTGATGTTATTGTTCAAGGTTGTTTTGTAATAAATAAAAGTCAAACCTTTGTTGGTCTGTAAAGACACTGTTAACTATTACTCAGTTCTGTTATATCTATGCCAGTGTGCTTTTACAGATGCAGATTCAAGCCTGAAGCCTCCCATGGCTCATCATATGAGTATACACTATCACTGGCTGCTTTAACAGAAGTCCCGCGAGTTCTACTGTTTCCTCTTGTATGTACTGTTAAACCAACCAAACTGTGATATAGCTCTGTAAGGTCCGTGATAACTCACCTGCACATTATCATGCCCTCTGTCCCCCTCATCTCCTTTTCTCACCCAAAAACTTTCACTCCATCCTTATTAGTTTGTCCTCTCTGGTAAAAGGCCTCCTTTAGAAGAATGTGCAGAATTTCCACTGCAGTGTTTGTACTTTGTACAGTGCCTCTAACTGTAGGGCTCCTTGCAATTGCAAAGTGTATCACAGGCTGCTCATACAAACTGGGAAACCAGAGCTGGAACACAGCTATAGGGTCCTTGCCTAAGGGCAGTTATAATGCTATTGTTTTATGACAATATTACTTTAGCTACCCTTGTAGCTGCATCTATAGCCATAATCTATACCTTAAAAAGGAACATAAGAAACGTTCTTGCATACAGATAGTCTTGCATACTGCTAGTGTTTTGTTCTTTATATAACCAACAAGCAACCTTTACTTTTTACCAGCTTAACCTCTAAGTCATATACTACATCACTATATGGAAACAAAAGGATAGGTGTTTGCTTACTGATAGTTTTTTCGAGCAAGTGACACTCCCGGGTTCTAACCCACTCCATTCTCCCTTGCTGCACTTGGTCTCTCTTTGCTCCCTTACCCTACCCCCATTCCCACCCACCCCACTTTCCTGTAACTTATACTGCACTAGATACACCCCCTCCCTAGTAACCAATAAGCACTCAAAACCCCACCCCTATCCTAAATCTTTACCACCAAGCCACCTAACATTTCATATGGCAAAGTCAGACTCAAGCACCATCCCCACTCAAGCCCACATATACACCGAAAGACAACTTGCTAGCCAAATCATTCTTCTAATTACCCTACTTTCCCTAGCTCATATCACTCATTCTCTAGCATTACTACATCCATCACTTCTAAACCATTCAACCTACAACTCTCATATACCCAAACCAGACAATACTAACATGTTTTATCTCTTCTGCACTCATCAACACCACATACATACACTATATGCACTACTCCATAATTCACACCACAACATCACAACCCATCTCTAACATTCAATAAATATATGCTAACCATCACAAATAATGTATCTAACCTCATTAACAAAGTAACACTAAGTGCTGACATATACCCAAACCCAGGCCCCAACACAAATCTTAACTCTAACACAGTTCAAACCAGATAGAACATTCATCCATTAACCATTTCTCAAAGAAAGAAAGGAGATATATTGCTCCTACACCTGAACATTAGAAGCATCACCAACACAATCAAAGACCTTCATGCTACCATCTCTTTATACACACCTGATATCCTAGTGATAACTTAGACCTGGTTAAAACCTCATATTACAAATAATGAAGTTCTCCCTCCAGGATACAGCATCATTAGGCAAGACAGAATAACAAAAAAAGGTGGAGGTATAGCAGTATTCTACAAAACTCATCTCTGTCTTGCGGCTATTGATCTAACCACCCCAAACTTCAGTAAAGCCGAAATTCTATGTTGTAAACTAAACATAAATTCTAAAAAACATATTAGCATAATTGGTATCTATATCCTTCCAGGTGACAATATAACTACCTTAGAAAATATCCTTAACCTATGAATGTGATCAGTTATTATTTGTTTTTAAACTGTTCTACATGATAGCTTTATTACGATCTGAAGAAGGATATTTTAGCTGAAAGCGCTCATAGTTTCTGTTCACTATTTGAATAAAGTGGTCATTTTATCAGTACACTTGTCCAGTATAAGTGTTTATCTGCAGAGAACAAGCTGTGTTTAGCTGAAGATTCCTTCTTGTAGTTCTAGTGTCTGTTTTTTGGCTAGCTTCATCAGTATATACTGAGCTTCCTTTTGCTGCTTTTTGATTGTTTCTTTGTGGTACTGCACATGACTGAGATTTCAGGCTCAAACAGAGATAAAATGAAGATTTCTAACTTTATACACTTCTTGAGCAAGTCATCTAACCCTCTCGTGCAAATGGATTTAAACAACATGAGACTGGATACTTCAAATAACAGCATTCACAGCACGGAAGAAGTTGATTTTTTTGCTATCTTTCAATATGTGGAAAATTCAGCATATAGATTGAAAAGGCTGCAGTGGCAGCTCTTTCACCTCGAAACCTGCATTTTTCACAAAGTCATACCACGAGGCATGAGAGTGAAGTGCTTACCTACTTATGGTAATACATATCCAGACCTACTTGCCCAGTGGCAAGCTATCAACCTTGAGATCAGCTATAAGTATATGAATTTACTAATGGATTACTTTAAGCCAGAAGAAGAAAAGATAGCTTTGAATATCAAACAAAAACAAGCAGAATGAGAGAAATTGCCACTGGAAGATTCCTTTTTACAGAAACTGGAAATGTTACAATTTAATTTACATGTGTATAACAATAAGCTCAGAGAACAAAAAGCTAAGAAATTAGCTCATGATTTTCAGGATTTTGGAAAGGACATATTTTTGAATGGCCAAGAGCATGAAGACAATCAGGAACAGATAAACTTTTATCCAATAAGAACTTTCATTGTGTTCCAGAGGAAACTACTAAGCAAGGACGTATTCCTAGTAATTTAGTCTTGGAGGTACTGGAAGGGCCTAGAAGTCATCCTATCAATTCTCTATTTGGAATAGAGATAAGTGAAGCTGGACCGAGCAATATAGTACAGGTGCAAGACAACAGTAACCTAGGTGTCAACATCTCTTCACAGCCAGCAACAAGACCGAAGGAAGGAATGGTACATACAGCTTTTAATCTTCCATTACCGGTTTTTGTGAAGCAACAGTTCTATCGGAACTTGAGAACTCAGAGCCAAGAAAGGAAATGCAAGAAGCTAACTTAGTTTTCAATTTATCCCATTTAGCGCTACCTCCTGAATATGTATCAGTTTTATCCAGAGGCTTGAGTTTTATTCCTGCTTTAAAATCGAACCTCAATGAATTTGTAACAGATCTTCGATTATTTTGTAGGATTGTGACCCTCAAGTTTATCTTTGGAAACAAAGTTGAACAGACAAGGTCGAGATTTAAGAAACCAAGTGAATTTACTTCTGTCAATCACCCAGCGATTGAGATGTTTTCATGTTTATGTGAATTAGAGATGGCCAAGATGAGGGAGCATCCTTACTATAGAGGGGGTTTTCACAATATTACTCGAGCTCAGTGTGTTACTTTGAATGACTTGAGAACCAGTGAAGATATACTTGTTAAACCTCCTGATAAAGGAGGAGGAATTGTAGTCATGGACTCTGACTGGTACATCAAGAAAATGAATCAGATCCTGGAGGGGTGATACCACATATAAGAAACTAAATGCAAAAGATCTGGAGTCAATTATTAAGAGCTTTAATAATGATCTTTATGAACTGCTCATGGAAAGGCTCATAAGTAATAATTTATATGACTTCTTCATTGCTTCTAATCCCACAGTACCCACTATTTGTGGCCTTTTGAAAATCCACAAAGACCTTTTTGATCCACCCCTATGTCCTATTGTTGCTGGAAGGGGCTGGATCACTGAGCCTTTGTCCATCTTCATTGAGTCTGAACTCAAACAGATTTTACCACAAATAACCAAAAAACCACAAGGTCACTAAACCGCAACTTATAAAATCCAAAAGATGACCAAGAAAAGTGAAACAATAAAGCTCTGGATGGCACTTAAAAAATAAGCCAATATTTAATGAACCACGTACAAAGACTACATTAACATCACACAATACGTTTTCATTTCTATCACTTCCTCAAATGTGGGCTGGTGAAATACAAAATCCATTATATATTGTATACTCTGCCTTAATTAACCAATCAAAATACAAATTAGTTAATTAATTAAATGGGCTGCGAAAATTCATTTAAATACAAAATGTTCATACAATGGACTTGTTACCCTAAATGTTTAAAATTAAAACATATACCAATTCATTAGAATAAAAATACTGTAGTAAAAAAAATAATAAAAAACAATAAAATGGAGACATGTTAATGTACTGCTTTCCCATTTTTGCAATTCATCTAGCACCATCTGGTGATCAAAATCAAAAAATTCATAAGAAACATAACCTCATCTTAAGACATACCTAAAAATTTAATGTATATTTTAAAATCAAATATATATATATATATATATATATATATATATATATATATATATATATATGTTATATAAAAAATAATCATAATGTTAAATAATTATAATAATTGATATTATTAAAATGTTTAAAAACTTTGTGTGGACATTACTAAAGTTTTGCTGATCTTAATTTCAGAAGGGGGGCTATAGAAAAATTTTCATTAAGGCCTGGAGCTTTATTCGCCTCCAGGGTTAATTGCCAGTATAACTCTCTATATTCAATTGTTTCCTCCCAAACTCCACCCCTTGCATCAATGTTCACTCTCTCAATGACAAAAATTACAAATTGTGCAGTGGAACATCCCTTTGTGTGCTTATAAAGTGCATTTGTTTCCTTTTTAACCTGAATATCGTACATGTGCTCATAAATTCTTCTTTTCAATTTACGTTCTGTTTTTCCTACGTAAAAAGCCTGACATATCTGACACAATGCCAGGTAGACCAGGCCTTTAGAATCACAATTATTGTAATCCTTTCCTTCTAACCTTATATTTCTACTTTCTAAAAAAACTTTTTCTTTGTTAATAACATATGCACACTGCGAACAATGGCCATATTTAAATGTTCTTTTTTTAGTTTTGTCATTGGAATGCCACATATTTTGATTTCTTTCCAACAATTTCTTAGATTCCTTGAATTCTTATAAACTATCTTCAACTTGTCTTTGGAAACATTGTCCAAATCAATGAAGGCTATAAACCTGTTCCATTCACTTTCCATAACATCCCTCACTATTTTTGAACTATCATTATATTCTAGGACCAATGCCTTACTAAAATTTTCATCTGTTTTTCTTTCATTTACCACATTCTCAGATAACTCAACTCCAAGGATTGGCTTAAATTTCCCCCTCCTACCTTCCAACACTTCATTCTCAGTCTTTTCTAACAACCAGTCAGGGTAGCTCCTACTTTTTGAACATATTCCTAAGAACGTTCATTTCATTAATGAAGTCATCATCATTAGAAGTCATTCTACATGACTTAATATACTGGCCTTTAACTATGTTTCTCTTGTAATACATGGGGTGGGCACTTTTATAATGTAAATAAGAATTAGAATAAGTCTTTTCCCTAAAAACTTTAGAATGAAATGTATTATCTTTTTTATAAATTTCGAATGTCCTCACTCAGCTTAATAGTTAATTCTAAAAAATTAGTACTTTCATTTAAAAACTTGATAAATGATAAAACTTGTTCAGCAGATGCAACCCAGAGAATACATATATCGTCCAAAAATCTCTTGTATTGGATCCAACATTTACTATATTCAGAGTGTAGGACAATTTTTTCCTCCCACTTAGCTGATACCAGATTAGCATATGTAGGGGCACAAGCGGCCCCCATTGCTACTCCTTTTATCTGGTGAAAGTATTCCCCCTTGAAATAAATGAAATTATATTTTAATACCAAATCAATTAACTGCATAATAACAGTACATTCATTGTGACTTAAAATATTATCTTCAAAAACTATCTCTTCTAATAACCTTAATCCTTGTTCATGGGGTATACTAGAAAACAGGTCAACCACATCTATAGTCAAAAACTTCAGGTCCTCGTTTCATAAATCTTGCTTTAAACCTCTTAAAAAGTCCCATGAGTCCTTTAATATATTATTTCTCTTGACCCATAATGTTTTTAATTTTAAATCAACAAACTTGGCAAGTGGCAAAATTTTTGACCCTTCGGCAGAAACAATCAGATGTGGATGGGGGTGGGGGGGGTTAACTCATCTTTATGTAATTTTGGATTCCTGAACATAGTAGGTATTCTAGGCTTTTCCACCTTTAAAAACCTAAATGTTTTACAGTCTATTAAGCCTTCTACTAATAAATCTTCTAAAACCATGTCTATACGTCTATAAGCTATGTTGATTTTGTTTATAGAAGCACTAGAATATTTATCGGGATCCCTTAAAATTTAATTCATCTTACCCTCGTAACTCATACTGTCCATCAAGACTATCCCTCCTCCCTTGTCTGGCTTCATAACTCTTAAGTTTTTATCACCTCTGAGTTCATTTAAGGTCTTACTTTCCAACTGATCCAGATTACTCTTGTATTTAACCTTTTTAAAACAGTTCCTAATTTCTCCTTCTATTAAATTATAAAAGTTCTTTATCTGAGGGTGGAGGGGAGGGTTAAATAAACTTTTCCTAACCAAACTAGAGGGTTCATAAATAGTGTTTTGACTAAAAATTGTTTGAAAATTAATTTTCCTTGTGAACTCTTTGATGTCCAATAAAGTTCTGGCAAGGTTTCATTTGTTCCAATGGATAAACTTGATTCCTTTGCTTAACAAACCAAAATGCTCATTTCTTAAAATCACATGGCTAAAATTATAAATGCTAAAATCATTTTTAATAAATTTAAAAGAGTTGGTGTTGTCTTGAACAAGGTCTACTACTTCTAATTTGGGGTGGTTAGTATTGCTAATCCTCAGTACCTCATCCTCCCCCTTCTTATTTTCCCAGAAAATTTGGATTTTGCTGTTTTTGGTAACCATCCCTGTTTTTAACCTTTCAGATCTTTTTACAGGTTGTTTACCTCCAAAATCATCAAAATCTGACACTCATTATCCTACTCTCCCATTCTCATTTAAATTAGTCTCCATTTCTACATCCATGTTCCTTATTTCCCAAAACCTCCCACCAATCTTGGGTTTGGGATATGCAGTATCATTTTTATAATCATTAATATCTCTCTCAAGCTTCTTCATCTTCCGTTTAATAAGTTCATTACACTGTCCATCTATCTCACTTCTAATATTATTATATTTCCTTTTTTCCTCTGGAATAGTAAAAATGAGATCACTTTTTATACATTCATTCAAAACTTCCACATCTTTTAATAAATCACTCTTTACCCTATTGTTTTCTGCTATCATACATTAAAGCACATCCAGCCCACATCTGTTATAAATCTCTATAAGCTCTTTATTCAAATTACTTCGTGGTACAACATTGTTTGGAAATTTTTAAATTCTTTGTCCCTTTGGGACAATGCTTTCAGAAATACATTCTTCTAAATATGCATTTTCAATATCTAAAGATTTAAATTTATATAACAGTTTCTCAAACCTAAGCAATTTTTCTTTGTAAGTCTCTGAAACTGGCCCAGGTCTAACCATTTTGTTTTTAAAGTCTGACTTAAAACTAACCTGAAGCCAGTTGCGAAAGTCCATATAAGTATCACTCTGTCCCACATTTGATGGTGAAATCCCTGGCCTTTGTACAGTCGAGGGTTCACCTTCAATACCACGGTTGTTTGTCTCTTCCGATGCTATTAGAATCCTCAGTGTATTCCGGAAGTCCGTGCCATTCAGGCTGTTGTTGCCTGTGGAAGAAGCATCTCCATTACGTGCGTCTTCACGCCGTTTCTGACGACCATTTATTTCCTGATTCCTCCCTTCAAGAGCCATACAAACACACTCCACCATGGATTGGCTCAACGGAGTTAGTAAGTCTATCAGCTGAGATAGTTGGCCAATCAGTTTCCTGGTCTGGCCAATCTCATCCTTATTGCTCCTTCCCTCTCCGTCCATGCTCATTTCACCTTCCATGATAAAGAAGACTTCCAAACAAATAACCAAAAAATCACAAGGTCACCAAACCGCAACTTATAAAATCCAAAAGATGACCAAGAAAAACAAAACAATAAAGTTCTGGACGGCGCTTAAAAAACAAGCCGATATTTAATGAACCACGTACAAAGCCTACATTAACGTCACACAATACGTTTTCATTTCTATCACTTCCTCAGATGTGGGCTGGTGAAATACAAAATCCATTATATATTGTATACTCTGCCTCAATTAACCAATCAAAATACAAATTAGTCAATTAATTAAATGGGTTGTGAAAATTCATTTAAATACAAAATATTCATACAACGGACCTGTTACCCTAAATGTTTAAAATTAAAACATATACCAATTCATTACAATAAAAATACTGTAGTAAAGAACAATAATAAAAAAACAATAAAATGGAGACGTTAATGTACTACTTTCCCATTTTTGCAATTCATCTAGCACCATCTGGTGGTCAAAATCAAAAAAATTCATAAGAAACATCACCTCATCTTAAGACATACCTAAAAATGTAATGTATATTTTAAAATCAAATATATATATGTTATATAAAAAATAATCATAATGTTAAATAATTACAATAATTGATATTATTAAAATGTTTAAAAACTTTGTGTGGACATTACTAAAGTTTTGCTGATCTTAATTTCAGAAGGGGGGGCTATAGAAATATTTTCATTAAGGCCTGGAACTTTATTCGCCTCCAGGGTTAATTGCCAGTATAACTCTCTATATTCAATTTTTTCCTCCCAAAGGCCGCCCCTTGCATCAATGTTCACTCTCTCAATGACAAAAAATACAAATTGTGCAGTGGAACATCCCTTTGTGTGCTTATAAAGTGCATCTGTTTTCTTTTTAACCTGAATATCGTACATGTGCTCATAAATTCTTCTTTTCAATTTACATTCTGTTTTTCCTACGTAAAAAGCCTGACATACCTGACACAATGCCAGGTATACGAGGCCTTTAGAATCACAATTATTGTAATCCTTTCCTTCTAACCTTATATTTCTACTTTCTAAAAAAATGTTTTCTTTGTTAATAACATATGTACAAGATATTACCACAAGCCAAAATGGTACTGAAAGATACTGGCAGTTTTCTAACAGAGTTGAGATGAGTGACAGCTGATTTAAGAGATCTAAATGATTTACTATTGGTCACCATGGATCTCAACAACCTGTTCACCATTATACCTAATGAGTTTAGTATCAATTCCTTACACTCTATAGGTGAACAGAAAGACCATGTTTGCTATTTACTGCAACTGGTATTAGAGAACAACATCTTTATTTATGGACAAGATCTCTTCCTCCAGATATTTGAGGTTGCTATGGGCACTGCTTGTGTGAATAGTTACTCTAATCTAGTCCTAGCTCAATGGGAAAAAGATCAAGTTCTTTGCAATTTAAATCCTTGGTATCAACATCTGTGTTTATATGGTTGTTTTGTTGATGACATTTTTATTCTGTTGAGATGCAATAGTGAGCAACTGACCCTGTTCACAGTTTATTTGAATAACACTACTGGATTTCTTAAGTTTAAGGTCAACCACTCAGACCAATGGATTGACTTTTTAGATGTTAAGATATATTTAGACCCTGTGAATGGAATCCAAACCAGACTCCACAGAAAAGAAACATGGAGAAATCATTATTTGCATAGACAGAGTATGCACCCTAAATATGTCTTCAACAATATAATGGAGAATCAAGTTACCAGAATCTCTCTACTATGCACAAAGGAACAGGATTTTCAACAAGAGTATGTTCAGTTGTAGCATAATTTAAAATCAAGAGGTTATAGGGACGTGGGTATGGAACTGAGTACTGATGTTAACATCATTAGAAATAACCAAGGTTGTCCGTATTTTAGCCGACCAGCTAAACCTCTACAATCTAAAGCTAGAAGAGTGGATTCACACATGAATTGCCTAATGACCAATAGTAATAATAGCAAAAGGGTCTGTGAAACAATCAGGAGATTTTGGCCAATATTAACAGCAGACAAAAATATCAAAGATATTGTAGATGAACATCCTAGATTCTGTTACAAGAAAAGGAAGAACTTCAAATGGCTTTTCTGCCAAAAGGATGGCTTTACTAAACTGGTTGTGTCCAACAGGAGGGGCACCTTCAGATGACACTGATGCTAAGCATGTACCTCTATTGATAGTAGGAATATTTTCCTCCATCCAGTCTCCAATCAGCAGTACATTTTTGATGTATTTGCTAACTGCAATACACAGAATCTGATTTACTTAGTTACCTGTTCGATTTGCAAGGCCTTTTATGTAGGCAAAATTAACCAACATTTAAAGGATCATGTTCTATGACATCTACGGGGTATAAGGAATGATGACCTTAATAATGTGCTATCGGTACATGTTGCCACTTTTCCCCATCATAGCTTTAAGTTTCAAGTTATTGAATGTATTCACCAAACAGCAAGAAAAGGAGACTTGGTTAATTGTACTGAAATCAAAGAGACAGATTGGATTGTTAATCTGAGAGCTCACTGCCTTCTGGGGTTGAACAGTGTGGTTCCACTCAGGCCTATCCTGAAGGCAAGGAGACTTAGTAAAAGTTAATACTAAGTATTAAAGATACCAGTTATTCAGTAATAACTCTGATAGTAATGTTAAGACTTTTTGATTATTTGTCTGTTGACTGCTTTCTTACAGCTTATCTTAGATCCTCAGTGTTGGATATTTGCTGATAATGGGTCACCACATTCCCCTTTTATTAATATTCCAAGGATAGGTTTGTCCTCTCCCCCTTTCTTTGCTGGTTAGTTAATTAAGCCACTTTTTATGGAACTATTGAGGTTTTGATTTATTATAAGTGTTGTTATTGTTTTGATAGGGTTATTTTATAGTTTTGGAAAATTATTTTATTTTTATTTTCATCTATTAATGTAAATCTAAATATTGGTAGCTGCTCATTGTGCAGCATCTTTTGTTTTAGTCACTAGTAATGCTGTATAAGGCCTTATGGTGATTGGTTGATCTTCCTTAGGTTTTATATGATTGGCCAATCACTAGAAGCAGCTACGGTTAGCAAAAATTTTTATGTTTAGTTATATAATTTTAAGATATTGCAAGTAAAGCATATATATTTTTTGTGTTTTTGGTGTTAGACATCTTTTTATGTGATTATTTTTGCGCTTTGTAGTATTTTGCTGAACAGTGTAGTTTTATAGAGGTACTTGTGCTAGCCATGTTCTGTCATGATTGACAGTTTATTATTTCTGGAGAAATGAATGCTTAGCTATTCTGTTCAGTCTGTTAATTGCCACCTTATCTGTAGTAGGTGTTTTTAAATGGTTACATTCTTGCTCTGTACTTGCTGTATAGGTCTTGGGGAATGGCGATGTAGCCATCAATATTATCAATGTGCCTTTTACTGCCATTACTATCAGTCTTTACATGCATTGGGTCATCTCATGGCCCTTATCTGAGTATGTACTTATAGGTTAACACTGTCTGCGGCTAAGACCGATTGGTTCCTTATCTGATAATGTATGTGAGATACACCGGGTCACTTTATGGCCCTTAAGTTTGAGCCTGTGTCCATTGGCTAACATTATTCATGACATAGATTGATTGGTTCTCCAGTTGGCAATGATAGTGGATGTTAGATTGAGTTATTGTATTCCTAGTAATGTGTGCTCAAGGTTTAGTTTACTACTTATTATTTTTATTTTTATTTAGTCCGTATTCTGTTCCATATAAGCTATTAGATGTTGTTTCTTAAATTAATAATTTTTATTATTGATGCTTTTGGTAATGGATGATTATTTAATGTTAGGTTATATAGATTTGCTGCTCTGTAACTAACTTACCTATTTTGTTTTGATATTAGGTAGTTACGAGGGATCTGAAACCGATGAACATGTTTTTGTGCGCACATTGGAGTGTACCTTGTGGTCACTATATTTTTATTTTTCACATGGATTGAAGTAGTTTTCATCATTTTACTGTTTGATGCCCTATGGCGTGTATGTGAGTGTGATCTATGCAGTGGCGTTTACCGATGCTTTGTGTTGTTGCACGCTATAGAATTCATGGTCGATGCATAGATACAGAAGTTGTCTAGTATTTTAATTGGTTGTTACCCGCTAGATAACAATATGATTGGATAAGCATTGGATAAGCATTTGACAGTAAGTATTGGTTTCTGCTTTCATGAGAGAGACCAATTATGTGCTCTCTCTGTTTTATTCATCTTTTTAGAGCTTAGTGACAGTCTAAACGACTATTGCTGACATCGCATGTGATTTCTAACTTTATGTTTTTGCATGTATATTTGTTGAATAATTTTATGTTTGATTATTTGACAAAAGAATTGTGAATTGTGAATAGCCAGTAGTCATATGGGGATTTACATTTCTGTCCAGTGGGTTTGAGTTTTGTCGATCCCTATAGTTACCATGGCTTTTTACTGAGTATCTACAAGTATTACTAGTTATATGGGGATTTACACATTTTTATCTAGTGGGTCTAATTAAGCTTTATTGATTTTTATAGTTACCATGGCCATTTATTCAGTATTTACTTTTTTTGGCAAAGGAAGTGTGTTCTTTATTCTCTCTGCTTCTTTGAACTCCACCCCTAAAAAGTCACTGGGTTAAATGCTCTTTTAATGACAATGATTGACTTGGATGCTTTGTGCTCCAACATCTGACAGTGGCTATCTGACTTTATATCTTTGATGAGGAAACTGTCTCATTTTTGTTTTATATGGCATTGTAATCTAAGTGATAAATTGTTATCTGAGTAAGAACTATCAGTGGGAATCAAATGAGTTCTATCAATTTTTGTATGTGCTATTAACCACACTATATGCATATTTGTACTTGGATAAATGGGATGCTTCAATTTTCACCACCCCCCCCTTTTTTCTCTAGTTATTGGTCTACTGTTTTTAAGTGACCTATCATAGGATTATGTTTTAGATAGTAGTAAAAGGTTTTCATTGGTTTACTAGTTTTAACCTATGAATGTGATTGGTTATTTGTTTTTAAACTGTTCTAGATGATAGCTTTATTACGATCTGAAGAAGGCCATTTTATCTGAAAGCGCTCATCGTTTCTGTTCACTATTTGAATAAAGTGGTCATTTTATTAGTACACTTGTCTAGTATAATTGTTTATCTTCAGAGAACAAGCCATTGTGTTTAGCCGAAGATTCCTTCTTGTGGTTAGAAAATATCCTGTACTTTATTTTTAACTCTCTTCTACAGGAAACAAGTATATTAGGAGATCTTAACATAGATTGAACTAGCTGCAATACCCAAAATTCCACCAACTATGAAAACCTACATGGATTTACACAACTCATCCAAACTCCCACCAGAATAGACAAAACCTCAAACAAGCACTCTATTCTAGATTGGATACTTACAAATAGGACTGTCTATTCTCCTCACTCACGTTGTCTCCCAGATAGTCTTAGTGACCATCTATCAGTCTACCTACTAAGACAATGGCTTAACCCCACCCAAATAATATTACATAGACAGATTAGAAACACAAAAAAACTGAACCTTAGCTACTTCCTCTATATCCTTCAACAATGTAACTGGTCCCCTCTTAAAGTACTATCCAGGATGATGCCACAAATTATTTCACCAGCACCTTCCTGTCTATTCTACATGAACAATCCCCACCCAGGACCATTAGAATAAATATAACTCTCCCCCATGGTTAAGTAAAGAAACCAGGTCATTTCTAAAAAAGAGATAAAGCATGGGATTACTGGTTGAAAACAAAATATCAAGTTGCAAGACAATCATATTGTGAACTAAGAAACAAAGCTAAAAAGCAAATAAAACAAGATAAGATAGACTACTACTCTGAAATACAAATTAAACACCATAGCAACCCAAAAAAATTCTGGACTGCAATTAATAATATTCTCCAACCTGGAAAAACTGGTACACCCCCTCCCACTACAAAAAACACTTCTGATTGCATAGCCATACAGTTTAACACCTACTTCACAGAAGCTATTCTACATTTTTCTAACAACAATCCCCCTCTGACACCTCAAAAACATTCACACCCCTACATAATGAGTCCAGTTTCAACCAGCTTCAATATATACTATTAGAAAACTGCTTAGGAAACTAAAGCCCACATCCCTAGTTTATGACCACTTACCACCCGAGTTCCTACAACTATCGGCTGATGTTATTGCATACCCTGTCTCCATTCTCATAAACAGGTCTATATCAGAACAGTACATCCCCACTATCTGAAAAACCTCATACATTACTCCACTCCACAAAGGCGGGAATTCTACTGAATTGTCTAACTACTGCCCTATTGCAATTCTATCCCCACTGTCTAAAATACTAAAAAGAATTGTTCACAAGCAAATCATGGAACGCCTTGACAAAAACAAATTGTTAAGCAATACACAACAAAGTTTCAGCTCTCACCACAGTACCACCACTGCTCTCATGTCATTTACAAACACAGTTAATAACCACAGAAATAATGGTAGGCATGTATCATCCATCTTTTTAGACTTATCAAAAGCTTTTGATATGGTAGACCATAACAGACTCCTACATGTCCTCTCTGACATGGTGTTATCACACTCTACCCTTACTTGGTTCCAGAGCTACTTAACATGCAGACAACAAGCAGTACATTGGCACCAAACCCTATCCCCCATACGTCCTGTCACCCTAGGAGTTCCACAAGGGTCTATCCTTAGCCCCATACTCTTTTCCATATTTCCAAATAATCTATACACCATAGCCCCTTCAGCCACAATTATCCAATACACTGATGATTCAATGGTAATATGTGATGCCGATACCCTCCAAGAACTACAAGCACTCACTCAGTAATCCTTTCTCAAAGTTGAATCGTGGCTAGCTAACTCTCGCCTGATCCTAAACCCCAACAAAACAAAATTAATGCTATTCCATCCCAATAAAACTACTATACCCACTGGATCTTTTCACATTACCTCCACGAACAATAACACTATTATCCTCTCACATTACCTCCACATTCAATACTACTATTATCCCTCACATTACCTCCACGAACAATACTACTATTATTGCCTCTCCACACACCAAAATACTAGGTGTTGAAATAGACAACAACACGAGATTTGATATTCATATATCTTAATCAGTTAAGAAAGTCCACAAAAAGCTAGGTATGCTATATAGAAACAAAAAAACACAAGAATAGCTATTGCCCAGACTTATCTGACCTCAACTCTTCTCTACACTTCACCTATACTCATTAACCTCAGGAAAATGGAACTGACAAAACTAGAATCTCGTTACAATAAAATAGCTAGATATGCAGCAAACACTGCCTTCAGATCACACCATTGCTCTGCCCTAAAACAATTAAATCAGTTAGAACTTCCCCAACTCTTACATCTGTCCCAGCTCAGTATGGCTTTCAAAATCCTTTACTATTCTAAAAATACTCCATCACTGCAAGGCTTACTAGAGCCATACTCTAGTAACAGAACTCTGCGCTCTAACAATAAACCCCTCCTACAGATCTCAAAACCCCACAACCATGCTGGTGAATCCATCTACTCACATTATATTGCCAAAATGTAGAACTCTCTACCTAGCAATATTACATCAAGCACTACATTAACTACATTTAAACAAATACTGAAAACCCACCTTTCCAGTAAAAGGCTCAGCCCTTGCTCCACCCGAGACTAAGAAATCCCTACTTCCCTTAGATAACCCTTTCTTCACACTAACATTTTTATCTTGGGTTTTATAGCTGATCTATGTAATATTATTACTACTAACTTAACCAAGTGAACTCAACTAATATGTACAAGTGCATAAATATAACTCAAAGTTTACTTTTTTACTCTCCTTGTTTGTCACGTACTTTATACCTGACATATCTAAATTTGTACATATTGTTACTATCAATCAATGTAAGCTTTATTCTGTGTCCAAGTGTATATCTTGCCTACTTGTAATCTCTCAGACTTGTTTTCACTTGTAATTCCATTTTGCTGTTTAATTATCTGTTTGAATTTTTTTTGTGTGGAGCTTTTCTTCCCAGGCCTCCGTTGAAAAAGGACTTGTTGTCCAGTCGGACTAGCCCAGTAAGATAAATAAATAAATAAATAAATAAAATAATCAAGTTCTACAATCAGTCAGGAGATTCTCTGTATTTAGTCATCATAAGTAAAGAATGGAATTCCACTCCATTATAACATAAGAATGAGATGAACATTGTCATTTGATTTGCATCTCAAAAACTTAAAAAAATGTACAATTATTGTACACAAATTGGTAATATGATCTGCATTTTATAACAGAACAACCTCTTAAATGCTTCCTTTATTTCCATACATAATGCAAAATCACTTAATTATATTAATCACATCCCTAAATACTTAATTTTTTTGTCTTCTTACCTATGTATTATTTCTACTTTAAATGCATATTTAATATTGCATTACTCTCAGTTTCCAACTACTAAGGTTCAACAATTTGTATTCTTAGCAACTAATCAAACTCTAACCACTACCAAAAAGAATTATAGACGATACAGATTCAATATGATCTATCTATCTATCTATCTATCTATCTATCTATCTATCTATCTATCTATCTATCTATCTATCCATCCATCTATCTATCTATCTATCTATCTATCTATCTATCTATCTATCTATCTCTCTATCACGTGCAAAATAGTGCATGTAAAGAAAAAAAACTCCTCTGTATAATGTGCTCTTTTACTATTTTATAATATATGCTTTAAAGTGTGTTCATTTCTGTTTTGAAAGTACTCTGTGTTTTGCAGGTTTTCTCTCTGGGCTGCCCCTGAAGAGGCCTGATACTGGCTCATTCATCCAATCCTGGTTAACAATGAAACTAAGATAAACAATTGATATGCTAAATAGATGACAAAGGAAACAAAATGATCTCTACTTTGTTTTCCTCGCTGCTATTTCTTTATTTGCTTGTGTTATTTACCTTGTGCTGACTGTGTTAGTCCCACAAGGCCTATGCCCTATTTTCAGCACAGACCTGAAGTGATAAAAAGGCAGCCGGAGGAATTGTAATCAGCCTATTGAGAAAAAGGATGACCATATTCACTGTTTTGCTTATTTCAAATAATTAAACTGCTGCTGTTGTTTCAGTCATACAGTGCTTGTTTTCAGCTTTATTCACCAGTGGTAACTATCACTTTATAATGATTAAAAGGCAAGTCCTTCTTAGTGTTAGAAATATTTAGATAGCAGCTGGTAAATTAGACATACAGTTTGTGATTACTGAAAAGTGTGAATCTATACAGTAGGAGTATCAGAGACATTTCAGCCAGTGAAGAAAGCTTGTAGCCTTGGAGTAGATATACTTTAAGACCAATGGACCTTCCCCATGTAAAACAGATTCAAACCTTTGCAAAGTTCTTGCTCTTCAAATGTTTCCCCATTCCTCTTGAGTGAAATAGTTTTGTTTCCTTTGAGAGGACTTGCATTTCGCTGTTAATTCATTTAAACTTTATTATCATTCATACCTAAAAATCTGCATGCTATTTTCAGTAGTCTGTCATACAGCAGGTTTATATGTGCTTTAATTGTCCTGTATTCATGTACAATTATATTTATTTTGCTATACGTAATGTATTGCTATCAAGTACAGTGTATAGCACTGTTTTAAGGCACAGCTGCATGCATGTGTCCTAGAATCCTACAATGGATGTAGTTTCTAGTAAAATTTTGAACATTAGTACAATAAAGTATATTAAACATTCTCTTTTTATGTATTACTTGCACATTTTTATTCACAGAATTTGTAAAAATTGACAAAAGGGATCAAAAAGACCTTTGATTTTTCCTTCAGAAAATTAATCATATTTCATTAAACATGTACTAAGAAAAGGAGAAGAAACTTAGACCTGCAAGATATTTCCCCAACAGCAACAATTTTGAATATACTTTTTTAAATTACTTGTTTTTCACCTCTGCTGGCCTTGACGTAACCTTAGGGACTGTTTTTAATTTGATGTCTTCAAGTACCATTTGAGAAGTGCATGATGAATCTTTTCATGTCTGCAGAATCCAGTAATTACTCTACAATAATATGAAACTATGTTCTCTGAAACAGATGGTCAGAGTAGAAAAATAAATTACAAGTTCTAAAATGCATGTCTTTAACTATCAAGTAATATACAGAAATCCATTACAGACACCCATTAATAATTTATTACCATGCATAGTTACAGAAATACATAATCTGAAATGTTTTAAAATAGTCCACTTACTGGAAAATACTTACAAGCTTAGTATATATACTTTTTAACATACTTTTATTTCCTTAAAATGAGTACTGAAATGTGTTACCTTTCCTGGAATGTGGTAATTTAATTTAATTTACAGGACCGCTAATAAAAGTTTGCCTAAAAAACTGGGTAGGGTGTATCACAATTTTGCTAGATTTGTTTTGCTTTGTAATTTTAGACTTCATAATTACATGATACCATCCAACTTAAGGTGGCTGCCATTAAATATTACATACACTGAATCGTGGCTTAAAGCACAGCAGGAGAACTGGAATGCACACCCAAAACATCATACCACTAGGATAGCTTTTCCTGAAAATTATAGTCATTTTGAACTTCTAACACTACATATGGCAACAAAATGAGTTTAACTTACTGAGTTCTAACCTCCAGAACACCTTCCTGCTTAGCATCTCACTTGTCTTTATTTTTGCTAAAGCTATATCTGAATAGAGTATAATAGTCTCCCAGAAATACGCTTAGAAAATATCTCGGAGATATTTTAGGTACATCTACTGCAATGATTTTTCAGCAAACATGATGATACTCAAAGAACACCAGAATTTTAGGGACACATACAAAGTTTATCGCATGTAACAATTGTCCTTGCTATGGACTATCTTCTGGGAGGATGATAAATGCTTATAAGTAATTAGTAAACTACTGTGAATATATATGCTATGCATATCTATATCTTTATCTGTCTATCCATATAAATATATATATATATATATATATATGTATATATATATATATATATATATATATATATATATATATATATATATATATATATATATATATATATATATATATATATATATATATATATATATATATATATATATATATATATATATATATATATATATATATATATATATATATATATATATATATACATATATATATATATATATATATATATGGGTCCACTTTTTAATTTAGAAAGCCCAAAATCCCAAGTTTTGAAAAACCGAACTCAAAACATCGAGATTTTGGAATATCAAAATTAAAAAGTGGAAAAAAAAAACAACTAAAACAATGTTTTTGCAGGGGGGCAAACCCCCTGCACCCCCACACCCCCTGCAACTTAAATATACTATCTCTGAGATTGTGCTACAGTGAAGAGAATGGTAAGCGGAACAGGAGCATTACCGTTCTCTTCACTATAGCACGATTTCGGAGATGGTACATTTAAGTTGCAGGATGATGGGGGTTGCAGGGGGACTTGCCCCCCCCCCCCCTGCAAAAACATTATTTTAGTTGTTTTTTTTTTTTTTCACTTTTTAATTTCGAGATTCCAAAATCTCAAATTTCTGGAATCGGTATTTTGAAAGTCGAGATTTTGGGCTTTCGAAATTAAAAAGTGGATCCATATGTGGATATATATATATATATATATATATATATATATATATATATATATATATATACATATATAGATAGATATATCAATATATATATCTAGATATATAGATGGGTAAATACATATATACATATGCACACCTACCTATTTAATATACATATATGCATGTGTGTGTGTATGTATATATATATATATATATATATATATATATATATATATATATATATATATATATATATATACATATATACAACTAGATATGTTGTACATCTATAGGTGTGAATATCTATATCTATATCTATATCTATATATTTATTTATATATTTATGTGTGTATGTATGTATGTATGTATGTATGCATATGTGTACATGTGTGTCTCTCCCAGTCTTCAATTGAGTAATCCAAAAGTATGACACTCTTCATCAGTTTTCCTGCAAAAGACTCACAGGTATGTTTTGCTTGTTTGTGGATAACTTATGTTACCTTACTCAAACCAATCTGTATGTTTATTTTCATATCATTACTTGCATTTGTATATTCTTTTGGGTGCTTTCTTTACTTTATATGTATATTTTTTGTACTCTTTAGGTATCTATGGAAACACCTTTGTCTCAGAGTAACTACCACTTATAAATTTATATATATATGAAAGGGTGACTATTCCTTGCTTTTGTCATTTTTATGTTAAGAGATCAAAACAGTCCTCTGTTTATAGCTGGCCTTACATTTTTACAATGGCTAATCCTAACAAAGTTATTTAACATTTATATATCATTTTTGTTGTTGCTATGCTGTGCTGTTTCACTGACCTCACTCTTATTATTATTGACATTAGTTGTTTATGCTTATCTTAAATCCTGGGCCATACCTCTCAACTGCACAGATTATTGCAGAATCTCCATAGTTTTGCCTCATATTTTTGGTCTCTTTCTCAATAAAATTGTGTTTTTCTGGCAAATCATTGGCAATTCATTGAGGACTGAAGTTAGAAAAAAATGAAATACATTTGAAAATCAGACTTCAGAAAATTCATGCTAATGCAAAACATGTTATTCTAAGTTTCTATGAGCAATATTTATAAACTGCACCTATTTTGGGGTCTTTGTCCAGGTTTCCTGCCCTAAGAGGTTGAGAGGTATGTCCTGGGCTAGTAATTGTCCCCATTCCCTAATGAGTTTAAATTATACAGTATGTGCAAATGTAATTCCTTCCTTTTATCACTTTTATCTTAAAAGATCTAAACTGTGCTCTCTTATAGCTGTCCTTACATTTTTACAATTGTTAAATCTGCTATATTCAATACATTCTTATCATTCATGAAAACTGGTCTTGAAGGTCCAATGTAGTTTCACTCTAAAATGTGAGTAAACACACACACACACACACACACACACACACACACACACACACACACACACACAAAAAAAAAAAAAAACTAACTGCAGATAGGATTAAGAAAACATTGTATTGTACAATGTTTTATTCTGTACACCTAATTTTAATGCACCCTTTGCCTAGACTATTGTTCTAGAAGTTTTATATATTTTTTTATGTTATTCATTTCTTTTCGCCTTATTGCATTTTCTACTACTTAAGAATGATATATCCAGGAGAAGAAAATTGCTGTGTACTACTTTGTAAATAATGTTAAATCAATACTGTGACTGAATATTTAATTAAACATTTTGAATTGGTTTGTAGTAAAAGCTATTCTTACAGCTTAGCAATTGTAAAAAAAATTACTAAAACCAATAACCTCAGCAAAACTCTGCGTGTGTGTGTGTGTGTGTGTGTGTGTGTGTGTGTGTGTGGATACATGTGTCAGTGAAAAGTATGTGTGTGGGTGTGTTTATAGTGATGCATCACACCTATCAACTCCTATGATTTAATAAGAAGACTATAATTTCTGACCTCTGATTTACCCTTGTTTCTCTCAGAATTACATGTGTTCTAAATAATGTTAGAGTTATTAATGGGTACTTATATTATTACATTGCTGAACTACAGTAATTTCAACCAAACTATCACGTTACACTTCTGTATGTGTATCATATGCTGTTAGATTTATTGTCTTGTTTAAAATAAACTTTAGTCTGTATGGTATGGTACTATTATCTTATAAAGCCTTACATCTCTTGGATGTGGACACCATGTGTTTGTGCTTATGTTGCATAGATACTCTTGTTTCACCACAAGTCACCCCTGTGGAGAACCTTTGCCTCAGTATGGGTACCGCCTGATCACCATCAGTCTGAGCAACTATTTGTAACTATTTATAAATTATATCTAGCAATTTTTGATCCTTCATTATGTTCAAAAAAGTGATCCTCTTTTCAGCCTTCTGAAACACTGTTTAATACTCAGAAATTAATAAAGTTACCATTATACTGTACTTTTACAACTGCTGATTCTGACTGAAATGTCAGACTATTACTTTTGTGAAGTGTGCATATAGCCCTTGTTCTTCTACAAAAGAGGGTTTGCACCAACACACCCACATAACTACCAACAGAAGCAAGTATGGCTGTCTAAGAAAATTTACACAAACTCTTGCAAATGTAGTATGCCTAGCGATGAAAAATACCACTGATTACTGTTGGACTGCTAAAGGCAAATACATAGATAGATACATATCTATATCCAGCCACAACCCTTTTTCACATTTCACATGAGGTTAGGGTGGCACTTCAACAGTGGCAATCATCTAGAAGCAAGGTTTACACTGTCTGGTGGCTAGCTCTGCCATGGTAGTTCTTCCACACCACACTCTCATGTGCACACTCATATCTATGGCCAATATTGAGTGTCCAATCCACATTCTGCATGTCATTGGAATGTGAGAGGAAACTGGAGCTCCCAGGGAAAACCCACTCAAACACTGGGAGGACATGCAGACTCCACGCAGAAGTCACCCCAGCCGAGAATCAAACCAGGAGCCTCTTGCTCTGAGGCAACAACCCTATCCACTGCACCACCCCTACTAATATATAAATATATATAGACAAGTATGTTTAATTATATTGTGAGCTCAGATCAGGTAATCGGGCAACTGCCTAGAGAATGCTGGTAACAATACTACTTTTGCAGAATCAGTGGTCCCATTTGTACTCATGTCAAATGATGCAAGACAACCTAGGTTTCAAAAGTCACAAAACTATTTACAAATAAAGAAAGTATATTTCAAAAAATGAAGATGCACCAAGACTATAATTACAAAAGTCAAAATGAAAAAAAAATAGCCTAGGATAATGCACTGTAATCAAACATGCACATAAGCAAGTCAGTGAAAGCTCATTCTAATGTCTAATATAATATAATATAATACATACTGTGTTTTAATATGCTAGTAATAACTTTCTTTAGTTTTAGTACCATGTGAACGGATGTCAAAAAGAAGCTGATTCATTTTACAGTACTGTTTTTTTCCCACTTGTATAATTGCAAACACAAATATATTTGAGTGTACATTCCGAGTAAAAGAATATATAAAATATATCTGAATATTAAATAAAATAATGAATGGGTATTGATATTGTAAATATAATAGACAGCTGCAGTCCCAAAGCATATTATTAAATATTGGTTGAGAAGAAGAAATGTAGAGCGACTGAGAGTGAGAGATAAATTAAAAGAAATGGAGTACTTTAGATTGTTCCATACAAGTATTTCTCTGCCTTATGTTTAAGAAACGTTTAAGAATTTGCAGAGTAACTAACAAGAGATCTATTTTATTTTGTTTTTAAATAGACTATAAAATGATTGCAAATAATCATTATACGATGAATGTAATAAAATCATATTATATTAAGAATTATTTATGTCAACATGAAAATATGTTTGACTTTAAATATAAGTTAGCATTTTAGACTACCACTTGGAAAAATAGGTTGTACTGCATTTTTAGTAAGGACATACTTCCTCATTTTAACATGCAGAGATGCCTAACCAGGAACTTCTCTTACCCTGAGTGAAACACAGTCATCACCAAAATGGACATTAATATGTTTGGCAGTGCATTGCAGGCTTAAGGATATAAGCTGCAGATAAACTTTACCTTTAAGTCATGGCCAACTAATTCAGTTACCTGGCAAACAAAGAATAAATAGAAAATGCACCACTCAAGATGCATTTTATCTGTAGGAAGCAAGTTAAAAGACATAAATTTCAGCAAATCTTTTCCAGCTGCTACTAGAATCTGCTCTAAATTAAAGGGAAAGATACTCAACTAACATCATATTTAAAGTATCTTATAACACCTACAGCTAATTAACAGGTGTAAAGGAAGTACTGTAGAGTGTTAAAACTATATTAATGTCAGAAGGCTACTCTGAATACATTAAAGGTTATTCTCCAGATATATTAATTCTCTTGATTTTCAATAACAAAATGCAGTAGCCATTCCCAACACTTCATTTTTCAAGAGTTTTGTGCCTCTAAACGGCCTGCATGGATTACAGGATACAGATGTTTCAGCATTAGATTCATCAATCCTAAGGATGTTTACCACTGCTTAAAATGTCTTTTTTAATGTTTATTTAATGAAGCAATACTTAACTTATTATAATAATCTTCTTGAATGGAAGTGCTATATCTATAAAACAACACAGCTGAAAGACAAAGAAAACTGTCACGAATGCCTGATGTATTCTTTTATCCTGTATTCTTTCGTAACTATATAATCATTGTTATTACGGTAAAAAAGACAAACTTCTACCTATTGTAAAACATTTGCCACTAAAACTGAATAAATAATTAAGACAATACTGAATTTCAGACTGTTTCAATGCAATTTTATAATTGTTATAATTTTTGGTACATGTTTGACAAGAACTTACAAAATATAAATTGATTTATCTTGGGACAATGTGCTACATGTGTATGTATTTAGATGTCTGTAAAGCCAGAGTATACAAGATGACATTATAATTCTAGAAAAATGACTGCCTATGTAGTTAAACAATAAGCTTTAGTATGAAAATATATTTGCACATAACCTGATAGCAAAGTTGATATATATTTATACATATACAGTAATACATTTTACATGTGTGTATGTATGTGTGTGTGTGTATGTGTCTATATATATATATATATATATATATATATATATATATATATATATATATATTTTATTTTATTTTATTTTATTTTATTTTACATTTGTTGACCGGGATTGTTCAACTGAGCTGAAGAGCCCTTTTTCAGCAGAGGCCCAGGTACAAAAGCTCCAACATTTTATACAATTTTCATTATAAATTAGCATTAAACAGCATTGTTACAGGATTATTACAAGGCATTAAGTAGCAATACAATGTTATACAGTGTCAATAATCAGGAGTATAGCATAACTATTTCAAGATGTATAAAAAGAAATATGTCATTAAGATGAGTATAGCTTTTGGGGTAAGTGGTTACAAAAACCCAGTTTTATCATGATGTAGTTGCATGAAGGCAAGACAATTGCAATAGAAAGTTTCTCTGAGGCAATTTGCTTAATAGATTTTAGAAGACAGTAGAAAGATTAATCAAGCAAGATTAGAGAGAGCTAGTGAGAAGAGTAAGTTAAGGGCAGAAAGTAGATTAAGGTATGAGAAGTAGGGGATGTTAAGGAGGGAGAATGCAGTGGCAGGACCAGTGACTTTTAAAGTGCTCTTTGGTGGCTGTCTTAAATTGTTTAGGTTGTGTAAGGGTCCTGATTTCTAATGGGAACCTATTCCAGGCAATAGTGGGGTGATAGCTGTACATGTTGCGTCAAATTTATACTTGGGTTTGTAGATTTGTAGTAGGTCTTGGTTAGTGCTTCGGAGAGGTCTGGAGGGAGAATAATGAGAGATGAGAGGGGATGATCTGGAACTGAGAGAGAAGAAGCTGGTGGGGTAATTCAAGCCAGTTTAGGTGTTTTAGAGAGAGCCAGTGATGGGATTTGTAGGTTTGTTGGGCAGCAAATCTAGCTGCCTTGTTGTAGGTAGATTTGACTTTGGTCAGGATGTGAGTGTGTGTATATGTGTGTGTGTGTGTGTGTGTGTGTGTGTGTGTGTGTGTGTGTGTGTGTGTGTGTGTGTGTGTGGAATCAAATAATTCATGAAGATGGAGATGTTAGGGTGGGTTTGGAATTTTATTGCCAAAACATTTGCATATACTGAAGGGCATTGGCATTATAGGAAGGAAAATAAGAAAAAAATGTCACAAATATAAAGAAAAATACTCTTTTAATGAGCGCTTTTGTCAGTAGATACATTTGACTTCATCAGATTAAATAAAACATTGACATCACTTCCTTTTAAAAGCTAGGCACCAACACATGACCACAATTAATTTCCTCTACAGGATTCAAATTGTATTACAACACTGTTTCTCAAGCTGTATTGCCTCTACAGGATTCAGGTTGTATTGCAACACCATGTTTTAAAACTAAACATTGAAATATATGTGAAACTTGATTAAGAAATAATAATAAAAAAACTGCAAGACAAAACAAACTACAATAGTGAGTTTGTTCTTCACACTAACCCTTATGTATAAATAAATAACAAACATCAATCCAGCATACGTTTGATACACTAAGCCAGTATAAAAAGATGTATTATAAACATACATTGATCACATTTTCCCCTACTTTCCTTATTTTCTGTGCAAGTTAAAACATTACAAAACTATCAAAGTAAGATTTGGCTTTCAGTTTTAAATAACTGGAGATGGAAATAATATCATTCAACCCAGGGGGGTTGTTGGCATTAAATCTTAACTGCCACATGCATTCTGTAAATTCGAGAAACAATTCTCGTGGACTCCCCCTGTTGTTAAGAACAACTTGGTCAAAGGCAATAAATTTAAACCTATGGTCAGGATTTTCCTTGATGTGCAATGCCAATGCATTTTTTTTCACTGGCTTTTTTAATGCCATAATTGTGTTGGTATACACGCACTTTGAAAGCCTTTTTAGTCTTGCCTATGTAAAATCCTTAACAGGACTGGCATAAGGCTGCATAAACTATAAAGGTGCTGTTACAATTCAACCTATGGTTCACATGTATTAGACCATAATGTGGAATATGTAAGGTTACCAATATGGACAGAGAAATGGTTATTCAGGGAGGGTAGGAGCAGAACACAGAGACGTTTCTAGTATCTGAAAATAGTGATGTTGAACATGAAGTGTGTACTGTTGTGACTAATGAACGTAATGATTTTATGATTTACAATTACAGTAGTGAAACTATTACTGGTGAATGGGCCTCTTTATTTGAAAAGGGCATGAATTTTGTACCATTAAGAAATGTTAATGATGCCAACTATCTCCTAGATTTAAAAATATATACTAGGAAATTCAATTTAAATTGCTTTTCTCAGAAGAATGGTGCCTATGAACTAGTTAAGGGTTGTACAAGAACGAGTACATTCAACCCTTTACCCCACCCTACTATTTATTTATCTGAAAATATGTGTATGAATGATATCAGAATGTTGTTACACAAATCCAAAATTACTACATTTAATTTAACAGAGTGTGAAACAAGACTTTTCCAGAGTATTTGTTCCAATAAATCCATTACAATTATGAAGCCTGATAAGGGAGGAGGTTTGGTGGTCATGGACCAACAAATGTACATAGATAAAATGTTGGGGATTCTATATGGAGACTGTTATGTGGAAAGCTCTCTAAATGAGTTTAATATAGCTAACAGAAATATTGATGTCACTTTGAATGATTTATTATTTAACTATCAGATAACACAACACAAATGTACCCCAAAACTCCAATATTTGGAATCCCCAAGATACATAAAAGTGTCAGAACCCCCCCCCCCCAAGCCTACTGTGGATGCAAAAGCATGGAAAACAACACCTTTAGCCAAATTTCTTGATTTTCATTTAAAGTCTACACTTCTTGATTACCAACATATACTCAAGGATTCATGGGATTATTTGAAGAAAATCAAGAAAGAATTATACAGTAATAAATTAATTTTGGCTACCATTGATATAAAAGATTTATTTAGAGTAATACCACATGAAGAGGACCTTGACCTAGATTATGATTTTTAATGCAGTAACACAAATATAAGGCATGAAAGGATATTAATGTTTAGAACTTTAATGGAATTGGTCCTTAACAGCAATTACATCATATTTGAGAACTAGCTATTTAAACAGACAACAGGCATAGCAATGGGGGTGGCCTGTGCCCCCCTGTTTGCCAATATAGTTTTGGCCCAGTGGGAACTCACTCAGGTATTCACTTCAGAGCTATTCAAGCTGTTTAAATTCTATAGGAGATTTTTGGATGATATATTAATATTCTGGGAAGGCAGTGAAAATGAATTACAGATATTATTTGAATTTTTAAAAACTGGTACATCTTTTTTAAATTTCACTATGGAACAAAGCAGTGACAAGATCAATTTTTTGGATATATTTACTATCACAAATGAAGAAAAACAGAACTTTAAAACCACAATATACAGAAAACCCACATATTCCAATACCCTCTTACTCTATGAGCGTGGACACCCTGACTTTAAAAAAAAGTCACTTGTCAAAGGCCAATGTGTTAGACTGGCACGTATGATCAGTGACATAGAAATGTTCTATGAAGAGAGGGACAAGTTGAGGGGTATGTTACAACAAAGAGGGTATCCTAACAATTTTATTGAACCAATTCTTAATGAGGTCACGGAAAAAAAGGCTATGTGGACACTTTTTTCCATTATTAGGGACTGATACATCTGGCATTATTACCCCTAATATTAACATTCTGAGTGAAGATACAAACATGACCCAAGATTTCAGCAAGGCCCTTATTTTTACTTATAACCCATTATTTTATGACATCAAGGACATATTAAATAAGAATTGCTTTATTTTTAGAGGAGATCAGGAATTGTTAAAAATGTGGGGGAAAAGCCATGTGCTGTATATAAAAAAGATGCTTGTTTTAAAAAATTACTTGAACAAAACACAGAGGGTTATAAAACCTATGGAAAAGGATGGATGACCAAATGTGGTCATTGTACTCAGTGTTCAGTATTTTTGAAACGGGCACCTTACATATTCTACATTATGGTCCAATACATTTGAATCATAGGTTGACTTGTAACAACACTTTTGCAGTTTATGCAGCCTTATGCCAGTCCTGTGAAGGATTTTACACAGGCAAGACTAAAAAGGCTTTCAAAGTGGTGTATACCAACACAATTATGATATTAAAAAGCCAATGGAAAAAAATGCATTGGCATTGCACATCAAGGAAAATCCTGATCATAGGTTTAAATTTATTGCCTTTGACCAAGTTGTTCTTAACAACAGTGGGGGGATCCACGAGAATTGTTTCTCGAATTTAGAAAATATGTGGCAGTTAAGATTTAATGCCAACAACCCTCCTGGGTTGAATGATGTTATTTCCCTCTCCAGTTATTTAAAACTGAAAGCTGAATTTTATTTTTGATAGTTTTGTAATATTTTAACTTGCACAGCAAATAAGGAAAGTAGGGGAAAATGTGATCAGTGTATGTTTATAATGCATCTTTTTATACTCTTAATGTATCAACAGTATGCTGGATTGATGTTTGTTATTTATTTATACATATGGGTTAGTGTGAAGAACAAACACACTATTGTAGTTTGTTTTGTCTTGCAATGTTTTTATTATTATTTCTTAATCAAGTTTCACTTATATTTCAATGTTTAGTTTTAAAACATACCCCGGGATTCATGAAGCTTGCGCCAGGTGCAGGAGTAGCGTAGGCGGTATAACGCCAAATATGGCCGCCGAGCGATTCAGGTACAATCCAATTCCACGTGCACTACCGGTGTACACCAGAACTGCGCAGCCCTCGGCTTAGGTATGCTAATCACCCCATGTGCAGTGCCGCACCATGCAAATGAAGGTACATAGTGATTCATGAACTGGTGCAGGTGTAGCATAAGCCCACGGAAATGTAAACCAAAAAACACGGTTTACATTTTCCCAAACAGAACACCGGAGCTATGGAAGCGGACCAGACTCATGTATTACAAAGTTAACATATGCCAATGGCTAAATACACAGCCAATGGCATAAGAAAAGATGCACAACACCTAAAAAACAACATTTAATGCCATGTCCACAGTAATGCACAGTACTACTGCAGGGCATGTGTGCGCAAACAGGAACACGAAGAAAATATATACAAATGTCATAAAATCACAATGTAATACAAATCAGGTTTTCACCATAATACGCAATGGTAGGCATGGTACACCACAACCAAGGTGCAAGGGTTGCTAAGGGCCTGCGACAGTGTTCGGCGCGGTAACTATGAATTAGTAGTCAATGCCATGCAAATGAGGCAGGTAATACTGAATCGCAAACATCCCGCCAGATGAAGGATGTACCATACGGTGCAGCACTATAACACCGAGGAGTGGCTCAGAGGAGATACATGACATCAGCAGAAGGGTGTGCCACCGTAGCAGTAAGCACATTGGAGCAATGCAAATCTGGCCTGGCTGTTGCTAAGCAAAGCTGCAGGACAGGGGTGGGGAGGAAGGTATAGAATCATTTAGCTGAGAGCACATATGGTGCCCGAAAGCGCATGTGTATGGGGATGAAAATGTGCCCGAAACCCGGTAAGCGGATGCACGCGCCGCGAACAATAGCACAAACAGGAAGGTCAGGGGAAGAAAAGAAGGAAATGCCGAAGTAGGGTAATTGGAGTACTACTGAGCAATTAACACCAATCAACTCACGGCCAATCGACGGCAGCTGACAAGTCTGCTCGCAGAAACCTGCAAAACAGGATAGGGGAGGCATTGGATTGCAAAGAAAGGATGGGAGGCATTGGATTGCAAAGATAAGAGATCTGTCATAGCAGAGCAAAGCAAACCGACAGTAGACCGGCAATAGAACACATTACGCAAGATAAGCCAGGTCTAGGAAAGTACAAATGAAAGCAGGCTGCTGGATGCATGCCAGAATATGGTAGGTGGAACATGCAGAAATGTAAAGGGAAGGTCAAGAGGTAATCCACGGCAGCCAAATGTAATTCAACACCAAAGGCACCACAATAGTAGTTCCGATAGTAAAACACATAAGGTACCCTGTAGCTACGATCATACATACACACCCTATGACATCATCGGTGTTCACAACACAATAGTATAAAGCGTGAAAACACCCTACACACACCTGTGTATTCCCAAACACTGCACCATAGGTGTAAACACATGGGGAACTTTTAAAATGTACATGTTGTGAGCTGCCATAGCTGTGATTCATCAGCATGTGTTAGAGACTGACGGTGTCATGGAGGATGATGCTGACAACCACCACAGACCCCGGAGGAAGAGAAGAGCATTCAGACCAAGGGTAACCTACCAGGGGCTACATGATATGGAGATAGTAGAGCATTACAGGGTGGACAGGGACATCTTACAGCAAATAGTGGAGCTGTGCCAGCCACGCATGAGAACCAGAAACAACAGAGGGGAAACCATCCCAGTGGACACGAAGGTATGTGTAAGCTAGCGAATACTAGCCAAAGGTACCTTTCAAAGGCCAACTGGAGATATAATGGGGATCTCACAGGCATCAGCATCCAGGGTACTACACCAGTTCCTGTATGCCATGTTACCACATGCCAATGAGCATATATACTTCCCCCGAACTCAGGAGGAGTTGGCCAGCAATATGCATCACTTCCACCATGTGGCACACTAACCAGAGGTACTGGGAGCGATAGACTGCATGCACATACATATTAAGTCACCACCCAGTGAGCATGGTAGGCGCTACATAAACCGCAAGGGATTCAACTCCATCAACTTCCAGGTCGTGTGCAATGCCCAGGGCATTATCATGGATGTGTGTGCTGACAGCCCTGGAAGCTACCATGACTCCCATATCTGGCATGCCTCACAGCTGTATCAGGTATTTGTCAGGGGGGCCATCCCACATGGCCACCTTGTGGGGGATGCTGGCTATGCACTGGAGCTGTGGATGATGACTACCATCAGAAATGCACACACACCCATGCAAGAATGCCATAATGAGGCACACGCACAAACCAGAATCATCATAGAGCATGTGTTCGGGATGCTGAAATCACAGTTCCGGTGCTTGGACATATCTGGTGGAGCCTTGCAGTACTCTCCAGGCACATGTGCCCACATCTTCATAGTATGTGCCATGCTACATAATATGATCCTGCGGAAACAGCTACAGCAGGGACAAAATGGTGAAGGCCCTCATAGCCCACCGCAATTGCCAAGGCCATCACAGGCACAGAGGGATTCAGACCACGGACACACTGTGCCAGCCCCAGTAGGCAGACGGAGGCATGCCCAATATGCCTACGCCTTGGCAAAGAGGGAACGTATAGCACATACTCTGACAGTGTAGGCCCCTACGGACTGACACACCTCTCCACCTGCACACACAGTAAAATTGATGGCACACAAACACGACCACCTGTAAATTGTAATGTATAGGTGGCCCACTGTGTGAATCCTACATAGGCAGCCCTCAAACATTGTACACACAACAGCTATTGGAACATGGAATGTCAACACCTGAACAGTACATGCACCTATCAGCATATGTTGGTGCTGTGTGTATATGTTCCCAGGTACATCGGTAGGTACATGCCCGATTGTCAGAGGCCATACACCAAACGGGGCAAACAGTGTCCGCTGTCGCCACAACATCGAGTAAACAACTGTCGCTTAGTGGAGCAGAGGCAATCACGAGAGCACATGTGTGTAAGCACTGTTCTGCACACACTCAGCACGGATTCCCTGCTGCATTAATGAGGGGCTCCATATAATGTAATCATGGATGTTGTGTCAAGGCATGGGGTGTACCCATGACAGGTATTCGTCACCCCAGCATGCTCCACCTACGGTCATTTGAAGGTGCAGCACAGTATCGTGTGTGGCTCACTGTGATATACATACCCAATGCCAGAGCACATCCAGTAAACATCACATGGACATACCATTAACTGGACTCATCAGTATGTAAACTAACTGAGTTACCCATGTGAGTGCAGCATGGAGTAACAGCCGTAGGATACTCCACATACAAAACGGCATAACACATGTACAAATCCCAGATGTCCAAGTGTTAAATGCAATGACCGGCGTGCATGTTCCCGGTCCCACATCCTGCAAGGGATGTAACGTAATCCCGAAGGCATGAGTAATGCATGTCGGATGCAGATCATAAGATCCTGTTTAGCACATGTTAGCAGGAATATGAGTTGCCCACTGCTGGTAAGCGACATTTAAATATGACTAGACAGATATGCGCGAAACAGGGCTAAGCTTCTCCGAATATCGCGCAGATCACAGTCAATGATGTCCAGAACAGATGAAACCAGCATTATTCACCCCTGTACTAATAGCGCCTGCTCTGCAGGGTAAAATGACCACTGCCAGGAGTAGAACACGCAATCATGTATACAATCACCTAACACTATTGCTAGCCAACATGTACCTACGGTAGGGTTGCCACCTCTTCAAATGACCAATGTGGGACATATGTCAGATGTCTGCAGGCCAACACATACACCTGGCCAGTACGAAAATCAGAACTTCACTGTTTTGACTAGATAAAAGCTTATTCTTGTAATGTTTACTTACTTATTCTGTTTCTATAACATATAGGTGGTTTTAGATACAGAATAACTGTTTTATGCAACTATTACATAAACTATAGGAAATAAGTATGTCCTAAAATCTCAGGGCATTTGCCATGTTTACAAATATTTTGCAGGACACAATTGCCCAAAGAGGGACTGTCCCTTACAAAGTGGGTCAGCTGGTAACCCTAACCTACGGCAGGTGTGTAATGTGACAGGTACAGACACAAACGTGCGGAGTCCAGGCAACAGTATACACCGACAATATATATATATATATATATATATATATATATATATATACATACACACATGTATACATATATATAATACAGATAGAAAGGGCGATAGAGTGATATATGTTGATATATACGGATTCACTGATATCTGCAAATATATAGATAGGTCAACGACATTCATAACACCTTGGAGGTACATAAATAGGATACCGCCAACTATGGAATGTGTAACATACCGACACGCGTAACTATGACGCTGAAAGACCGAAAGAACACAGTACCGGAACAGTAGAACCGCGAGTACTACTATGATGATATGAAGGGACATTTAGTTACCGCTGCTGGTGTTGCGGTCCACATAGGTACTGTGTTCAACTGTGTTTGTGAGTGCCGTAGTCTGTGTATGTGTGTGTTGAGGGTGCCGTGTGCATTTCCATGTGACTGTAATGTGTGTGTGTGTGTATCTGCATTGTGTGTCTGTTAGTGCCAACTCGGAGGTAGATCATTATGGTAGGTGTGGGTATAGCTAGCCATAGGCATACGGTTACCACCTGTCCCACATTAGGAGGGACAGCCCCTCCCTGGGCAGGTGTGTCCTGACATAAAACATTACAAAGGGCAAATGTCCGAGATTGTAAGACATTATTATGTCCCATATATTATGTAATAGTTGCATGAAATAGTTATGCCTGTATGTAAGAAACGTAAATGTTACATGCAATATGATAAGTAGCCAAAGTCCCACAACAATAGGTATGTATTGAGGATAAAAGTATGTGCTGTCCTGTGTACTGACCGTGGCTATGTGTCGGCCTGTAAACACCGCTGTGTGTCCTGCAAGTGTCCAACAATGGCCATATGAAAAGGTGGCAACCCATGGCAAAGGTTCTGTCACCAACACAACTGCAATGACTGCAAATATCTGGGGCAGAAATACATGGGATAACTGTCATTTAGAAATATCCCTTTACATATCGCTGCAATTCCGGAGGTATGGAAGTATCAACCTCACCTGCATACTATATAGAAACCAATTAACAATGGCCCAATGTAAAATCCTGTAACATACGTCTATTAACTGATAGCTCTTTAATTAGGAAGGGGCCCACACACACATATATATCTGTAATATGTAGAAATGCAAACCCCACAAACCTGTATATGCTACGTATACCCACCGACATCCCCCACACTAGAAACTATAGCAATACAGACTGTAATTACAGCACAAACATCCAGTCAGTCAATTACATCTGCAGAACCATCAACATACCTTGTGAGAGACACAATTAAAGGCGCCATGCAAAATTGTTGCTGTTGTATAATGGAACAAATGGCGATGTTACAGTTTTTGTTTGCAACAATCCATTATCAGACGGTTGGGATGACAGGTACACCCACATGTTGAACCACATACTCTAGCCGTCACACACAATCCATGGGGGACATGAATCCAAAGTATACTTGTCTCTACACATACAGTTGCAATTACACACAACAAAACACAATACAGGCCGTCTCCCCGAAGGTAGGGCAAATGGGCAACGCCCAAGTGGAGAATTCAATTATACCCCACTGTTGCCACGTAATTGGTGAATGGAGTAGCTGCACAGCTGATGTGCAAGTAATTAGTCACTCAGGAACACCAATTGGTGGCAGGAAACCACATGTTACAGGTATCGACGTATATAAGGATGACTTGCCAGACATTCAAACCGTATGCTCATACCATATAACTGTTTACACAGTGTAAGAGAGATAGAGACGAAAGTCTGGAATGATAACAAGGTATGTAGAACACTCGGTATGTAAGTGTATGTATAGCATGTTTTGTATTAACTATTTAGTGTATATATAGCCTGGTTTGCATTAATTAAAAGTGTCCGCAATGCATAAAGTGGGAAAAGGTATTTATGTAGTGATGTCTTGCTGAGCATACTAAGACTTGTAGAAACTGTGCATCCAGCAGTGGGCCACACGGTATACATCACAGACACCACAAGGGATGCTACATGAGGGCTTTAAACAGAACAATTCCATACAACCCGCCGTCAGTGGTAGGGTATGTCCAACATGTACGTGCCATAGTAGGGGATAGTATATGTTGATATACTGTCACAGTAGGCATGTGTATGGGCATATAACGACAATGACATGTCTAAGGTGGTCCCGCTGTGCAAGTATGCTTTGCATTATGGGATACTATGTAAAATATGTGTAATGTATAGTATTGTAGGTAGATATGTCAGATATTCTACACAGCATAACAGGCATATCATGCATACCAAAGGTATCCTCTATTGGCATGTACAATAACAGGATACATATGGCTTGTAGTCACAGAACATTGTAATAGCATGATAGCTAATCTAAATGGAAGGGCTACCAAGTAACCATGCACAAAGGACATGTAATAGCTTCACAGGTTCATAGTGGGGTAGTATGCAGTCTGGCAAGTCTATGTGTAAGTGCAACTACAGTGTTCACACCAGTGGCACCTCTCTAGATTAGTGTCCTGTGAACAGCAGAGCCATGTGTTACCTGCACCTCTGCACAGTACAGCCACTGCAGTGATCCCTGGTGTACATGTGTCTCCCATCCACCAAGTGAGGTATCACATGAACAGTGCTACTGTGTGTCCCTGCGTGATGTACATAGGAATCATGTTCCAAAGCATGGTGAGTGTCCGGTTTGGGAATGTAACCCTCAAGCACATCCCACTCATTGTTGCATGTGTGCACATATCCATGAGCTCACAGTGGCTTTTGCTTATGTCGCGTATGTGGAGTATATCCATTAATATTGTTGTGAACATGGGCCCAGTCTGTTCAGCAGAGGCCACCCCTGAGTATGTAGTATGCAAATGTGTACAGACGTGGTGTCCGTAGTTCAGCTGCATAATTTAACTGTCGGAGCTCAATAAACGTCATGGCGTGTTAAAGTTGTGGTATGTAAAGCTGTAGCTGTTGTGTAAGGTACACCCTAAATGGGGTGTTGTACCCTTGAATGTGTATAGAAGTCTGGAGTTCAGAGGTACAATGGGTGCCTATGTACCAGCTACACACCCAGTACAGATAAGTGTGACCACGTAGAAGGATATCCACGCCACAGTGGCAATATGGTAATCACAGGAGTGGGTGCGACATACGTGTGTACTATGAACACATACAATGTGACATGTATGTAGGGGACTACCACCTATGTGATAGTCAGTGGGTAAATGGTGTAATGCAAAGACGTTGTTCATGCACCTTGTGTCATGCAGCTTGAGGCCATGATAGTCATATCAGGTATCCATCACAGTGACACCCATATGGATGGAGTCAGTATCAGCTGGTGGATCAATCATGGCACTTTGTATGCAGGGGGTTGTAAAGCTAGGCAGGGAAAGTCCCTCTGTGCTAGCCTGTACCTCAGGGAAGCATATACTGAACATGAGGGGCCCTATGACTGAGGACTGTGGTATGCCAAGTGTAACTGAAATGCAGTAGGTACTATGGTATGCTACCCTCATTGTGTGTGCCCTGTCCATGAGCCACGTTGCATAACATCCTGAGACATAGGGTACGATGTGCAGGTGGATGTGTATGTGGTCAATACCAGAATGGAGAATGGTGCTGAAAGGCAATGAGAGGACAATGTAGACTGTGTGGACCCCCGTACCATCATCAACTACCCTGGTAACTGTATGAAAGGAGTCCACCAGGTGTAGGAGCCATGCTCTGGCCCTAACAAGTCCAACCCGGGTGGCATCAAAAGACCGGAGCCCAACAATGTCTCTGTGAATGACGTCCATGATGATGTGCCCCATAGCCATGCAGAACAGTCCAGTCAGGTGTGTAGGCCAATAGTCCCACTCGTGCATTGTGGCGCCACCTGTGTGGAGTGTGATAACTGTTGCTGTGTGCCATTCAGGGGCCACAATGTCTGATACAAGGCTATTACTGAATATGGTGGCCTAGTGGGGAGACATGTCATTCAGAGGTTTGTGGACATCACAGCCTTGGATTTTGGAAGGTGACATGGGGCCAGTGTCCCAGGACATATAGGGTGCAGGTTAGTACTGTGTAGGTGTGACCGCAGGGACACCACAATGTTCCTGCATGGATTGTGGCCCTGTAGTGAGTGAGAGGGTGTAATGTTAGCATTGAATCCATCTGCCAGCATGTTGCCAACATCACCTGGTTCTGTAATGTTCCTGAGTGACTGTTATATGTCAGAGCAGATGTGGGTATTGCCATTGACTGCTGACATACCACCATAATGCCTTGTGGTACACCCCGGAATGTGTCGCAGTAATGTTTATGTAGCTAGTCTTGGAGTATGTGATGAGGGATCCCGTAGCCCTACCGAGGCTGACCAGTGAGCTACCCCACCCATGTGATTGTACACCACTGTGCAACAGCCTCCACCCGTTGTTGTAAATTATGTCCATGGAACTTGACCACCAGAGTGACGTCTGTTATCTAGTGGGTACCATCATGGCTCTGTGTGGAATAGCATGATCCATGCAGTTGTGTACAAGCTAATGAAGTGCACTGGGGTATGTTTCAGCGTTTGTATGTGCATTGTCCATCTGCACGGTGTCATGACGTTAACTACCGCTGTCATAAGACATCTGTAGTAGGTGTTGTAGTACTCATGTACTGTGCATGCCGTGAAGGGTGTGGTGCCGGGATGTGGCTAACAAGGGTGATTAGCATATGTTCGGAATCCACGAATGAGGGGATGACCACAGGTGTGGAACACCAGTCACATGTTGGTAGTGTTCATGTCAAGGATAATGTTGGTCTTGGAGGTGGTGTGTATGGGTTGATCCAGCCGAGTGGAGGTTGTGACTCACGGATGTGTTGGTACATGAGTGGCTATCCCAGTTAAATGTGGGGTAGTGTCAGTCTCACATCAGTAGTAGCTGTCTGAGCCCTACTGTCCAGTACACCGACAAATGAGGTCTGGTAACCGTGGGGTATGTTGTTGAATCCGTAGCTTGTTACAATGTGTATAGCGGTTCCGGACACAGTTAGTTGCACGTGGAGCAGCTCTGATGCATTGTGCTAAGTAACTAGCCAGGATGTGTGTACAACATAGTGGAATATGGGAACACCTCAGACGTGAGTGTGCCGGTCCAGGTACGTGCCTGAAAGGTATGGTCTGTCTATAACCTGTCATTGCAGGTGTGCTTTGCAGAGCCTAGAGGCAGGTCCCAGTCACTGCAGAGATATTGAAGTGGTGCATTATAAGGTGTGTCTTGCCTGCATGTGTCACAGAGGAAGATGTCAAGCATTGTGTCACATGACCCCATGTTTTGCATGCCAGTTCCCATTCTGCGGGTGACTGTTATTGGAAACTGTGAAAGACAGGCAGTATAGAAGCAGCAAGAGCTTTACATGTGATCTGTACTCCCAGGGCTGACAGGGGCAGGTCATCTGTGCCAAAGCATTGTGTTGTTTGATCAGGTCAGTCAAAGCGGACAGATACCAGATGCCTGTGGAATGACAGCAGAAGCATAGGCAACTGTTGAAGTGACACAGTCATCGTACAGTGGTATCAGGTCCGGATGAATACATAATGCTCCCCAGGGCTTGGCCCACACCTTCAGGGCTACAAGACTGGTGAGCTATTGCATGTCCCTGCACACATAGTCTGTGAAGTGGCATCTCAGGGCAGTCACACTAACATGGAGAATGACAGTCACATCATACCTGGTGAGGTGTGGCATGGGTGCATAGGTTATGTTGCAGAACCAGTTACCGACAGCAAGATGTAAGCAACTATTGCCTTGTGTAGCCTGCTGAGTGGAACAGCAGTGTGACCGCCTACAGAGTCACCTATGACTGGTGTGTTGTGTATATTATAACACCCTATTGGCTGTATGTGATGGGCACACATGAGTCTGTGGGCTATAAGTTGGTGATGTTGTGTTCGGTGATGGGGGCTGCCTTTGGTGCCTACACAGAGTATGGAGAGGTACTGCACAGGTTGTCCTCATATGTGTGGCCTGTGGTGGAGATCATGTGAGACTGTGTGATGAGTGGGGTGTGTTGTGAATGTTACACATCCCCACATGACTGTCAGGTGCAGTCAGGGTTGGTGACAGCATTACCCCCAGCAGGGCTGCATATGTGCATCCCCCACAGGCTGTAGTGTCATATGTTGGGAGGTGAGCATTGAATGTGTACATGAGACAATTGTTCTATTGCCACATGTACAACATATCTATCATATAGACAGGCAATAGCACAGGTACGTGACAGTTGGACATGCCTGTATATACAACCATGTCTCACAGGATATGTGAGTTACGTGTGTACAACAGCTGTTGTACTGTAAGCAAGCTGGAAATGTGAGGACAGACAGTGTACCTGTGGGAAATGGTGTGGAATGGGTGTTATATTAATCAGTAGCTCATGATATGCTCACAAGTTCTGAACAAGTACTGAGCATGAACATACAATACAGATAGGATAATATCAACCCACAAGTGGTGATGACATACAGAATGGGCTGTGTGGGTGACGTGTGTGACATATGTGCACATTCTGATGGATGAATCAGCATTGTCACTGCTAGGTGAACAGCCCTCTACCCATTAACTACCACCTAGGGTGTGGTCAACATTATGGACACTGTGTAAGGGATGGTGCTGTGCAGTACACCTCCCTGACTTGGTGGCGTCTCCAGGCCCATTAGGTAGTCATACGAGGTACCCATGTCATGACAGGGTGCCATCCATGAGCACGGAGATCATTGGACAGCCATACACACCACTTGGGTGACCAATATTGGATCACATATCACCTTTAAGGGGTAATGGCCATGCGTGGATGGGAGATACCAGCCTTCACAATCCTCACCTCCACTATGCAGCATGCTGTCTACCTTGCATAAAGACTTGTGCTACACTATGATGATGGACATGTTACATGTCCATATGCTGATCTGAAAGACATACGTCATGGACAGCCACCGTCCTAATACTAGGATCGCCACATGCTGGACAGATCCCTGTGCCATACATGTGACATACTCCCGCCATACCAAGCAACCCTGTCCATCAAAGCTGCACATGTCATCCCTGTCATACATGGTGTGATGGCCGCATGGTAGATGTAATATCAACTGTCTGGATCAGTAATGTGGCACTGATGCACCTCGCGGTGGCATAATGGCTGTCGGATACAGCTAGGAAACCTTGCCCGTACATGTTATAGTTGATAACCATCCCTGTGAATGACATCCGACTAGCCATTGTCCCATGTCTATCACATGTGCAACACAGGCGATCCGTGGCATGATGTTGAACAGCTGTACAGTGCTGTGTAGATGTATATGGCAAAACACATGCATGTACAGGTTTCCATGCATATGTGTGCATTGTCACTGCTCAAGTCCATTAAGGCTGTGTCTGTGTTGATATGTGACATATACACAGCATCAAGGTCAACAGCATTACCGTGGACACATCCAGGCATGTGCAGATAGGTAAGAACACCAGTGCAGGCAAACAGACATGCCCACATCAAGACAGCATTCACATGGAGTATGAACACTGTAATGAGGTGACACACATATATGGTGATGATATCCAATGCATAACGGGTGTTACATGTGTGTGAGACAAACATGTCAGTCATGTCAGTGTCATGATGATTTGCAAAGATAACTGTGCAGATGTACTAGATGTCATAGAAATGTATGTGCAGCAGTATCTCTGTACATCTCTGAAACTGTGACCTGTCACCATCATTATGTCTTACAGATAATGCCTCATACACGCCTTCCAGCGTACAGCCGCCAGGAGGATGATGTCCTCATCCCGTACCTCCATGAGAACTACGAGGTGTTGTTCAGCCATGTGCCACAGCATGCCCAGCAGCGGGATGACCTTTGCAGGAGGGTGAACGATGTGGGTGGCCATAACCGCACCTACCAGCAGGTGTGCAGACACTGCACGGACTTGACATGACATGCAAAACAGCGTGCCACTGCAATTGCCAGGGAACAAGGTGGAACAGGTGGTGGACCACCAATCCAGCCCCCACTCACACACACCGAGGCGCTACTGGCCAGTCTGGGGACACCCTCAGAACAGCATCCACAAACACTAGCTGCCATCGTGGAGGTGGGTGTCTCCCAACCAATGAGCCTGGAGTTTCCTGGTAAGTCAGTACTGCACATATGGCTACTATATCCCATTTACGTGCATGTGTCACTGTACATTATGTAATGTAACAACATATGCATGGTATGTGGACACACATGCTGCATACTACAGTATGCTACCCTGTGTATGCACACATGTGCATACTATATGCTATTGTACAGGTGAATGTGTTAACATGCACAGTGCACCCTGTGGCTGTCATACAGACATGGATAATGTTCATACTGCTGTGTCACCCCTATACAGGTACCTCTGGCGTGCCGCAAAGGCATGAGTCCGTTGCAGGTGAGACTGTCATCAGTATCAGGTATGTTAAAGCATAGATCTATTCGCCATGTGGCCAGTTAACACTTGTACACTTGATGTTCGTTCCATTCACGATAAACAGGTCTCATCACCCATCATTCACACAGGCCACCCATGTGCAATATATACAAATGAAATGATACACCGACATTAAACCAGAGTATTTGTCATTGCTACATGTGTGGTCAGCTGTGCATACAACAGTGGAGGTGTTCTACAATGAAGACATATGTACTATACATTGGAACAACACGTGTGGTATGCAAACAGTACCACACAGTGAGCTGTGATATGGGCAGCCCACAGGAGTCACCATTGTGTTATATGTCCCTGCAATGGGTGCACACATTGTGATGTGCCATCTGTCATGTCCCAGACATGTAGTGTATTGGCTGCAATAATGTCATACTATCCCATAACCCATACCCCACATACCACCTGTTGTCTGCATAGCCCTGTGGATGGTGACATATCTAACATCTATGGGTGTATGTCATATGGGACAATACAGACATGTGTGATAGATGGCCATCACACACATCTGTCCAACACATGTGCACACATGACCATGGGGGATGGCCAGAGATACGTAGCCACACAGTAGATGTGATGTGTATACACCGTTTCACATTGTCCATACATGGTCCAATTATAGCCTTAGTTGACCAATTATACAGTTGATGTGGTACACTGGACATCCTACAACCTGTGCACAGCCAGTGGAGGTGTCACTGATGTCTACCATATAAGATGTGTTGAACATCACGCCTGTGTCATAACATGACAGTAGTCACCTCTACAGCTTCCACAAACATTGACACCACATCAGGCCACAGATACTGTACATTTCCCTTGCTGCTGTAGGACATCACCATTAGCTGTGCACCTCGTGTGTGTGGTACATCAATGTCATGTGGGACATGGTGAATTGACAAGTCCGCTATGTGTGGACATGGTTGCCAGGCAGCTAAGACTCTGTAGTTGTTGTGCAGGGGTGTCATCTGTAGGTCCTCCAGTGACTTGTCACATGACACAGCATGGTTTGGTGTGTATACACCTCAGCATCGTCGGTCACAATCCACAGTTAAGTCCATGGGTATGCATGCAGTTATGGCTATGCAATGTCTACATATTATGCACTGTATAGCAATATAGATGCCTCATGATGCCATGCAATGGCATAGTGTCTGTACTTCACACTGTAGAGCAATGTAGACGGCTCACACTACCCTTCTATGCACATTCGCTAAACATGCATTCTATCAGTAGGGCATACAGACAACACCGCAATGTGATGCCCATTACAACGCTGTACATGTGTCAGGACACCATTGTGTCAGACATGTATGCATGTTAATGCACACATCAGCAGATTGCATGTCAAGGTCACAACAGCCATGTGTACTGTTATCCTGTTCTGGTCCACATGGTGTATTACAGGGATGCAATACTACCATGATTGTGTGAACGGCATGGCTACTGATATGACACCTGCTTGCTGTAGTGTGCACCCCAGGGGGTATGCTTACTAACACTATTAATGTCTGTGCTGCATGCCATCTGCTGTATCACAGGCATGCTGCATGCCATCTGTCAAATCACATGCATGGTGTGTGTGTGTCTGTGTGTGTCTCTGCGTGTCTGTGCATGTGTGTCTATTGTAATTTAGAGTCTTTCTTTGCATTCACAGGCGATGTAGGTGCATTACCCTCCTGTGGACCATCTGATGTTAGTGTCCCCACAGATACTAGCAGTGATGAACATATGCATGAGGTACAGGCAGGGTTGTCAGGGGCTGAATCTGTGCCAATGGTTGCCATCCCAGCCATGCCCACCTCTTCCCCACACACAGTTCTGCTGCCAACACATACCGCATCACCAGTGGCCATAGAGGAAGGACAGTTAGCGTCTGTTAGCATGGAACAGGAATGTGTGGTGGCTACAGAAGGTGTGTCTCCACACCATGGTGTCAGTGTAATGTCTGCAGATGTGCCACACAGGCATGTGGCCAGTGCTGCTTGTAGGAGGACCTCTGGCAGACATGCACCTGCAGGACAGAGCGCAGCAGCTGGTATCACCAGACACATGTTCCAGACTGTAATGGCGACACAGGCATGTGCTGAATGGCAGAACAGAGAAGGGCAGAGACTGCAGAGGGCTGCTATCCGTACCCTAAATGACAACATCCAGGCATTGGCAAATGCTCAACAGCAGATTGCTGATGTTCTGGACAGGCGATTGGGTGACATGGTCGGAATCCTTGACTTTGGCATGGCAATCCACGAGCGTGAGCTGTGAGCTGTCTGTGCTGGAACATCTGGTAGGAGTGAGGCGTAGGCCATGTGGACATAGGCCAGCTGCACCACCTAGTGCAGGTCGACGTGAGTGTGCCACCTCTCATGCCCACTCCCATAGTGCTGGTAGCAGTAGCTGCTGCTGCGCTGTCCACACCAGGACACAGCAGGTCACATGGACGTGGCCCTGGACGTTCCCAGTGGGGACACAGTTCCAGTGGACATGTGTTGTCAGACAGTAGCCAATCTGTACCTCCGCCTGGTAGTGCCCGTGCAACCCCTGGCAGGCACAGGTCACGTGGCTGTGGCTGGACACAGTGAGCTGTACAACCTGGTTTGTACAATCTGGAGCTGTCAATAATACCCCTGTGTAGGCCTCACAAAGGCAGAACTGTGTGCACACATACACGCACACAGCAAACACATCTGTAGGGCACCACAACACCCACATGCATACTGAACAGACATGTCCAATCATATCACCGGCCCTTACCCACACACATGATGTCACCCATTGGTGCAGCCTATGCATATGATGAAGCCTGTGCTGCATCCCTGTCATCCACACCATCGGTGCAGGGACATGCTCAAATGGTCTGATGCACAGGGTGAACAGAACAGTGAGAAGTGTATGTTACATTAGTTGTGTACGACTAGTGAGGGAAGTGTATATTACATTAGTTGTGTAAGAATAGTGAGAGATGTGTATATTACATTAGTTGTGTACTGTTGACACGCACCAGACATACCATGTAGTACACGTGTAGCATGCATTGTTATATGTTCACAGTATGTGTCTCGGTAACAACAGTAACAGCATGTTGGTAATGATGCCCTGGTTCCTTCCTTATGATCTACTTGCATGTGCCTACAGGTAGCAGTGTTTGCAGTCTCCCATGTGTAACTGTGGAGTACTCACAGGCATGTATGGCAATCTCAGCATGCTATATGTAGCCTCAACCAGACAGCTGGAAAGTCTAACATACCACAGATGTCCACGCATATACTGATCCAGCAGCATGTGTCCAGTTTAATAGGCTACAGTGGCTAGAGACGTGACATCCATACCAGGTCACATCACAGGTATGTTGACATGGTGCAGGGGTTGTACACAGCAGTCTGGCCAATGATAACGCTAGAGGCCACTTGAGAGCATGAGGCCTCACTGTGTAGCAGTAATACCCTGTCACATTACAGGAACATGCCCACACTCACAGGGTCAACAACACTATAACGCACACCCCATAGTGTTGAGGTGAGAACACTTGCCTATGTGGTCATCACCCTCACAGTACTGTGCACCTACACGACGCGACACAGAGAAAGGACATGTACAGGTAGCCAGTACGGCTGAGACCGATGGCATCAACAGGGTAGTAGACTGCATCACCATGAGGGGTTAGGGATCCTGTGTGTTCTGTATGGTAGCATACACCCTCACTCCATGCACCAGACAGCCATACATACATACACACACACACACACACACACACACACACACACACACACACACAAACACACTTACACACTGTGGAGACCACAACTGTCATACACATACAGATAGCTGATGTGTGTGATACACACACAACACCTGCCTACATCATGCTTTCCACACTGCAGTATGTACAGATGTCTACAACAGTGTACAGGGGTGTGTAACAATTGGGATGTATTCCCCACCATATGTGGCATATATGGTCACACATGCAAACACACATGGCAGTACTGTAAATGATACAAATGCTATATGATGATACGCCTGACAGACATGCAGCAGTATTGGCCGCATTATGTGTACCAACGCTATGTCTGGCAATTGTGCTGCTATATGCACACGGGAGGATGTAAGTGTTACAGGTGTCAAGTGACATACATTCGGTAACACCCGACCACTGTGTCGGTTTTATGTCTTCACTGTCAAGTAACAGTAACATAGCATACTGTTTGCACATGTAATGGTAGGATGGCGTGTGACACACCTGTGAGCCATCCCTGGTGAACATCCATCTACACTGGTGGATCACCACTTTATGTACACACATCCATCCATACCTGATGTACATCCTACTGTACTGTCAGTATGTCATCATATACAAGTGTCAATGATGGGGCTGCATTGCAACTGCATGTTGTAGTTGGGCACAGATGAGTTACTTACATCAGCTACTGCACACGCATGGTAGCTGCATGCACACTACAGTTTGTACATGTGTGTTGGTCCTACATGCCTGTCATGTAGCCATGTTTGTATGCATTGCAATTGGTGGACATGTGTGTTGACATACATAACACATGGACTGTTGTATGACAGGTTGGGTGTCATGGGTAACTAGTACAGAGGGAATGTGTCCTCGGTCAACATTGCTACCTCATGTACTGTTGGCATTCAACAGCCATGGACCCACCTTCCATTTGCGTGCGTATGATTGCTGTAGCCACATATGTGTTGTGTGTGTGGTCCATGCACATATCCACTGCAATTACATGTATGACATATCCAAACATGTTGGTTCGTTGGTGTACAGTGACAGTCATCTGTCACAGCTGTGTAAGACCCAGGGCCCCTGGTATGTATAAACCCGACCTGGTTATGTACAGTGGTATCATTGCAATGCATAACACATGATGGAACCCTGTCAGTATATGTGTAGTCTGCACAGTTGCTGTACACTTATGTACAGTCCACTGGTCATGAGTCACATGGTGTTGTGTTGATGTATGGCTGTGTATTGCTGGTCCAACGACATGGTGATGTCTGAGGGCTACATTGTAAACTATGGTGTGTACCTCTGTGATCTGCACCTGAGACATCTGTGATGGCTCCTGAGTGTGTACTGGTCAATACACGTGAGTGGCCTTCATGTACGTGGGGACAGTAATACCATACTGTGCCCTTCCGTGTTTAGTATCCGTGTGCATGCAAGACAACAAGCCCAGTATGCCGTTGTGTAGTTGGACACACAGTACATTCCAAACTGCACCCTTACATGTTTAGAATCCATGTGCATGCAAGACGGCCCTTTGCAACTGCTAAGTGTGTGAGCATGCCCAGTACGCAGTTGTGTAGATGGACACACAGTACATTCCAAACGGATGTGTGATACTAAGCGTGTGGGCATGGCCAGTGACACCTTGTGTCAGTGATGTGCCTCTGTGTATGGGCATGGCCATTGACATCCTGTATAGCGATGGTGGACATCCAGGCAACAAATGTCCATTATCAACGTCACGATGGATGCTTACATTGAACACACTGGTTGACTGTCTTGCAGGGTGTACTGTCTGTGGCATGTCCTGTATCTATGTAGTGGTGTTGTAGTGCTCTGTAGATATTTAGCTGCCCCGATCACACCACTGCCATGTGTTTGTCTACGTCTACCTTGGGACAGTAATATGCTTTCAAACTGCTCACTCTCTATACATTCCCTATCGGCGTCCTTGCCTTTGCGGATGATGTCACCCACCTAGACGTATGCCTCTGGGAGTGCTGTATTCAGTAATCTTGGTAGCGCATTCTGTAAATGCGTAATGCTGTAGTGTGATAAGGTAGTTAGGTGTATGTTTGACTCCCAGCCCTGCCAAGTGTGTGCCTCTGTGTGTGTGTGTGTGTGTGTGTGTGTGTGTGTGTGTGTGTGTGTGTGTGTGTGTGTGTGTGTGTTTCCAGCTGCTTGGGGACACGGTAATGCTTTTAGATGCCTCATGCCACATACATTCCCTTTCGGTGTCTTTGCCTTTGCGGATGATGTCACCCACCTAGAAGTATGCCTCTGGGAGTGCTGTGTTCAGTAATCTTGGTAGAGCGTTCTGTAAATGCATAATGCTGTAGTGTGATAAGGTAGTTAGGTGTATGTTCGACTCCCAGCCCTGCCAAGTGTGTGCCTCTGTGTGTGTGTGTGTGTGTGTGTGTGTGTGTGTGTGTGTGTGTATGTTTCCAGCTGCCTGGGGACACGGTAATGCTTTTAGATGCCTCACACCACATACATTCCCTATCGGCATCTTTGCCTTTGCGGATGATGTCACCCACCTAGATGTATGCCTCTGGGAGTGCTGTGTTGAGTAATCTTGATAGCGCATTCTGTAAATGCGTATTGCTGTAGTGTGATAAGGTAGTTAGGTGTATGTTCGACTCCCATCCCTGCCAAGTATGTGCCTCTGTGTCTGTGTGTGTGTGTGTGTTTCCAGCTGCCTGGGAACAGGGTAATGCTTTTAGATGCCTCACACCACATACATTCCCTATTGGCATCTTTGCCTTTGCGGATGATGTCACCCACCTAGAAGTATGCCTCTGGGAGCGCTGTGTTCAGTAATCTCGGTGGCGTGTTCTGTAAATGCGTAATGCTGTAGTGTGATAAGGTAGTTAGGTCTGTGTTCTAATCCCAATCCTGCCACGTGTGTGTGTGTATGTGTGTGTGTGAGTTTCCCGCTGCATGACAATAGTACATTGCTTTTACACTCTTCACTCTCCATAGAATCCGTATGGCGTCTTTGCCTTTGATGCTGATGCCAGCAAGCTAGACGTATGCCTGTGTGAATGCTGTGATCTAGTAATCACGGTAGCGCGTTCTGTACATGCATAATGCTGTAGTGTGATAAGTTAATTAGGTCTGTGTTCTGATCCCAACCCTGCCAAGTGTGTGTGTGTGTGTGTGTGTGTGTGTGTGTGTGTGTGTGTGTGTGTGTGTGTGTGTGTGTGTGTGTGTGTATATATATATATATATATATATATATATATATATATATATATATATATATAGATATATATGTAATGTAGATAGATATAGATATGTATGTATGTATGTATGTATATCACTACTGAATGTGCTGCATTATCTATACATGATCACCTTTGATGTATGTAAATCTGCTATGGCTCTGTGATAGTGCACATACTGTGTGCTGTAGTGATCCTGGGTTATAGTTGTGTAGTGACCAGTTATTTTGTTGCTGGGTATTACAAGGGACATTGAAAACAATGATAGTACAGCACCTTTAAACGGTCATGTGCACATCTCAGCAACAGTCAGCAGTGTTTATTACTTTGGAGGATGAGTATGGCTCATATAACTATGTATTAACTGACAATACTATGCAAATCAGGTTAACATTACTGACTCCCGTTTATCCACAGGTTGTGTTACAGATCCCAAGAATGTATGTGTATACATTGACAGGTGCAGGACTGGAATATTGTTGAATGCATGGAGGGGTGTCCATGGCCAATAATGGCGATCTGTACAGCCTGGCAGGTATGGTCTGTGATTGTCCCACAACCTCCTGTATATGGCTGACACATGTTGAAACTGTGTACATGCAGACACACACACATGAAACAAACAGCTAGGGCTAACACATACACACACACATTGCATCAACATTGGGCCATTCAAACTTCAAACACTGTTGTCCCACACACACACACACACACACACACACACACACACACACACACACGCTTGCATGTTGATTGGATGGCTCAATGACAGGCTCTGGAAAAGAAACACCATACCCTGTACATATGATGACACCTGTGCCACCACCTGTAATGTGTAACAGTGATGCAGGAACAGACTAACATGGAGCTGATGCACAGGGTGGCTTTATAGCACTGTATTAATGCTAAAATATTGTTAACATAAAGTGTGATATCCTTCTAGGTGTATGTAAGCAGACATGATGCATTGCAGCTATGACCATCAATGTAGTATAGTTTACAGCACTGTTAATTCTGCAGATTTATTATCCATCCATGTGCCATTTGACTGACGTGTGTAGTATTGGCAGCACATGTTTCAGAGTGTGCAGTACGTGTATGATGTGTGTAATACAGATTTATACATGCTTACAAACACGTACACTGGCTTACATGACATTACACATGCTTCAGTATTCTTACACTAGCTTACTCGTTCTTCAACGCGCGCACACGGGCTGACACGCGCACACATGCTTACTCTGGCTTACAGGTGTGTACAGGCGCAAACACACTGTAAGCAGGTTAGCAAGAAACATCAGTGATATCCATGGCGTACACCATCAGTTTCCTGACTTTACCTAGGATAAATCATAACACTCCTCTTCCACTGATGAGTAACTGACAGCAAACATGTGACACACTGCTCCGATAGGATTACAGTGTTTTATACATACACACTCATGATGTCACCTATCTTCTACTCTGATAGTCCCCTTAACCTACTCTTACACTGTAGTGGCTTGGCCCATATGGCATGACAAATTGTGATTCACTATCCTCAGCCTCAATTGCATCTGATTGCCTACTAATGCTTGGTTACATCTCTGACAGAACGCTTCCACACATAGCAACCAGTACTCAGTAGCCATGTTGTCTTCAGCTTGCCATTCACCTGCATGGCGAACTAACTTTTAACTAAAATTACAATTTCTATGTATATTTTTTCTTGCTTTAAAAGTGCAGTGCGTTGTCGCGCCACTATGCTACGCTTACACACCGGAGATCGGGGGAGGACAAATAGAGTTTTATTAATTTCCAATGGAAAAATATGCCACTGGCCTTATATTTGGCCATTGGCATGCTTCTTCAACTAAATTCATCCTTTATTTACAGCTGACATTGTTCCGTTTAGCTACTTGCAGAACGTAACTCGGTTAACATCCGAGTACATTTCTGCACATAACTCTACTCTTGCACGGACAGCTTTCTGTTTCATGTATCACAGATTCACATCATTTGCATAGCTTTCACCTACAAATGGGGTAATTTGCATATCCTAACATTGTCTGTGCAACGTTTGTTTTAGGGGCTGTCTTACATGCCCCTACAGGATATTGCTGAATAGCTCGGCAGACATCTTGCCTTGCTGTACTCTTACTCTACTCATACACACCGGCCAAGGCTCCATGACTCCTGGCCTAAGCTTTGCTGTGTGCTACTATGTCTATTTGTGGAGTATGCATGGCTGTAGGTATGTTTTGACCTGCTACGTCTGACATTTCTACAGAGCAGCTCCCACTTACATCATTTGTAAAGGTGATAGCCCTATAGGTACTATATATACAGCTGTGACATTTGACAAGTCAACACATACCTGCGGTCAATACTAAACTGACTATTTCAGCGCTTTTCATACCTTCAGATTTTTCTTGTAGTAGTATAGTCGATAATACTGTTTCCTATAACATGTATCTGTTTCTAATACAAGATATATTATTTTATTACACCAATACACACAAGAAGAAGTCACAGGCCAGATGCCATTACATTCGCCCAGAGTGTTGTGTTCCTCACAAAAGCCAACAGGTGCTAATCAAAACATATTATGCTATCATCTACCTTATGTGTTCACCGGTATTTGCACTTTCTGTCAGTGGCAGAACTCACATGCGAGTGTGGGAGACTGAACACTGTATCGGGGACACTGCATAAAATCCTGAGGGACACATTTATTTTGTTTCTACTAACCTTACACATTGACTATCACAGGGCATAAGTATTCATTCACATTTATCGAGGTACATGCTTTTGACTTATACATGTTTTGTTATTTGTCATCATGTCTTTCTTCACACCTGTCCACCTGATTTCACTAGTTCTGTACATTTATTTAGGACAGGGTTACCTTCATACCTCTCAACTGTACACATTTTGGGTAAATGTCACGAACTTAGACTTATAATGTTGTTCCTTTTTTCATAATATTGTGCCTTTCTGGTAAATTAGTGGCAAGTCATTAAGGACTATGAGGTTAGATAATAATTACAGACATTAGTATTTTATAATTAATAACCCTCAAAACATTCATACTAATGAATTATCCATTATTCTATCAATATTCTAACTTTGTCAGAGGAATATTTAAAATAGTCCCTATTTGTACTTATTTTAGTATGCCTTTGTCCAGATGTCTTATTCTGAAAGGTTGAGAGGTATGGTTACCATCTTATTCGTATGCATGTACGTCCATGATAATTGATTACCTGACACTGATATAAGTCCCTACGTCTTCCCCTAATGGTTTACACAATATCCGGTAGATGGGTTCTTCAATTTTGGAAGGTATAGGCGTGTGATATACCCACATAGGAATATTAATCACTCCCATGGGGCGGACCTACTAAATCTGTGCCAACCAACACCTGGGAACCTAGGCCCATTATTGCATACCCATGATTCCCATACCTGACACCCCTCCACAGTAGTTATAAGACATATTTAATGTGAGCGATAATAAAGTATGAAGACACTTCTAAGCACTATCCTCTCTCTGCGTATCGGGACATATGTCATACATTCTGTCAACCCATGTGTTATTACCCATGCACAAGCTACTGTTGCATGTACAGCTATATCGTAGCTGCAGATGTGACTTTCTTTGCTTCGATCATTACAGGACGGTGCCTGTAGTGGACCAATTTTTGGGGTCCTGCAAAGGACACCTATATCCATGTTTAAAGAGTAGAACTTGCAGATTTGGCACACTGGTACTTTCCGGGCAATGGTTTGGAAAGCAGCAGTGTATTTACCTTTCTTGCATGTCTGTATGTCTATCCATAATAGCTATATATATATATATATATATATATATATATATATATATATATATATATATATATATATATATATATGTCTGTACAGGATTTGCCCTGCAATTGTATCAAAGTCGTATTTGTTCTCTCTGCATGGAAGCTGAGATTCACCTTTTGAGCTTCGCTCTCGAGGTGTACTTTTTGGCGTCCATGTCTTGAACACATAATATACTCACTACATTCAGTGACCCAGTCACAATCCTCTATATCCCATCCTGTCAATTGTTATTGTGCTGAATAACTCTTTTACTGCAATTCATTAGTATATGGTTTCATTTTGGATTAATTCACATTTGTTTGGAATAGCATAAGTTATTTTTTTAATGTCTTTACTCACTTGCAAAGCAGTCAGTGAGCATTTGCATTTGCATACTAAATGCCATCTACTTTAAATGTAGTGTTATGCTTTGGTGTATATTGAAATTCTATAAACCTTAACTGTTATCCTCAGAGAAAAAGGACTTGAAAAATGCGAGATAGGGGAAAATATATCATGTGTGAGTTCCATTACCTCAGTAGTCTCCCACCTTCAAGGTTCAGTGATGTCAAAGTTAATATGCAACAGAAGCAAGCGTGTGAGAGACACCACCCTCCTTTATAGAAGAAGTACTTTTAAGTGACCTCCCTGCAAAAATAAATGCTTGTAAGGAATAAAATCAGGTTTTTGAAGTCAGTCTTTTTCATTTTGAATTGCACTTTATTTCTGATGTCTGACAGCTGACAATATTAGGCTTCATAATTTTGATAGGTGGCCATTATACTTACTGTAAGTGAATAGCATTAATTTTCTTAGAAATACAAAACATATTTTTGGCACTTTTTGTGCATCTATCAGAACAGAAATAAAAAAAAAATGTGAAGTTCTACTTGTTTTAAATATATTTTCATGTGGACTAACTTTGGGGTTCCTAGCATTCTGCTGTCTTGTTCATTTTTAAACTTATTTCATTTATATCTTAAAAATGACACTGCAGTTTTATTTGCCATTTTAAACTTTCTTCAAAATTATGCATGAAGTACATTCACTTTGCAAAGTTTTTAGGCTGAAGAGCATTACGGTTTCCAAATGCCGCTAGGTTTATAGCAGGTTACTAGGCTAGCGGCCCAAGAGCACTTACACACCTAGCCATATTCATCCCGAGTTGCCCTAATTGTCAACAGTTAGGTGAGCAAAGTTTGCTGAGGTATGAGTCAATGGTATGGTGATTAATAGCAACTACCTCTGTCCATGAAGGACATGGGCACCTTCCCAGGAGGGAATTTATAATTACACTTCCATTGGTCTAGGTTGTGTTTGTAGATGGTCGGGTGGCCTCTGCTTCACATGAATGGGAAGCTTGTTTCAGAGAATGCATAGTCTCTGGGAGATATATCTATCTCTCTAGCATGATTTGTTCATGTCAGAGGCTAGGTTAAGATACCTGGAGCAAGTGACACTCATGCAGTTTGATTTACAAATGTGTAGCATTTCCATCAGGGCCAGGTCAGAGACTGCCCTGTAAGCCAGACACAGGTCATCCCTCAGCAGCCTGTAGGAGACAGAATACTGTGGCAGGTCTTTCAGTCTTTCCAAGTAGGACTTGTTTTGTGCACCCTGTATTTTCCTGGTGAGAAACCTCTGTGGTCTCTCCTGTTGCAGGTGTCTGGAGAGACACATGCAAAAGGGAGCATTGTGCTCTTATTATTGAGAATAGTGGAATTATAACATCTTTAGATCTAGATGCCATGCCTTTACTTATCAGATGTGCCACATAGAAGGATTTCCTCACCATAATGGATATGTGGTGGTCAAAGTTCAGAAAGCTATCAACTTAAGAACCAAGATCACCTATCACTGGATCTACTCTTATGGGTGAGCTGTCTATATTGTAATTAGAAGGGATACTAGCTTTCCCAAAGGGAATTAATGCATTTTTTTTTTCATTTAGCTTCAATATGTGGTCTTGGCTGCAATCATTTCTCTGGATTAATCCTTCCTGTAGTATATTAGCATTGTTGGGGTACTCAGTAATTGCTCCTTATTTGCAGTCATCATTAAACTTGGGTCATCCACAGGCTGTCCATGTTTGCTGGACTTCTGAGAAATAAATTCCAAACAGTAAAGGGCCCAACAAAGAAGCTTGTAGTATGCCACAGGTGACTTGTCATAGGTTCATAAGTTCATAGGATGATACTAGGCTATTGGCCCGGAGGACCTTATAATTCTAGCCAAGAATTTTGCCTATGTTCCCTCAAAGTCAGCACCTATTTCCCCTGCCCAGCAGGGACACAGGTGGAATCCCAGGGGTGTATTTCCTGTTTCCCATCCAGTCGTCCGGGCTCCTCTAAAAAAGGACTAGAGAGATACTCTGCTTGACATGGAGAGGGAGTCTATTCCACAGATGGGGTAGTCTTTGGGACACAAATCTATCCTGCCAACAAGTTCTATTAATGTCTCAGACCAGGTTAAGGTCTTGCATGTAAGTTGCTTGAGTGGGGATGGAGTTGATGCATATCCGTAAGATGGCCTTGCTTGCTAGACACAGGTCACCTCTGAGCAGCCTGTATGAGACTGTATTAAGGGACAGGGCTTTTAGCCTATCTGTATAGGAGAGGTGCTTGAGACCCTGGATATTCTTGGTCAGAAACCTCTGTGGTCTCTCCAGCTGCTGCATGTGCTTGGCAAGGTACATGCTGAAAGGGGTGTTGTACTCAATAATGGGCCTAATAAGGGAGGAATTCAGGGATATTATGACCTCCTTGTTCCTGGATGAAATACCCTTATTTATGAGGTAGGCCATGTAGAAAGCCGTCTGTACAACAGAGGTAACATTTTGGTCAAAAGTCAGGTTGCTATCAACCCGGGTGCCCATGTCCCTCATGACTGATTGCATGCTCAGTACTTTGTTATTAATGTGATAATTAGTGGGGATGCCATTTTCCCCAAAGAGGCTAATGATGCATTTCTTGGCAATCAGTTTGAGGCCATTCTTCTGGCATCAATCATTAGTTTGGGTAATGCCCTCTTGGAGGATGTTCACATCACTAGGGGAATTTAAGACAACACCCGGCTTGTAGATATCTGCAAATCTGGTCAGCCACAGACCACTGGTTTTGGCTTGCACCTCAGAAAAGTATATCCCAAACAGTAGAGGCCCTAAGACTGATCCTTGGGGTACACTGCCCCTTACAGATCTACTACTAGAGGTGGCTTCCCCTACTTTGACTGAGTGGATTCTATCACTGAGCCAGTTAGCTACCCATCTGGTAACATACGGGTTGATGTGTAGCTGGGAGAGCTTATGTTATGCCCACGTGGGGAATAGTGTCAAAGGCTTTGGCTAAGTCAATGTAGGTGGTGTGCACCATCTTCCCCTCATCCATGGCTTTGGTGACTGTTTCGAAGAAGTCAATCACATTTAACAGGCAAGATCTCCCTTTGACAAAACCAAACTGTGTGGGGTCAAGCATTTGGAGGTTCCCAATGTCTTTGTTTTTAAGGTCCATGTTAATGCATTCCATGGCCTTGCAGATCAGGCTAGTTATGCTGATGGGCCTATAATTGCCTGGATCAGTGGACACTTTGTGTAGAAGGATGACAGTGGCTGTCCTCCATTCAGCTGGGATGAAGCCGGTGCTCAGGCTTTGGTTGAATAGGGTGCCTAATGGAGCTGAGAGCTCATGCCTGAGTTCATGTAGGATACAGCCATGAATGTTATTAGGTCCCATGAAGACTGCATTTTTTGCATTTGAGAGGGCATTAAGGACCTGCTCCTTAGTGATGAAGGGAGGGGGGCAGGTTCTGGGGATGTCTTGGTTTATTGATTGGGGGGGGGGGCAGGGGGATGAAGTTTTCACTGAATCTGTCTGCCAGTAGGTTGGCTATATCTATAGCATTTGTGTATATGGTGTTATTGACCACCAGTTTAGAGCAGATTTGGGTGATATTTTTGAGATTGTGGACATACATGAAGAAGGCCTTGTGATTGTTCTTAGTGGATGTGGCCAATTTGGACTCAAAGTTAGCCTTAGAGGATTTCACCAGTGAACTTATTTGCTTGCTCAAACAATGGGGAGATTGCTTCCGACTTGGCATCTACTCCTTCTTGGTCCTGGACAGCAATTTTATCCTTTTATTGTAGAGTTTGTTTATTGCTGCTGTCCACCAGACAGGTTTACTCTTCCTTGAGGAAGATGATTTGGTCCTGTCAGGTATTGCTGACTCCACACAGCTATGTATGTGCTCATATAGTTTTTTGGTGTAGGCTTGGACATTAGTGATAGTTCCAACTGAAGGGAAGGTGGCTGTGAAGCTGCTTATACCTGCTCTGAGGAGACTGTAGTCAGCTTTAGAAAAGTTTTTTTGTTTGACTCTGAAGGGGGGAGAGGGGGTCAGGGATATGGTGACTTCAAAAGTAATTGCTTATGGTCGGATCTTACCAAAGAGGATAACACTGTAGGGGTGCTACAGTGGCTACTCGTGTTGTTTAAGACCAGGTGCAGGATATTTTCACCTCTCGCAGGGGTATCAACTAGCTGATCCAATGCATTGGCATTGACAAAGTTGAGGAATCTCTGGGCGGTCATGTTTGGGCTAGAATAGGTCTTCCACTCTATGGTTGGGTAGTTAAAGTCACCCAGGATCAGGGTAGAGGGTTGAATCTTGATGGATTCAAGTAAGTCCAGGTAGGTGGAGTGGGTGTCCTGAGTCATGGTTGGGGGTCTGTAGCTAGCTATGATTTGAATAGGTGTTTTATCAACAATTAACTGTACGTGGAGTGTCTCCTGTGCATCATACCATTTGACCAGCCTGAAGGTGTGAATGTCTGACAAATATTGAAACCCTACCTATTTTGGCTTTGTAGCCCTCCATTTAGGGTCTGAAAGTATGGTAGGATGAGTAACCTGGTAAGGCTAGGGTGCTCTCCATTGCTTTGAGCCAGGTTTCAGTGAATGCACAAATGTTAGCATCCTCCAGGGCAAGGAATGCTTGCAATGAGTGCAGTTTCATGCCAATACTCCTAGCTTTTAGCAGCATAAGCTTTAAATTTCATTTAGAAAAGTTTTTCATGTTGGTAATTTTGTGCTTATGACTTTGCCTAAAAAGCAGTATAGGGGAGGCAAGAGCCTTTTCCAGACGCCTAAAGCCCAGGGGGGGACAGATGAAGGCAATCTCTGGCAAGATGGCCATTTGCTAGAGGTGAATTCACCCACTTTGACAGTATGAGTCCTGTTGGTGAGCTAGCTGGCTCCAATTAGGAGAGTTTTTCTATAATACATTTGTAAATAATTGTGACAGATGCCTTGGCTAGGTCAAGGTAGATGACATGCAATGACTTTCCCTCATCCAGGGCCTTGGTGACCTTCTTGAAGAAGTAAACCAGATTTAAGAGACATGCTGTACCTTTAACTGATTTGAATTGGGCTGGGTTCAGAGTTTAGAGATTGCCTATATCCTTGATGATAAGGTCCATAACGATTCTTTCCATGGCCTTGCAGATAAGGCTAGTCAAGCTTAAGGGATCTGTAAATCCCAGGGTCAGTTGATGGTCCCCCTTTGTGTAGAGGGATTATTGTTGCTGTTTTTCTTTCCTGATAGAACATAGCCAGTCCGCAGGCTATGGTTAAACAGAGATCTACTAAGATATGTTTTAAGCTATTTAAAAGGCAATCTGGGATGTTGTCTGATCCCACTGATGTATTTTTGGGCTTGGAGAGTATAGAGAGGAACTGCTCTCTTGAGATAATAGGTAGAGGAATGGTGGCAGGTATACTTTGAGGGATGACCAGTGGGGACGAGGGGGTGGTGTTTGCTCCAAATCTGCCAGCTAATAGATTGGCTATTACATGTGGCTGAATATGGCTGGTGCCATCTGCAACCAGTTCAGTGCATAGCTGGGTATTCCCCTTTAGATTTTGGACATAGTTAAAGAATGCCTTGTGATTATCCTTTAACTAGGGAGGCTATTTTTTGCTTCTTAATTAGCTTTGGAGTACTTGAGATAATCTCTGATTTGTTTGTTTAGGCTAGAGAGAGAATTCTTCTTCTGCTGAGACAGTTCCCTCTTGCTTTTGGGCATTAATTTATTTCTTTTGTTGTATAACTTGTTTAAACTAAGGGTCCACCAATGTAGCTGTTTTTTTCCAGTACTGTCAATTCTATACAACAGCTTAAGTGGTTATACAGGGCATTGGTGTACACTTCTACATAGCAGTCCATGTTATCTGTGCCCAACGGGGCTTTGAAACTTCTTATATCATTGGTTATTAGGTAATTTGTTTTGGAAAACTTCTTAAGCACTTTTTTGAGCTTGATGGGGTATCTGACCTTATAATTATATTGAAAGTGACTGATTTATGGTCTATTCTAACCATGGATGACATCACATAGGGGTGCAATGCTCTCACGTGTTAATGAGTACCATATCCAGGACATTTGAGCTCCTCGTGGGTGTGCTGACTAGCTGTTCCAGAACATTTGCATTGACAAAGTCCAAGAACCTCTGAGCCTGCATGTTTGTGGTCATGTATGTTTCTCAGTCGATGGCAGAATAATTAAAATCACCCTTGAAAAAGGTGTTGGGCTTCATGGTAAGTGACTTCAGTAAGTCCAGGTATGTGGTAGGCTTTTCATGATTCATGGTGGGGGACCTATAGTTAGCTATGATGTGGTAGGGGATTTTGCCTATGCTTAATCGGACATGGAGTAGCTTCAGAGAGTTGTGCTGTTTAACCAATTTCAAGGTGTAATTAAAATACTCCCACTCCTTTGGCTCTTTTATGCTCAGTTTGTGGTCTAAACATATGGAAGACATTGTAGCCCTGCACGGTCAAGGTACTTTCCATGGCTTTGAGCCATGTCTCCGTGACTACACAGATTTCAGCATCTTCCAAGGTGAGGAGTGCTTACATGGAATGCAGTTTCTTGTTTAGACTCCGAGCATTTTGTTACACTGGTAGATTGGTTATTTTGACACTACCTAAAAAAGGCACAATAAGGGTGGCTAATGCCTTTGCCAGTATCCGAAAGCTTAGAAGAGACAGGTAAAGACCATCTCTGGCAAAGACGAATGTCCTGTCAACCTTGTCCTCCCTGGCTGTTAGATATTGGATCCCCTTGGACTGACACCAGAAGCTAAGCCAATTGTTAAAGTCCAACATTTTTTGCTTGTATTGTGGCATCATCCTTAGAGAAGGTAGAATGTTGCTTAAGGCTAAGTTTATACCTGCCTGTGACACATAATCAGAGAGCTTAGTCATGTCTCTCTTCATATAGTCCAGAGAGGTACATTTCAAGTCATTCACACTCACATCAACTATGACAGAGTCATACTGGTACTTGTGGTTGAGTGACTTGAGTGCTTGAGTGATTTGACGGATCCTGGCACTTAACCATAACCTTCTCCTTATCCAGCCCTGTGAGGGGAACAATACTGTGTCTCACTATAGCATTGCCTATGACCAGTACATTGGGTTTAGTGGTGTTATGCCTTACGGGCTTATTTTTTGAGACACTGGTGTGTTTGTTATGTGCTGTGGTTGTTTTTTGTTTTTTTCATTGTTGTGTGTAAGGGGTTTCTAAAGGCACCATTTGGGAATCTTCTGGTCTTTTTGTACATTACTAATGAGTACCCTCACATATGTGGGTATAAGTGTGGTGTCCTTATTTAGTGTTGGAAGTGATGCATGTGTGCTGGCAACCTGTTTGGCATTCAGTTTGTCATCTCCCACATAAAGTATTAGTTTGTTTCAGGAGTAAGTGGTTGCCAGTATACATGAGACAATTGCAACATTACCTGTGGGTGCCCATGTTCATCAGGCTGGCCTGAGAGATGATGGGAAACTGGCCAACCATGATAGCAGGCTCTTACTGTATATTTTATTAGGGAAGGGAATGGATTAATTTGACAGGACTGTGCTGGTAGCTCAGAGACTACAAGAGGGACCTATACTTTGTGTAGGCTAAGGTTGAGCAATAAAGCAATGCTGCTCATTGTGCAACTGAGTTGCTCCTAAGTGCAGCAGACATTCTTGGAAAGGTTTCACTGAAAGCTGTTTAAGGAAAAAAACTAATCTTCAAGGCTTTTGTGTCTATACAAGGCACTGCTAACTGCCACTGCCCAGAGAGCAGCACTGCACAAATGCAAGGTTTGTATATTAGGTGGAATAAACAAGATTAAGGCAAGCTACCTATCAGAAAGCACACAATGAGCATTTTTCCAGCAGTCCACAACAAAGATGGGTCAATATCTATACACTTCTGTCACAAGAGTGCAAGAAAATGACCTCTTAACTAAGATGGTTGGTATAGTGCTCAAGTGTAAGAAAAAAAGTCTAGATTCAGCAGCCCTGAATCTAGCTGATACAATGTAACCAGCTACTTAAACCAGCACTAACATTACAGTATGGAAAGTGCAAAAATGCAGCAAAAATAATGGCAGTGAAACAGTAATTAAATAAAATACAGAAAGTAAAGTACAATACAACCTTAAATAGTACTTATTTATGTTTTTTCAACAGCGGGTGGCTTGGATTTAAAGAAATATGGTCTGATTCTCTGGTGTTCTTGCCAAATGAAGAGCAGCTCTGGTTAACTAAGCAAAAACCCAAACAAACATGAGGCTTAAATATTAGCCGGAATAAACAAGAATTTTAACATTAATGGCATATTTACCGTTCATTACAGGGTTTGAATTAAAACTGAATGGAATTTTGATTACTGCGAATGATGTGGCAGGAAATGTTTCTCAATGCTTTTTTTCAGTGTGAGGGAAAATTTGCATATGATATAATAATGTTATGATCAACTGTTGTGTGGCTGCTTCCCAGGCTAGTTATAGATATTAATTTCCAGTTAGTCAACTGTTCAACAGTATTTCTTCTCTAGGTCTTAGTGGTCTTAAAATATCTGTTTATATATCCTGGCATGACACATGCACATATGTAGATGTAACATATATAAAATAATTACTTGTCATGGTTTCCATTCAATAAAACCACAACTCATCATACGTTACCCTTTCCCCACTGTTGATGCATCTTTGGAGTTGTTACATTTATGTAAAGGGAGTGGGAGACAAATGCCCTTGCATGAGGGGTGTGATGCCTGTGCCCTGGCCCAGCAATCAATGAGCCTCAGTCCTCACCACTAACACCAGAGAGGGTGTCTCATATGAGAGGAAAGGATAACCAATACACACAGTAAAGTGCAATTTCCCTTAAGAGCACACAGAGATCACAGTCAGTCTGGGGCTGGTTGCTCCCTTGCTCCCCAATAAGACTTCCCACTGGCACAGCTATAGGGTTCAGATCTCAGCCTAGCTGGGCAAGCTAAAATCTCCAGCACCCTCTCTGTCCCACCATTGCTTGCTGGCACATGTTCTTCAGCTGTGCCCCTTTTACCCAGACTATACAGTAGTAATTACTGCCACCACCCAGCTAATATTTATCAGCTACTCAAAGGCCCTTAAAAGGGTGTCTAATTATTACTGTGCAATATTAATATCCAATTGGTAAGTGTGACTACAGTCAAGGCTTATTAGAATGGCTATGTACAGTTTTACCAAAGGCATACAAGTACTCTAAAGAGCTTAAATTATCTCTACACAAACCAGCCACAGTTAAAAGGTTTTAAAATATTTAATAATAAATAATTCAAACCACAAGACAATACTTTCTACTATACAGTGCTAGTCAAAAGTTCAGAGATCACACAGAAATACTTAAAACAAATCAGTACAGTTCTGCCATTACAGAAAAACACTTAGTCTAATATTTTCTAATTCCTAGCTACTTCTAGGCGAAAATACAGTTCTCACATACTACTTACATAAAGAGAGCATAAGGCAGTGCTGAGTTGGATAGTCAGACAAAATGCTTAATAATCTCTGGTTCTCACTGTTTAAATTGAAACTGCAGTTCTGATAGAACATTACATCATCTTTTACACTTTCCTGGTGTTCCCAGGCTGACAGAAACTGTATTTACATTCTTTTACACTTAGAGCAATAAAGGACATTTCACATGTAAATTTTGGTCATTAACTTTAGCCTTAAAACAATAGGCAGGATGTTTACTCCAGACTCATCGACTCCAAATTCTACCTTCAAAAGAACAGACATAAAGTAAGTTTAATTTCAAAGGACCAACAAGAAATGCTTGACTTAGCTTTCTTTACAGCAGAGAGCAATGTTGCCACATTCTTTTAAGCTCAACATTTCACAGTATTTACAAATTATAGAATTATGTACCAAATTCTATTTGAGTAGGCTGGCAGCCTTCACCCATCTCTACCAGTCTTCACAAGGGGGTACATCTGGAAACACTGTGAGCATCTATTTTTGTTCCAAGTGGATGTCCCTCACCAGTGTTTGTGGTGAAGATTGAGAATTCTTGATCACTGCCCAGAGTAGGGGCATCAAATATGGTATCTTGGAAGCCATAGTAACTTTATGAAATAAGCTATGTTAAAATATTTATTTTTATTTTACATTTGTTTACCAGGATTGTCCAACTGGACACCAGGTGTCCTTTTTCAGCTGAGTCCTGGGGGAGACAAATTCCACAGGTTACAGAGTAATTTAATAAGAAATATTTAAATGTTTGACAATGCTAACAATAGTTATAAGAATTAACAGTAGTTTAGAGAGTCTGAGAGTTTGTTATCAGAAAATTCAAAGCAAAAAAATAGTTAACAAGGTTTAACACTGCTTAACAATAGCTTTAAGAATTAATAATAGTTAAAAAGAGTTTGACAAGTTGTTAGCAGAAAATTATTCTCAAAAACATAGTAATTAAGCATAAGTATAGTATATGTACAATAAACCTAATATAAATGAGATTGTACTAGATATTTACATTATGTTCAGTCTGTCTAGGGGTGGAGTATAAGACAGTGGAAACGTGTTTAGTAAGGGGGGCTGGAGTAGTAGGCTGGAGGAGGTGGGTTCAGGGAGGGTCATTGTAATTACATAGATTGTTTACTTGAAAATGTGATTTAAGGAGTTTTTTGAATGTAGCAGTGCGGTTTTGTAGCCCGAGTTGTGGGGTAGGGTGTTAGAGAGACTCCCCTGAGCTGTTTTTACATGAAATGACTTCTACTAGGGATTTGTTACTGGATCATAGTTCCCTGTTGGTGATGTGGGAGTTTAGGAGGCCTGTTAAAGCAGGGGGGTTGTCTGGGTGGAGCAGTATCTGATGGGCTAGGCAGATTTGGTGGTAGTGAAGTAGGATTGGAAATTCTAACCAGAGTAGTTTATGCAGGGATTGACAGTGGTGTGAGCATGATTTAGCTTTGGTTGCAAACCTAGCTATTTTGTTGTAACAGGTTAATAGTTTGTTAAGGTCAGTCTTGTGATTTGTTAATACTGGAGATGTGTAAAGTAGGGTTGATAGGAGATGAGTTCTGGCTATGGCAGTTCTGGATTCTGGGGTTAGAAATTTGTTGCTACAATAGAGACAGCCTAGCTTTTTGTGAACTTTGGAGATGGTTAGGGTTATGTGTTTATTGAATTTAAGTTGGTGGTCAATTGCAAATCCTAATAATTTGACTTCAGGGACAGGAGTTATGGGGGTGTTATTGGCTGAGGAAATGGAGAAGGTGGAGTCTATAGTCTTGTTTGGTTGAATAGCATTAGCTGTGGTTTTTGAGTGTTAAGTATTAGCTGAGAATTGTTTAGCCAGTTCTCTATTTCAGAGAAGGATTCTTGGGCTTGTAGCAGTTGGATGTTGGGTACATTGCAAATGAGGGTGGTGTCATCTGCGTATTGGATAATGTCGGCTTTTGTGGTTGCTATGTGGAGATGGTTTGTAAAGATATCGTATAGGAGGGGTCTGAGTATGGAACCTTGTGGTACGCTGCAATTGACTGGGAGTGGGGGGGTAGGGAGTTGTGCCATTTAACAGATTGAGAGCGGTTGCCTAGGTAGCTACTGAACCATTGTAATATAGGATTATCAAGGTTGAGTTCAGAGAGAGAGGATAGTAGTTTGTTGTGGGAGACTGTGTTGAATGCTTTTGATAGATCTAGGAAGGTGACAGAAACAAGTTTCCCTTGGTTTCTGTATGTGTTTATGTTATTGCTAATGAGGGCAGTGGTGGAGCTATGGTCAGGTTGAAATCTGTGTTGGATATGGGGGAGTAGGTTGTTAGAGAGTAGGTGGGAGAGGAGTTGGTGATGGACACATCTTTCTAGGATTTTTGAAAGGGGTGAAAGGATTGTGATGGGGTGGTAGTTGGATATGTCAGTGGATGGATATCCTTGTGGAGGGGGATGATGTATGAGGTTTTCCATAAGGATGGAATGTGGTGTTCATTGATGGATCTATTTATTAGTATTGAGATTGGGTGGGCTATGGACCAAGATGCAAGCTGGAGGAATTCACCTGGGAGGTTGTCAGCAGTGAGAGTGGTTGGCTTGAGTTTGGTTAGTAGTTTATGGATGGTTGATACTAGTTTAAGTGAGAAGGGGGTACTATCTGTTTTGGTGTTGATGGCTGGTGGGGGGATGGGGTTTGTGTCATTTATAAGTTTAAGTATGGATGAGATAAAATAGTTGTTGAAGTTGAATGCTATGTCAAGGTTGGTACCTTCTATGTTTGGTTGTTGTGTGATGACTTTTCCAGGTTGGAGAATATTGTTCACTGCAGTCCATAATTTCTGTGGGTTGCTGCAATATTTATTTTGTAGGGTTAGGAAGTGATTTTGTTTGTCTATTCTATTATGTCTATTATTAGTATAACAAAGGGCCTTACAGGAGCTACATAAAAGAATAGAAGTACATCTGTTTTTCTAGTAAAAATGGCATGAAATGTCATATGCACCATGGATATCATCCTCCTAATGATTTATGTTACATTACATAGACTTCTGTATGTTAGCACCCCAGCTTCTAAATTCCCTTATGGATTTAATCATCTGCTAACCAGATAAGTGAGCAGATCCTTGTGAACCTTTTATAGTCATTATTTGGACCAGAGACGTGCATGGAATTTGGCAGTTTAGAGTATTGAAAGATAGAGAATGCATCCGGGAGATGAGATAAAAAAGGAGAACTACAGAAGCTCCATAATGACAAGGAAAAAGACAGAAAATCATAAGAACTAAGAAATAAACCTCATATGCTGGAGATGAGAGGTAACAACCTTTTTATATGTTTACCACAGAGTTGGATTAGTTAGGGCTGCTAAAGCACCAAATAACTGGTTAGTAATAATAGTCATTAAACAGTCTACTTTGAGAGGATTTCTGTCTATACACACTGAGCCAGGTGGAGGAGGGGCATTGACTACAACTCTGATCTGAGATATATAACAATAAGTATCCTTTTTTTTTGCTTATTTTTACTAGTTATTGCTTCTAGCAATTCATATATAGCACTTTTTGTTGCCTGCTGCATACTTTTTACTGTATTTTATTGCTATTAACTAATCTGCACAGTTGACCTAAAATTGTCTGCCTTACAGGACTTGATAAATAAGATTTTTACTGTCAAACTGTTTGTAAAGTTTTTTAACTAGTTTCACTGCGTGAAAGGCATAAAGTTGAAATTTTCTCTACTTGTTAAGCACTTGTTTGTTCTGATTTCCTGCCAAGGAGTGTATCATATAACTGACTTGTTTGCAGTTAAAATCATTCTGTAGAGTCTCCTTGCTCCTTTATCTGTTTTGGCTCACTGCTGTTCTTCTGCTGAGATAAACAATTCTGTAGTGTTTACTGGCTAAAAGAGTGTAGGCTAGTAGCTGTAGTATTGTTCCCCACCCTTCCTCCCTGTTGGTGTCTTGATGTTATATTTGGTGGCTTTGCAGTTGCCCACCCCTACTGTAAATTTGATATGGGGCATTCCTCCCAGTCTAGTGTCATTAGTTCATTCTGCCTAACACAGAGAGAACACTGAGAAGGCCAACCCACTTAGTTTCCTAACCTTGAATTATCTTGTTTCTCCTTTCTCCCTTCCTTTTACAAAAAAAATCTTTGCTAGAATCTCCCTGTGTTCTGCTTAATGTGTAACAAAAAAAATTAAACTTGTTTCCTGCCTTTCCTGTAACTATTCTAGTTCAGATACAGATTTGCAATATCCAGGACTGTTTGTAAACTTCTGAGCCCCCCAAGCCTGTCTGTGTTGGAGGGAAGCCTGCTAGCTTATCAGTGGGATTGGTAAGCACTAGGTAACCTATCTATCACATAAGGAGTGGTTTCTGACCCAGAAATTGTAGTTATTGGTTGTTTTTGCAATTTTTCCATCTCTCTCAACTTTCTGATTTAAAAGCCCGCCTTTGCACTTGTTTCTTTCCTGTAACTAGTCTAGTCCAGAGACAGATTCTTAGTTTTAGCACTTGAATTTGCTTATTCATTCTCAGCACTTGTTCAGAACTTGTAAGCACTAAATAAACTACAAATTACAACAGCACTCAACCTTCTTCATTACCTAGAGGAAAACAGTTTTTGTACTTACTTTCCTCACTTGCTTAGAGAAAAACAGCTCTTGCACTCACTTTCTTCATCCAACACTACAACCTGTAAGAGATGCACTTATCTAGGCAAACTGGAGGTAAAGCTCTCTCCAACCAAGACTGAACTTGACAGTCAAGAGGAGAAGGTAAACACTTGCGCCACACCACACTCATCACAAAGTCCCACTAAACCTACACCACCAAAATCCATACAGAAACACAAAAACATTTGCGGAGGCTTTCAATAATAATCTGCTCAAGCAGTAGAGACCTCCAAAGCACAGATGCAAGCAACTTCCACCACCCCTAACACAACCCAAATGACACATAGCCCACAGACTCAGTGTGCCACTCAACCACAGCCCATAAAGCAAAACAACGTACCCAACACACTAGTCATAGGTGACACTATAGTTAGGTACACTGATGTCTCACTCACCAGGCTAAACAAGGAGAAGGTTACTGTCAGCTGCCTGTCAGGTGCCAGGATCTGCCACATAACCCACGCACTCATGTCACTCCAAAACAAGTACATATATGACTGTCATTGTCCATGTTGGTGTGAACGACCTGATACATACCTTTCTGGACTACATGAAAAGAGACATGGAAGAGCTCTCCGATCTTGCAGCCCAGGCAGGTATGACCCTAGCTCTGAGTAGCATCCTGTCATCACCCAGAATGATACCGCAATACAAGGATAAAATGATTGACTTCAACAATTGGCTAAGCTTCTGGTGTCATTCTAGAGGGATCCAATACTTATCTGCCTGGGATGACATGGTCGACAGACCATGATGCTTTGCAGAGATGGCCTGCATCTGTCACCCCTGGGGTTCTGGATACTGGCTAAGGCTCTTGCTGCCCCTATAGTGCCTTTCTTAGGCAAGGTTCAAATGACAAATTCACCACCGTAACAGGAACAGGCAAGCAAAAACTGAGGGTAATGCTACTCAATGGTAGAAGTCTAAATCTCAAAATCCACTCCCTCGAGGCACTCCTTAAAATACAGAACATCGATATCTGTGCCGTGACTGAGACCTGGTTCAAGGCTCCAGAGAGTACCCCTGCATTACCAGGCTATAACTCATGCCACACTTTTCAACCATCTAACCTGGACCGAAACATCAAAGGCAGAGGTGTGTCCATATTCATTAAGGATATCCACACCTCCAGGCTAGTTGCTCAGCATAATGCATCCAAGGTTATCCAAATGCAACTAACTCTGGGAAAAACTGCAATCCAAATTGTAACTTGCTACAGATTCCCCCACCATGCCTCAGGATTGTCACTCCTCTTTTCTTGATATACTGGAAAATATTAGGGTTCAACCAAACACCCTAATAATGGGCGATTTCAACTACCCCACCATTAACTGGGAAAACTACTCATGTACCAACTCTTTTGCTCAACGCTTTCTGGAATTCATAAATTTCCTTGCCCTGGATCAGCTTATCCACACCCCCACCAAGGGCAACAATATCCTAGCTCTAGTCATTACCAACATGAGTGACCAGTGTTCCACACCTGAAGTCAACTCCTTGTTGGTCAGATCCCACCATAAGCTAATCACCCTAGATATCTACATCCCTCCCCCACCCCCCATTAAGGAAACCACAGTAAAAAAGTTCTCCAAAGCAAACTTCATGCTTTTTAAGACAGAAGTGGCGATCTTCATGACACCCATGCAGATGGACAATACAGTTATGACTGCTGAATCCTACACAAATGCACTCTGTAAGCACTTACATGAGTGCATAGATCATGCTATCCCAAACAGAACCAAGATACTATCCTCCAAAAAAAGGAAGCCAATCTGGTGATTCCCCTGCCATAAACAAACTCTACAACAGAAGGAAGAAACTGTTGCAAAAGAGAGCAAAATCCCATGAGTGTAGGAGCTCCCTGGTCAGCCTCAGTAAGAAGATGAGATCCCTTATAAGATCTTCCAAAGCTAGCTATGAAAACAAAATCACCACTGATTCTAAGGACAACCAGAAAGCATTCTATAGCTATGTCAAGAATCTCAATGGCAACACCCAGATCTGCTCTGAGTTACAGCACAATGGCACGAAAATTACAGAACCAACTGATAGTCAACATCCTGGCAGATAGGTTCAGTGCTAACTTTACCCCTCCCTCTCATCCCCTAAAGGGCCCATATCTATAAAGGAAGAATGCAGAGTCCCTGTAATCACAACTATGCAGGTAAAAGCTGCACTCTCTAAAGCCAAAAACACAGCATCCATGGGGCTGAACAACATTCCAGGCTGCATTTTTCATGAACTTCAGAATAAACTGGCTCCCCAACTAAGTACCATGTTCAATCATAGCCTTACGTCAGGCTTTGTGCACAATGAATGGCACACAGCAACAGTTATCCTACTCCACAAAGGGGGAGCCAACACTGATCCCGGGAACTATCACCCTATTAGCCTGACGAGCCTGGTCTGCAAGGCCATGGAATGTATCATCATGGAACTCATAAACAAAGACATTGGTAACCACCAAACTCTGGAACCCACCCAGTTCAGGTTTGTGAAAGGCAGATCATGCCTCCTGAACCTGATTGACTTCTTTGAGGCAGTCACCAAAGCCGTAGATGAGGGTAAGGTGGTTCACACAGCCTATCTTGACCTTGCCAAGGCTTTCGACACCATCCCCCATTCTGGAATTATAGCTTAATTCACTAAACTAGGTATAAATCCCTATGTCACAAGATGGGTTGCCAACTGGGTCACTGACAGAACCCACACTGTAAAAGTTGCAGACTCCAAATCTGACTTTAAACCAGTGACAAGTGGAGTACCACAGGGTTCAGTCCTGGGACCTCTCCTGTTTGGTATCTACTTCTCTGAAGTACAAGCTAACACAGAAGGCCTTTGGCTAATGAAGTTCACAGATGACTGCAAACTAGGAGCCATAGTCGAGTCCCCAAATGATGTGGACATCCTACAGAAGGGCCTCACTGAGACAGATGCCTGGTGTCAGAGCCATGGCCTAAAGCTCAATGCCAAAATTATATTGTCATCCCGTTTGGTAAAAATTCTGTACCCATGAACTACCAGATAGGCGGCAGTCTACTTAACGCAGAATGTGTGATAAGAGACCTTGGGACTCAGGTGGAAAGTAGTCTCTCCTTTGATAATCACATCGCCACAGTAGTCAGGAAATCCTTCTACATGTGCAACATTAAATATCAAAGGGTTCTCATCCAGGAAAAAAGAGGTCATTGTTCCCCTCTACTTGACACTCATTAGACCCATTATAGAGTACAATGCCCCTTTTGGAATTTACTTCACAAGACATCTGCAGCAGCTGAAAAGGCCACAGAAGTACCTCACAAAGAGGATTACTGGCCTCAAACAGATACCCTGCACTGACCGTCTCAAAAAATTCCACCTTTACTCCGTAGCATATTGCCACTCCGAGGTAATCTCTGCCTAACATATAAAGCCAGAGCTGTTGGACATGCTACACCTAAAGAAATCCCAATCCCTCTGAGCTACATGCTCTAGGGACCTAAACCTTGTCACCACAATAAACAGGACATGCTGGAGGGATAGAGTCCTGTCCCAGAGACTTCCCATACTCTGGAACAAGCTACCCATCTAAGTCAAGCAAAGTTCCTTATTAGCACTCTTCAAGAAAAATCTTGATGAGTGGATGGGAAATAGGAAATACACCCCAGGGATCTCTTCTGTGGCTCTGCTCGACAGGGGCACAGGATAATAACTTTCTTGGGTGGCGTAAGCCAGGTAACCTTGTTGGCTAGGCTTAATTAGGTCCTTGGGCCGATAGCCTAGTACCTACCTATGAACATATTAACTAGAACCCCTGAGGGATGGACATTTTTCCAAATCCCTAGCTGCTCCACAGAGTATACACACACACACACACACACACACACACACACACACACACACACACACACACACACACAAACACACACACACACACACACACACACAAACACTCTTAATCATTCACTGTCTAGGAAGTCCTATTGACAAGTGCTTGTCTTCTCATAACTGCACTTTGCTGCTACTCTGTCTTTCCTTCCTCTTTCTGTTACCTAGAATGTTCTTTTCATTGTAGGTTTGTTCATTTCCCCTGTAAGGTGTAAGACTGAAATGCTGTAATGTCACTGTATAAGCCAGACTCAAATGAAAATTGAGTTAACTAACAGCCTTCCTCTGCTGTAAACTGCGATCTTTGATATTTGTTGTTGCACACTTTCTGACCATGTCTAATAGTCTTCTCTTTCACATGAGGAGGTAATCAGAAAGGGAACACCTTTCTATACTGTTAGAAAAGGTCCAGCAAAAAAAGATGGGCTCTAATTTGTGAAGGGATTATGTATAGCAGTGACAGGGATCATATGCTTCAGTGAGATCATGTTCGAAGATTTGTTTTTCTTTGCTAAGGGAAGATGAATTTCTCTAAGTAATAACTAGTTATTTCTTCTTGAGATGGGGGGAGTATCTTGCTGCCTTTTGCCACCAGAGGACCTGCATTTCACAAGAAAAAGACAATCTATCCATGTAATCTACTGGGGTGCATTTAGATTCTGGGCTGATTGGTGAGATGACCCCCTGCACTCTACAAAAAAAAAAAAAAAAAATTAAAAATTGATGCATAATAAACATGGTCTGTATTTCCAGAATAAAGAGTAAATGAAAGACTGGAAGCACAGATGCCTGAAATGTAAGAAAGGAAACATTTCCGAGTTTATTCACGGAAAAGAAGGAACTTGTCATCTGGGTAAGCTAAACAATGGTATCAAATACAGCTGCTACGTGAACTTTAGGAAATGCAACCAACATCAAACAAAGTACAAGATAAAAGCAAAGTGGCAGTAGTATGCTGACTACACCTAATGGAACATACCTTTAGATTAGTAGAAGAAAGTTTTCTAGTAGTGTGATTATTGCATCATGGTGCTTGGTACTTCTGCAGAGTTTTGGAATGGACTATCTAATAAGAGAAGGTTACGTGTTTTGCTTTGTTTAAACATTTTTCTGCTGGTACATCAGTTTGCGGCCTCATTTAAAAGTTTATGTTGGTGAATGGATATGCAGTGCTATAAACTGATCCTAGGTTTGTGTGTGACTGGATGAATAGATGGATGGATGGCTGGATGGACGGATGGATGGATGAATAGATGGACAGATGGATGGAAATTTCTTACTAACTATGATCCTAGTCTAACCCAGTACCTGCTGATGACTATTCAGAAATAAATGTGTATCAGGATTTGAAGACAGACTAACTGAACTCTGCAGATCCAAATAGTATTATAAGGTATAATATCACCTCATTATTAGAAACCTGCGGTTGTTTTCTGTTCTTGGCTATTCACAGGGCTTTAAGCAAAAATACAAATTGTATTTATTTTATTTTACATTTGTTTACCGGGCTAGTCTAACTGGATATATTTCCATTTTCAGTAGAGGCCCTGGGAGAAAAGCTCCAAGTAGTAAGACAGAAATTTATCATACACAAATATAAAGAAGGGATGTTACAGTACTATACAAAGAGCAGTTAACATTACGCGTTATATGATACACATAACAGGTGGAACAAAACATTTTACAGTAAAATATCTGAGATAACGTACAGAACATTCAACGATTGATATCATCTCCCAAGTAATTTTAATAAGGTTGAGACAGTCACTACTTGCAGAGGGGTAAGCAATAGTGATTGATGAAAGCAGACAGTAAAGAGATAGCAAAAGAGAAATCAGACGATTAATCTGGATTGCTGTAGGGGCAATGCCAGTGTCTTTTAAGATGTTTCTTGAGCCTTTGTTTAAAGAGCAGAAGGGAGGGTAGTAAAGTTACATCAGTAGGCAAAAGGTTCCAATATTTTCTGGCAGTATTGGCAAACAAGGAATCACCTGCCAAGTTATTTGACCTGGTTATGCTAGCAAGAAGTTTGCAAGAAGAGCATAGGGAATTGAGGTTTTTATAGGTGGTGATAAAGGTAGAAAGTATAGGTGTGTTGTCTGGTTGGTGAAATATTCTATGGACAATGGTAAGTTGTGAAAGTATCAGCATGTTGTTCAGTTCAAGCCAGTCTAGCTGCTGTAGGTTTTGACAGTGGTGTGTTCTAAATGGGTTCCCAATAGCAAATCTGGCAATACTATTGCAAGAGTTACCTAGTTTAATTAGATTACTTTTTTTTAGGTTAGCATAGATGGATGAGGCATAAAGCAGAGTGGAGATAACATGGGAGTAGACAAGTGTAGTTCTGGCAGTTGTAGTTAAGAAGGGTTTTATTCTGTATAAGAAGCCTAGTTTTCTATTTATGATTTTAATAGTGTTATTAATATGGTTATCAAAGGTAAGGTTATTGTCAATTGTAACTCCTAACAGCTTGGTGGTAGAGTCTGGAGATATAAGGATGCCATTATTGGATTTGAGTGAAAAGTCTATGGAGGAGGACTTGCTGTTAGGGGTGAAGAGTAAGAGCTTAGTCTTTTTGGCATTCAAAAGAAGGCAGCATTTCAAGAACCAAACTTCCACAGTATTAAATACTTCCTGAGTTAGAGATTGAAGTTCAGATGTAGATTTGGCAGAGCATACGAGCGTAGAATCATCTGCATATTGTATGCAGGTGGCTTGAGGTATTGCTACATTGAGGTCATTAATGAATAAAGAGAAAGAAAGAGGTCCTAGAATGGAGCCCTGAGGGTCTCCAAGGGAGACTGGCAGGAGGGAAGATAGTTTATTCTCCCAGAGAACTGTCTGCTGCCTATTGCTGAGGTAGGACCTGAACCAGTGAATAGCCCTGGTATCTAAAGAAAGGGATTCAAGGGTATTCACGAGGAGGGGGTGGTTAACCATGTCAAAGGCTTTTGATAGGTCTATAAAGAGAGCTGATGAGAGGATGTTGTTATTGCGGTTTCTATTAATGGATTTGGTGAAGGATAGGAGTGCTGTGGTGGTACTGTGAAATGGCCTGAAACCAAGCTGGCAATTAGTTAGTATGTTATGTTGAGTTAAGTGGTTTATTAGCTGATGGTGAATGCATTTTTCCATAATTTTTGGTAAGGGTGATAAGAGAGCTATGGGCCTGTAGTTGGAATACTTATTAGAGTTGCCGCCTTTATGCAATGGGATAATGTGGGAGATTTTCCAGATGTTAGGGATGGTTCCCTCACTAATGGTTCTATTTATAAGGATGGATATGGGATAGGCAACTGCTTTAGCTGCTTTTTGTAGTTATTCAGATGGTAACTGGTCAGCAGAGGGGGTACATGGCTTTAATTTGTGGATTAGGTTTTGGATGTAAGTGGTATCGATGGGTTGTAGTTGAAATGTTGGGAGTGTGCTCAGTGTAGTGCTAGGGAGGCTGGTTTTGTCTATAGGAAGTTGACAGGCTAGAGTTTTTATGGTGTCTGTGAAAAAGGTATTGAAGGCGTTGGCAGTTTGCTGGGAGGTATTATTATCAGCCCCTACTGGGGATGGTATGCTAGAATGGCCAGGGTGGAGGAGTCGATTTAAGCTTGACCAAAACCTTTGAGGATTATCATGATGAGTTTGTTGTAATTTACAATAGTAATTCTTTTTGTCAGTGAGTATTGCTTTTGTAGTAATGTTTCTTAACTGTCTAAAGGTTTCTTGCTCAGAGGTAGTTCTGTTTTTTCTCCATTTAGCCCACGATTTGTTCCTAAGTAATATCTTTTGTCTTGTTTCTTTTGATAGCCAGGAGGCAGGTTTAGATTTCATTCTAATAGACCATTTGGGTGCATGCTTATCAAGGATTGTTAAGAATTTAGAGTTAAAGTATTTAACGGTGGCTTCGAGGGGGAGAATTTTTAGAGGGTTCCAGTCACAGGCATTTAGTCCACTGTGGAATGATATAGGGTTAAAGTGTTTCTTGGTCAAAGAGATTCTATAAGTAGGGGTGTTAATAATGTCATTCTTTTGCCTTATGATGTAAGTTATAGTATGATCGCTTACGTCATCAGGCAAAGTGCCTACCTTATAAGTTTGTTGTTGTTTATTAACAAGAATCCAGTATAAGATACTCTCTTTATTATTAGGTTTGTTAATTCTAGTAGTGGTGTTGAGTATTTGACTAAAGCCATGAAGATTAATATGTGAGGAAGAATTATCTGTATTGACACAATTCCAGTCAGTATTGAAGTCACCTAATATAATTGTTTTGTGTGGGTAAGAAGTGGTTACCCAACTTAGAATATCTTCTATTATAGTAGTATTATTACCAGGAGGCAGGTAGACACAAATTATGTATAGTGATTTGCTGGGGTTAAGTTGAAGTCTGGAAAGAAGGACTTCAGCCTTACTATCTTGAGGTGGGTTAAAGGTATAGAGGAGATCTGTAGTCCAGTTTTAAACAGTAGTGCTACTCCCCCACCCTTATGTTTTATACGATCTAGTCTCAATACATTGCAACCTGGAGGGGTTATTTCATTGTCTTTAGTTCCAGGTTTTAACCAGGTTTCTGTGAGACAGAAGATATCAAAGGAGTGAATATCAAGAAGGGCATGGAGATGGGCAATTTTATTGTTAAGACTGCAGATATTGAGATATCCTATTAGTAAGGAGTTTGTGAGATTGGTCTGGGTTGCTAGGGAGGAGGTAGTGGTACAGTGGGTTGTTCCTGTGGAGATATTGGTTGGCCCTGGATTGGGGTGGATGTCACCATCTGTTAAGGAGGAAATATTTGGCTTAGAAATTGGGTGATTTGAGAAGGTAGTTAGATATTTCAGTTTTCTTACCATTGGGTTATTGAATTTGATGTGTGTGAGTCATGATATTTGGGTAGGAGGTAGGTGGGAGTAAATGTTATATTTATTTGAATGTGGGAAAGGGTATTTCTTTGAAAGGCTGTTTGTTTTGGGGAGTAGTAGAAGTGGAAATTATTCACCTTTTTGTAGGAGTTAAGGAGATAGACCATGGTGAGGACAGGAAAAAGTAGGGCTATGAGTATTAACTTGGTTAGGTTTGCTTTAGTTGTTGTAGACATGATGTTAAAATTAGTTATGGTAGTTTAACCTAGGTTGTTCTAGGATAGGAAAAGTATTAAAATATAGGTATAGTATAGTAATTCAAAGGAAGAATCTCTAATGGTATAAGAATGTGGTCAGGTATCGGAAGAGGAGGCACTGGAGAAAGTAGTAAGGTAAGTTAAGTTATTGTGAGAAGAGGCTCTAGAGAAAGTAGGTTAGGGCGGGTGTGGCTAAGTTATATTGATTGGAAGAGGCTGAGGATAGGAAGGAAGATGGAGAGGGTGTGGTTAAAGAAGTATAAGTCTAAATGTACTGGGGGTGGGTGGGAATTGGGGTAGGGTAGGGGAGCCATGAAGTGAAGTATTTGGAGCCAATCCGGCTATTCAGTGAGGCTGAAATTGTCTAACTAGGTAAGTAACACCCTTTGTGGGAGACTTATCCTGGTTCTGGGGATTGAATGTGGTGTCAACAGCAGCTTCAGGGGATTGAACAACAACTTAGTCTAAAAGGCTGGTATTCATATAGGATAAGCACTACTGAGACCCAGTGCAGTATTCCGAGCATGGCCTATGTAGTTTTAAGCCATGTATTCTGCTATCAACTAGTGTCAAAAAGAGGGAAAACAGGTTAATTTATTGTTTTATCTTTAAAACAAAGATAAAGATAAAATAGGAATGGGGGTTAAACGGACTCGGGGTAGTTCCGCGAGTGTGCTAACCCTGTTACAGATTACTAAGGCACTGTTTCAAGTAGGAATATAAATAGTACTAATGTAAGAAGCTATAGGCTATAAACTACACTGAGCATTTGTAAAAATGAGTCCTGGGTGTCTACAACTTAAGAAGGCTGTTAGGTTGTTCACTGAAGTTTGTAAGAAACAGCAAGTGGGGGGACAGCACAATTAGCAACACAGAGCTTCCAGGCTGAAAAAGAAGAGAAGGTGAAGGTTAAGGGAGAAAGTCTAGTGGGTAGGGTGCAGGAGAAGGGGTGGAACAAAATGTAACATCAAATACAGTTAACTCACAGCATCTCAGAAGCAAAAAAAAATTTAAGTTGTTCGTCTGCTTTAAATTAGTTTACCCACTCTGCAAGTACCCAGGATAGTCGCATACACCCGCACGTTCTAAACTTGCTTGTGTCCCAACAATTCTCAGCCTTAGTGCTCACAAAGTAGTATTGCCATGAAATGGCTTACAAAGTAGTACAGAGCACTGCAGACACAAAAGGACAGTGGCTAATTAGTTAGCTTCTGGCGTTATTATAAGAATACCAGAGCTATCGTGGAAGCATAGATAAAATTAGCTCTGTACCCGGTTATATTTAATTTCCAATGCCTACAATTGTAGCTATCTAGTATATAAACAGTGAATAGTATTTATTAGTTTTACAAGGATCACCAGCAAGTTAGCGTTCCCTTAGACAAATCAAAAACGGGTTCTGCTATACTTTTAGTTTCAATAAGGCAGTAACCAATTAACGCACTACAATACCAATATAGCAGCTACAGGCAACATAATCCATAACATTGTTAGTTCATTTCATTTTAATCACAAGCAAGTTAGCGTTTCCCTAGAAGGACACGAATACTACTATCCATTAGGGTAAAAAAGAAGGCAATAAACCACTTAATCAAACTAAAAATGCCATTTTAGCAGTTACAGAGATAAAGTAAGTAATTTCTATGTTAAATTGTTAATCGCTATGTAATCCAATGTAACTACTGTCTGTTTATTTTACTGTGGAGATGTTCTCCCCGGGCCTCTGCTGAAAATGGACCCACATCCAGTCGGACACTCCCGGTCAACAAATTTAAATAAATAAATAAATAAAATAAAATAAAAAAAAGTAGAGCTGTTTATAACAATTCTTGTTTCTAGTATGACTATAAAAGATAGCAGCAGCAGATTAAAATAACTTTAGCTTGGATGCAGGTATTACTGTTTTCGTGCATGTAGGTCTTGCCGTAGTTAATGCACATGTAGTACTGGGAGCATGGCAGTACAACACACTCTAAAGTACAGATTCAAAAAGAAATCTACCTAGATGAGCAAAGTATTAATGATTTACAGTTGTTTCAGCATAGTTACAGTAAATGTAGCACAAAGATCAGTACTTATGAGCAGCACACGGACGACCAAGGGGACGTCTTAACTAGGGAGATGGGTTTTAAATATGGTGCCACGAGACTGAGCCAATACTTATAGAGTTAGGTTGGTTAGAGAGGGGAGGGGGGACATAGCTTGTGTTCCAATGGGAGAGGGACAGCAGTCATAATTTATTGTACTGGGGATGGTTTATGGGCTGTTTTGAGCCATGAAGTGGAGTATTTGGAGCCAATCAGTCTATTCAGTGAGACTATGCACTGAAATTGTCTAACTAGGTAAGTAACACCCTTTGTGGGAGACTTATCCAGCAATCCCTGGTTCTGGGGATTGAACCTGGTTTTAAAAGCAACTTCAGGGGATTGAGCAACATCTTAGTCTAAAAGGCTGCCATTCATATAGGATAAGCACTTCTGAGACCCAGCACAGTATTCCAAGCGTGGACTATGTAGTTTTAAGCCCTGTATTCTGCTGTCAACTACTGGTGAAAAGAGGAAAAACAGGTTAATTTATTGTTTTATCATTAAAACAAAGATAAAGATAAAATAGGAATGGGAGGGTTAAATGGCCTTGGGGTCATTCTGCGAGTGTTCTAGCCCTGTTACAGATTACTAAGGCACTGTTTCAAGTAAGAATATCAATAGTACTAATGTAAGAAGCTATAGACTATAACCTACACTGAGAGTTTGTAAAAATGAGTCCTGGGTGTACACCACTTAAGAAGGCTGTTAGGTTGTTCACTGAAGTTTGTAAGAAACAGCATGTGGGGGGACAGCCCAATTAGCAACACAGAGCTTCCAGGACTGAGAGTTTGTAAAAATGAGTCCTGGGTGTCCACAACTTAAGAAGGCTGTTGGGTTGTTCACTGAAGTTTGTAAAAAACAGCAAGTGGGGGGACAGCCCAATTAGCAACGCAGAGCTTCCAGGACTGAGAGTTTGCAAAAATGAGTCCTGGGTGTCCACAACTTAAGAAGGCTGTTAGGGTGTTCACTGAAGTTTGTAAGAAACAGCAAGTGTGGGGACAGCCCAATTAGCAACGCAGAGCTTCCAGGACTGAGAGTTTGTAAAAATTAGTCCTGGGTGTCCACAACTTAAGAAGGCTGTTGGGCTGTTCACTGAAGTTTGTAAAAAACAGCAAGTGGGGGAACAGCCCAATTAGCAACGCAGAGCTTCCAGGACTGAGAGCTTGTAAAAATGAGTCCTGAGTGTCCACAACTTAAGAAGGCTGTTAGGTTGTTCACTAAAGTTTGTAAGAAACAGCAAGTGGGGGGACAGCCCAATTAGCAATGCAGAGCTTCCAGGCCAAAGCAGTCTGACTCAGCGATCTTACTCAACCTCTTTTTTGTTCCTCTTGTCTTTTTTTTCCCTCTTTTCTCCGAACCCTTCCCTCCACTATACCACAAATGAAAGGAAAGACAAGCAGAAACCTTCTTGACTATTTCAGGAGGAAGGTTTCTACTAACAGATTTCCAGGTGCTGCTGAGACCTGCAATTGTGGGTTACTGAACAATTTGACTGTGATGGTGAACAAAATAGCCAGAGATCCTTGTTTTCTTAATCTATGTGTTCATTTTACATTGTGAGTTGGCAGACTACAAATGCAGTTCCCATATATATATATATATATATATATATATATATATATATATATATATATATATATATATATATATATATATCAGGCTTCCATAGTATTTTCACAGCCTTCGGCTGTGCTTTGTTTCTGATAACACATAGGTAACAACTTCCATTTACAAGCATGTAGTTCCCTTTTTTCCCTTGTTTGGTTCTTTGTGGTAATTTTCTTTCTTTCTTTATATTTTTGCTTTTAGTCAGTGACAGTCAACAAGGATCCCAATGGATAAAAAGTAAATGCTTTATTGAAGTATTAAGCGCTTTCATCCCCCAAAAACCGGGGACTTCCTCAGAATACAAAAATAAACATATGCCTGGGTTATTTAAGTACTCTACACAATTAATCAACATAATTAACCCACCTGAATTACTTACGTAGAAACATTGCCTACATTAAAGGGTCCTTTCTCGAATCCTGCTGTATGAAGTACCTTGACTCTTAGTGATGTATCAAAAGAGCACACAACTGTATCAGGCCAAGTAAGCTCGCATGTCTTCAAGGAAAGTTGTTGAATTCAATAACTTAAGTCAGAATATGGCTACTCCAGCACTAGAACCAAAGACTCTAGTTCTAGCTAATCATTTCATGGCTTTGCATATAGCCCTGTACTGGCCTCATGCATCTTTGTGCCTGGTATTGCAAAAGAAATTGAAGACACATATTCTAGAACCTGTGGAAATGTTCCTGTTGATGGTGAAACCAATGCAAAAAGGTTTTCACTGACATCATGCTTAACTCCAATAACCTCTGCTAATTAAAGAGGGGCTTACCTTGTATACCTTGCATTTTGTACAGCAATGTTAGATTAAAAGACATTTTATTGCATTGGCAATATCAGTGTTGGCTGCAAAAGGGCACATTTCAGATATCTGTGAGTGAGACTGATGGTTATATTAAAGGACTCTTTGCTTGGACCCAGAAATGCCAGCCAATCTTGCTGCTTCAGCGAAGGAGGGAGAGGAAGGTTATTTGGGGAACTGGCCTTCTAAAAGACAGATAAAAAAATTAAGATCAAAAACAGACCACCACTGCCCATACTTTATGATGAAATAAATCATTTGGCACAACCCTGCTTTTTCCTTGGTCCTTGAAAGCAACCATCTAGATCACTCATACAACTATATTATTGCTATTGTACAGTAAATATGTGTCTTTTTCAGTCCATCTATGTGGAGGATATAATAATAAGGTAAGACATCTGCCTTGATTCACCAACATCTTGGATGCACACTACAGTCTGCTTTCCTCTACCTACTCCCACCACATTTCCCTGTGGAACTTTTCAAAACTTGTTGTATCTTGAAATTCACTACCCAGAAGTAATCAACAATCATCCTTCAAGTGCCCCCCTTCTCCATACATCTTTTCTTGCAGTTCTTGTAATATTTCAGGTCTTTTCCCAACTCCCATCCCCACTAAGTCAGTCATTCACTCATTCTCTAGTACCAACTTAATCCTTATTCATGACCATGGTGAAAGCAAAGTGCATCCTGGGACTTAGTAGGCTTATAGCAGAGAACGAATGCAAAACAGGCTAGCAGTATATCCCAGCACAAATACTTGCAGTCTTTTATGCACTACAACTATATTCACTGGCAGTTTAGAGGAATCACAATTTCATGATAACATGTATTTGGAGTGTGGAGAAAAACACAGCATTCAACAAAAATCCTAATGGATATAGAGAAGAGAATACAGACTCTGAAGAGAAGGCAATCAAGCTGGGAAATGAACCGGGGCTACAAGGAATCAGATATTGTGTGGTAGGACATTGCCATTGGCTCATTTGTGTGTTTATGTGTAATTTATTTTAAACAAAAACATTTGATGACTATATAAGTGGGGGGATCCAATAATGGACCTTTCTCAGCCTTGATCCAGCTTATGTAGTCAGAACCAAGACATATAATAAAAGCAGACTAATAAAAAAAGATCTTTTAAAAAGAAACTGTAAAATAATGAATAGTATCATTCTAACTCTTCACTGCGTCATTGGAACAGCACTAAATAACTACAGTCGTATGCAAGGAAAATAAAATGCTTGCACTTTCTCCATGCATTTAGGCAATGCCATATAAACAATTGTTCATTCTTTTTATTGCAAAACAACATTTATTCCAAACAATGTAATGTAGAATAATAGTATATCTATTACAAATCCCAAGATCATAACTTATTTACAATGAAACTAACATTAAATGCTTACATCTTAACTTAACATTGTGAAAAGAAATATGCAATATTTTGGGTAAAAAGTATGAAACATATATCTCTCTAATGCTTAGACTTCTCAGCTTCACAAAAAGATTAGTTCTTCACAGAAAAAATCCTTCAGTAAATAAGGATCTGTGCAAACATTCTTTTAAATGATGCCACTTTTAGAATCTCCTGGAGCTTCACAGAATAAATATATAGCCACATTTTGTAGCCTGCTTTGCTGATTGACATAGGGTCTCCCAAACATGAGACAGTGTACTGCATAATTACTATGGTCAGCAGTGGTATATGGCTTCTTCTGCATGATCTGGGAATTGTTTGTGTCTTTCGGCTTTTCCCAGTTAGGGGTCGCCACAGCGGAACTCCGGTCCGCTAATGATTGGCAGTTGATTTTTACGTACCGGCTTGCCAGGCCTGACGCACAACCTTCAACGAAGGTACACCCATTCACGCATGTCTCCACGCAGAAGACGCTCTAGCTAAGAATCGAACCGGACAGCGTCTTACTGTGAGGTGACAACGCTACCGCAGCACCACCACCGCGGGTTCTTTCTGCATTATCTGGGAATAGTGATATAATAATGACTAAACCTAAAATCCATAATGTGGGAGAGAAGACAATGCCATGGCTGAAAATCTGAGATATTAACAAACCAGCAAACTGCCAAGTCTTTAATACTGTCATGCACCGCCACTTGTGGAAGGCATCTGACAGTGGATTGTTGCAAATGGCACAACTTGTCATGTCAGTGTACTTCATAATTTAGCTAAGATATCATGTCCAACAGCCCTCATAACGTACGTTGGTGTTCCTCAAGTTGAAAGTACCTACTAGACACTCTAGATGGAGAAGCTGATTCCAAACTGATTTGACACACTTTGCATATGGTCACTAACTTTAAAATGCTCTATTTATGTGACTATGTGCTGACTGAAAGTTGTAATGCAAGATTCTCAAAACAAACATGAAGGACTATGGCATAGATACTCTGGCTGCTGGACCTTTGGTTTATCTACCTGCAAACAAATCAAGCAGCAAGGGGATAGTAGAGAGACAATAATCTCTTTTAACAAAGAAGTAAGAATTAAGGGACAGGTTTAGAACTGCCTCCATATATCTCTGTGATGTAATCTGAAACTGTCCATAATAGTTTGGAAATTGGCAAAATCAGTTTGCCATTCATCACTTTTTAGGACAGATGAACTGCATTTATAGACCTAATCCACAGAAGCTGTTCACCCCTAGTGGCAGTTATAGGTGCCCTGTTCCAGAGTTTTATCTGTGCACAAATATTTCAATGACACTTTCTGCGTGATGCACATAGGTAGGTGAAATGAAGCCAAATAATGCCAATCTTAACACTAAGTAGGATTTGCTCCTAAGAAGATTGCAAGACAATGGAAACCACAAGGAAAGGTGAGCAGGCTCAAATACTAAGGAAGTCTGTATAATGAAACTATAGAGCATGGACTCTCACATGTGGTCTGCATACTAGAGGTGGACAATGCAGTCAGAGCTACCTTGTGCCAGTACCCTTCCCATATAAACTGTCCTATACGTTTTGTATGTTGTCCAGCCTTTTATTAGAAGAAAGCATTGGGATATACTTAAGAATATAGAAAACTTTGGAGTTAACTAAAATCTTAACTGTACTGACCCTTCCTTGCATAGAGTCTCAGAAACCAACAAATAAGCATTTGTACTTGTAGCTCTGACTAAAAGGGCCTTATATTAATTGCTTTCATCTGGGACATGAAGGTGTAAAAATTAATTCCCAGATATTTTGGGGAACCTACACAAATTTTGAAAGGATTGCAAGATAGACTACTTTGATGTTCAGTTTTACAGTGGTTGTTGGCCTTAAGTTCTGAAAACTACTCAGTGTCATCTAACAAGCCACTGAGATCTGGACACCATTTGAAAGATTGTCAGAAAACACCTCAAAATCTACAAATTATAATAGTCCCAGCTCAGCTGTCTCTGGCATCCACCCTGACAAGGATTCCAAATTATAAATACGTTGTGCTTGGGGTTTAATAGCTAACATAAAAAGAGAGGGAGATAGACGGAATTGCAGCCTGGTCCCACGCATAACAGAGGGAAGCATCAAGCAGACTGAATTACCATTTACTCTCTAGAATATGGTCAGGTATTTAAAAAGTAGTAATAAACCTCAAAGGTAAGTGCAGATACTGCAATAACACCCAACTGTAACTCCATCTAATGGAGTCAAATGCTTCGACTAAATCAATGAAATAGGAAGCAGTAAGAGATGATTTAGTTTGGGCATGTTGATATGTTATAAATGTCCATAAGTGACCAAAGTTGGACCTACCCTTTAATGAAGCCTACACATGAGTTTCGGTTTAAGGGAGTAAGTAAGGGCTGGATCCTGGTGGCTAGAATCTTTGCATAAAACTTAATGTCTGTGTTAAGCAATGATATACGATGGTAGTTTCCCAGCATACTCAAACCCCTGATTGGCTTGGGAAGCACTACAACACATGATTCCTCATGTATTATGCCAGATTCAAGCATCCACTGAAAAAAAGTATTTTAAGAATGCCATTGTGCATAACGCTTTATAAAGTCCAAATGTAATTTCATCAGGGTCTGGATTTTTCCACTTTTGAATGGAATTTAAAGCTTTTTTTCAAGTAATCTGTTAACAAAGAGGCTAGAAGTTTATCCAGTTCTTACTAAGAGACAGTAGGCTGAAGCAGTTTTGCTGTGACCTCCTTAAATCCACTGTAGACTTCTTTACAGAATAGAATAATATTCCTTGACACTACAACACTGTAGTTAGCCATAGTGTTACTGAAATGCTCACGCCAGTCACATGCCTTTCATAAGTATCTGAATGATTCTTCTTTAAATAATAAACCATGCTGTGCTAGTCATCTAAGGCCCATGCTTTAAGGACAGCTCTACACAAATGTAAGTAAGGATGGTCATTCCCTCTCTGCTATGGCCAGTTATGACTTAAACACCTTACTGATTCTGACTTTGGCCTGTGCCCTTAGATTTCAATGATTTATACTCCCTAAGGGTCCTGTCGATCTTTCTCTCTCACTGTCTCCATTATGTTCTCCTGTCTGTCTAAAGGCAGTGTTTGGCTGCTGTGCATAGATCTTTAAACTCGGTTTTGCTGGACTGTCATCGGGCAGAAATGGCCACTGAATCCAAAGGACTCTGGGTAATGAAATGGAGGAGGAGCTGTTATACAGAATTTTTTTTATTATTATTTATTTATTTATTTTTTTCATTTCTTATATTCATAACTCAGGAGATCTAAGTGCCACTGTTTTCTGTGGAAACTCTACTAGCTGTCCACTTTACTGTAAGAGAATGGTTAATGGTACACAGATGTATTTCTGCAGATTCTGAATTACTTATCAAAAAGCTAGATAACAGCCAGTAATGTAATATAATGTGGGTATTGATATTAGAAGTAGAGAATGTATAACCAAAATTTTCCCTCTACAGGGTACGCTGTACATTGCAGAAGCCATGTGAGCATTAGCCCTCAACTAAAATGTTCTTTGCTATAAGAGCACCTCAGCATGGGTGGGTTGGACCTGTATAATATGGAATCAGTAGTAACACTATCACCCCCCCTCACACACACACACACACACACACACACACACACACACTTATATTAGGGCCATTTTTATTACTGAAGACTTTAAGAGATTCAATTAAGTTTACAAAAAGGTTAGGTGCATCACAAGTAAGGTCATAAACCATTCCCAAGATGAGTGGCTGGTTGGAAGACATAATTTAACTAATGTCCATTTTTTTTGTCTGAGTCATGCTGAATGTTCAACACCTGGGTGTTTATTCACAAGGGCAAGTGCACCCTTCTCAAAATTTAGTTTCAAACAAGAAATGACAAGATACCTCAGAACTTAGTTATATATATTTTCCTTGATGCCTAGGTAACCTTTGAGAGACATAAAACAGTGCTGCAAATTATGTTTAACCTTCAAACATGGTCCATTAGTTACCAAAAGTAAAAACTTCATTGGAAAAACTTGGGCTACAAGTGCAACATGACATATTCCAGTTCACAATATAGCACAGCAAGATGAAATTCCAGCTGTAAACTGCATAGATGTTAACAAGTTACAGAGCCCCTCAGATGCCTCCTCCTCTTCATATTTAGCTCACTTAATGTCTGCATAGCAGCTAAAACTGTTGATGGCCTCTTTTCAGTCATCTTTGTGCCCACAAGTTTAGGAAATCAAATCTTCTGTGATGGCTGCGGCAGCACATACAACAGCTCTGGAGTGATGCACCCAGGAGCTAGTCACTTGCTGTGAAGAAACTGAGCATCTCCTGGACTGCACCCATGCACTTAATGAATGGATAAATTACCAGGAAAATAGAAGGTGCTGAAACAACATGAGAAGTTATGGTGTACACAAAGGAATGGAGTGGAAAGATACTTTACGTTGCTTGCAGGCTTGGATAATCACTGTACTCTTTGCCTTGGACTCCACTGCAGAGTCAATGCTCAGGAGAACACATTGTTCTTTAACATTTGCTCTCCACCTGTGAATGCTCCTCGGCCAAATATCGTTCACTTCCTATTTCATAAACAAAAACAGAAAGTTCTCTGAAATGCCGGTGAAAAGAAAGAAAGACATACAATATTTAGGAAAGAGAATTCACTTTGATAATGATTACTGAAAGCAAGTACTGAATCAAAGAAAAGTTTGACTTCTTTGAAAATAGCACGTCACTTGAAAAGGGATTAAATCAGCTACACCATATCTGGCATGTCTTTGAATTTCTTTCCCAGAGGGTCCTTGTATATGTCTACATCTTGAAGAAGAATCTGTTACACATTTAAAGGACAAAACTATAATAGTTATCCCTGATAACCTGGATTGACTTCCTACCACAATAAAATGGGGATGATACACAGTGGATACAGCCTCAACCTCTCCAGCACAGAGATTCAAACCTTCATCTTACATTTTAGAAGAGGGAATTGTCTTTTTGCAGACCTGAGTCAGCTATATGGACAGGGTAAACCCTTCTATAAAACTGTGCATCTGTGACTATCTGATAAAAGAATATTCTAGTTAATATGATATCATGAAAAGCGAAATTACTTAGTATATATATATATGTTTGTGTTAATGGCATTAATTGCCTGATCAAGACATCACAACTTCATAGCTGGGCCAGACAGCATTCTGCTTACATTTTAATGCTACAAGAAACTCACTTGTCTCTATCTCAGCATTTAAAACTGACTACCTGGGGCTATCATATACTTTCCTTATCTGAGCATCCCTCATCCAAAAAGAGGGGAGTAGTTCTCCTTCCGAAGCAGGTCTGTCCCCAGATACAGATATCAGATATATTGTCCATTCATGATGGTGAGCTCTGTGTGGCAATTCTAAGGGTACAGGGAAAGTCATAACTGTGTACTCAATCTACCTACACCTCACAATGGGAGCAAAGGCAGCTAAGCCCTTATTTCACTATTTATAGGATTTTCAAGAGACTCAATAACACTGATAGAAGACATCAACTGTGTAATGGGTCCATCTGATACTTCTGCTCAGTCACTTCACCTATTGACTTGTTCAAAATTTATTGAGAAGCGGACATCTGAAATGTCCCTTACTGTTCTGGGAGCATATACCAGTCCAGCTTCTCCCCAACTCATGTAGCATTCAGAAATATTTAGTACAGCTAGTCAGATTGACAGAATTTATATAGGGGATGATCTCTTAGGCTCTCCCCCATAGCTCTCAGCCTCTTAAAGCAAGAAATCTGGACAAACCCATAAATAAAAGTGGTACAAAGGCCCAAAAATGGGAAACATTTTTAAATATTGCTCTTACAAAGTTAGAAAATTGATAGAATAACATGTTTTGCATTAGCATGAATTTTTTGAAGAGTACGAAGTCTGAAAGTCAAATCTCTCTTTATTTTCTAACTTCAGTCTTTAATGATTTGCCTTAATTTGCCAGAAAAATACAATTTTATGAAAAGAGACTAAAAATATGAGGCATAAATTTGGACAGTCTGCCAAAATCTGTACAGTTGAGAGGTATGCCCTCCCCCCCTTTGCACTGCTCCGCGTTCCTACTCAGATCAGAAGGCACTAATTTTCTACTCATCTAACATACCTTCAGCTACTCCTCAATCATGGAGATTACCCCCTCACTACATCAGCATGCCCAGATTTGATCAAAAGCTTAGTGAGGCCTCCTACGAATTCACTGCAGCAAATGCAAAAACTTCTTTTAAGGGTTTTTTGCATGCTATGCTCAGGGTCTGGGCCAGTGTTATATGGAAATCCAGGGACTCTGACTTTATTTCTCAGTGTAGCTGTTTCTCACTTAAGAAGCTAAACAACATCGAAGATGAGATACAATTAAAAATACATCAGAAAACAGAAATAGCTCCTAGACAGACTATGCATTCAATAATATGAGCTATCTCCACTGCTCTATTCTAGATTAGCCCATAAGTGTAGAATGAAGATAAGGTAATCTATACCGCTAACATACAGGTGAGAATCTTCACATGGATCTAGTCTAACTATAATAGATTTGATGTATTTAAGACGTAGTATCAACAAATGTATTCAGATGATAAGAATTCACATGGATTCTTTACTTGCGAGGATGGTCAGAATTCCCCCTTCCCTTCTGGCCCAACTTTATCTCAAGGTCAAACAAAGACTCTAAATTAGACACCGATAAAGTTAGTGGAAAGCTTATATACAATAAAGCATCCAGATCATATGGCCTTCCTGTGGAAGTAGACAAGTATCTCCCACGTACATCTCTAGGTTTACCATGGAGTGCATGTCAATATGCCTCAAGAGGAGCTGAAATATATCTTTCATGGAAGTATTCCATTTTACTATCAATGCTGGCAAAGAGCCATTTCCCCTCTAATTAAATTATAGGCCTATCTCTTTATTAAACACAGCTAGTAAAAGAAATATGGGTGCATGGGCAGACTGACTAACACTAATGCTTCCCCTTTTAATATGTCAAGATCAAGCAGGATTCATGAAAGGTAGAACAGCCTGGTGAAATATTATAAAAGCTGGTAAGAAAAAGGTCACCTATTGCATTGGCCAGCTGCTTTGCTGTCCATAGATGCTGAGAAGGCCTTTGATAATGTCAGATGGCCATACCTAGCTAAGGTATTACATGCCTTTCATTTATGTAAATTCAGATTTTACAGAACATATACCAGGAATCAAAAACTGCTGTTTGGCTTGGCCCCATATATTTCTCCAAAATATTCTCTCTCTCTCTATGCATTATCTTCTATCATTTAATGATATATACCATTTAAATGTTTGCATTAACTACACTATGAGATGTTTATCTAGTAAATTCTGAACACTAAACAATTTCATAAATGATAATTGTATGTAATTACTTATTTTGAGGCTGACAACACATATTTCCAAATGTATGCTGTATTTTCAGTGAATGTTATTTCATGTTTCTCTCCGTAATACTTTCTCATTGGATTATTTCCATAATTTATATGTATTTACATGACTGAATATCCTAATCATTTTAGCTAAAAGTTTATAAATAAAATTAAGTAAAAAAAAAAAAAAAGAAGAAAAAGTAAGTGTGACTGTGAGATTGTCTTTGACATCAGTGAGTGTTAAATCTCCTAGTTTGTTATCTGACCTTCAGCTAAATAGGTCATCATAACCTGTGAAGTGGTAGTTCGGGTCTAGCTTGTTTAATTTAATCCAGAATACAGTAATTCCAAGCAATCTGGGGGACAGGGTGAATGAAGTTGCTCTTGTCTATTTATTGTATTTCTGTTCTTGAGTTAGGCTGTTTGTATTAGTGAGGATGATTTTTGTGAAGTTGCTCTTGTCTATTTATTATATTTCTGTTCTTGAGTTAGGCTGTTTGTATTAGTGAGGATGATTTTTGTGAAGTTGCTCTTGCCTATTTATTATATTTGTGTTCTTGAGTTAGGCTGTTTGTATTAGTGAGGATGATTTTTGTGAAGTTGCTCTTGTCTATTTATTATATTTGTGTTCTTGAGTTAGGCTGTTTGTATTAGTGAGGATGATTGTTGTTATTAGTAGAAGTAGATGACAGTGGTGGACCAGGACTAGTTAAAGCATGGCTGCAGATTAGTAGAGTGTTTATTAAGAAGGTTAATCAGATGATAAATTTAAAGGATTTGTCACTGAATAAGTGCTGCATTTACCAGCTAGATTTATTATTTAATCCTGGAACAACTCTTCAGTCATAGAAGGAAAGTTTTCAAACTAGGACAGGTGAATGCATATCTGTTGGTTGGGAAGGATTTTTGTTGTTCGTGTCAAATGAACTGGTTATCGATGAGTATTTGACTAAGATGGGAATGCATAGGTTTTGATGATCGATGGGATGTTGAGCAGGTTAGTATATCTGGAAAGCCTTTGACTTGTCAGACAGAGTGTGCAGGGGCTGGTATTTATTTTTTTCATCTACAGCAACATTAATGCAATGAGGGGCTTTTCCTGGAGAGCTGCCATTGGGTTCTCCACCAGATATTCAGTATTTGCATTGTGTGTGTTCACATTCCTAAGAAAATGTCTGAAATCAGAGTTCTTGAATTTTGGACCACTGTTTGAAACAAGTCACTGGTATTCCAGACACTAATAGCTGTATTGGCTGTCACCTTTCTCAGTGTGGGTACTCCAGGCTGTTATAGTAGAGGTATGTAATAGGTACCGCATAAAGATCTACTGTAAAATTTACAGAGGGCTAGTCCAATGGTTTATGTAGATTGATTGCAGCATGTTAACACCTGACCAATCTGTTTGATTTGAGTGGAAATCCTGTGCCAAAACATGATAGTGAGTTTTCAGAAAGAACCTCAGTGTGAGTGGTAAGAGATGAGATTAAAAATGGGCTATTTACACCATGCAGTGATTCCTGATTCACAGACATATTAACTGCAATGACGAAATACCTCATTATTGGTTAAACTGCATGCCTCCAAATTGCCCTTAACTATCATTAGTAGAAATTAGTTATTTGCTGTTGTAGTTAACAATGGCAGCCCAAGCAAAATGGTCACATGGGTAGCCCCCCATTCACTCTTTTGTACACATGCACCTATTTAAATACACACACACACACACACACACACACACACACACACACACACACACACACACACACACACACACACACATACTCTGACATACTTTATATCAGTCCCAGAGTTGACACAACATCCCCAATATCTCCTTTTATGTTTTCCCTGGCCTCATAAATCTTGGATGATTACAGTCAGTTAATAATGCCAAACAATGACGTTTCATACTTCTCAATGCATAGAAACTGCATTGAGATGCTACACTTGTTGCTCTATTAACTATTTAAGTGACTCTGAGTCACATTTCAGAAATTTTCCCTGGTGTCATAGAGTGTTCCTTCTTACTTTTCTCAAGAAGCATCGCCCCACACTGACACCCCTCATAAACTGTACCTGATTTTACAGGATAATCCTATTGTTGCCTCATGTGCAGACTTTTCAACTGTCTAGATTTTTGGAGAATGTCCATTGTTTAGAGTCATATTTCTGATTTCTTCTGAATAAAAATTGCAGTGGTCTGGCAAACCATCGAGGACTGCAGTTTGTAAATAATAACAGACATTTAAGTTTAAGATTTTCTATCCTTCAGAAAATGCATGCTAATGCAAAGGCTTTTTATGTTAGCTACTTTATAAGTTTATATGAGAAATAATTTACAGACCACTATAGATTGTGGATCTCTCCCCCTATTATTTTTTTTTGCTTTATCCTCATTTCTTATACTATGAGGTTGAGAGATATACTTGTAGGTGCCCTGTCCCTTGTAACTCACTAGTTATTGCAGTCATTGACTAATGACAGAGATTAGAGTGTTACGCTTCTTGATATACATAAATAAACCTAGCTATACTAGCTGATGAGTAAATGTAATAGGTGTATACTGCTATTTCCTGTAGCAAAGGTGTAGGGTTCAAAACCTTCCTCCCTCACACCCTCTACTTTCTAAATCACTTTTTATGTTTTAGACAATCTTTTTGTCAGATCCTACTATCCTCAGTGTAATTTGCCAGAGAACAGGGTTCTAATACTTTTAATGCCTTTACAGCCTGAAATGTAAAGTTTAACCCAGATGTATGTGTGCCTCTTCAACCAACATATTTAGCGCTGAGAATCTTTTTTTTTTTTGCCTAAGTACTTTCAAGGCATGGTTTGTAGATTATCCCTGGGGTTTACTATTCCCCAATGCCACAATATTGCAGGATTGGCTCATTAGTTACTTATTATGTGAAAAGAACTTGCAATACTAACTGAGAGTTGCACATACACATGCCCACACACTCACACATGCAGCCCTCCCCAATCACCCTCATTTTCTAAAACAGTTAAGTCCTAAAATCAAAAAACATCCATAATTACTTTAGATCTCCAAAACATCTGCAATTAAAATATGGCTGCCTAGCTCATATAGCACCTGTTATAAAGATGTTGGATGATCCATGATAGTTTACCAAAACTAGACATAACGAAGCACATGCTAGTGGATAGTTTACCAAAACTAGACATAATGAAGCAAATGCTAGTGATTAAGGCATATGAACCTGTTCAAAAATACAACTGGTATCTGATATTTAACATAATCTTTAAAATAACCCATCACCCTGCTTATTGGTATATTGCAGTTCAAGGTTGTAGCAACTTAGAGAAAAGAACAAACTACAACCTACATTCTTTATTCAAAATATAAACCCCTTCTCTGCTACAAGACCTTTTCTGTGCATTGTACTCATTGACAAAACAGATGAAGACTTGGGTATGGTCAGAAGTATAATATTGTTTTTCATATATTTGGCTGTTTTTTTTTTCACCCCATCTTATTTTCATAACTCTTAACCTGTCATGGACAAAATGCATGACTCCCATTAAACACTTACTACCAACATCAGTTAGGATGTTCCTGGCTTGGTTACTAACCATATCTGCATTCTTATTAACATTTATTTTGATGAATTCAATACTATATACCCCTTTTTTTGTTAAAAAAAATAACAAAGAATAAAATATAACAATCCTTTTCAATGTGGAACAGACTGAAATATGGAATTTTTATGACACAAACTGAAGAATGTCCGTCCTAATGACTTGCAGTTGAGAGGTGTGCCCATTATAGGCTATAACAAAATTATAAATATTCAGCTGCCTCACATCTGCATCATGTTTCATATAATCTGAAATTCTTTGATGGCTGCAGATTCAGCTATATAAGTTTCTGTATATACAACCTTAACTAGTAGCAGACAAAGTAAAGCACAGATACCGATAAGCAAATAAATAATACAGAGCAAGTTAGTAGAACATTGCACATTTCTGACACTGTGCTGACACCACCATGGGTATCATCCTTTCCGTTCATATGTGCTGACATCAGCCCTATATGATGTTTGTCCTTAACATTTCAAGTGGATATATCAAACTGTGTGTGCATTTTACTGCTTTGACATTTTTGCCTTTTGTAATGAAATTACAGAATATTTGTTTCTGTTAACCTGGACTTGATATTAAAATATGCATAAGTTATGATATGACAATGAATGCAGTCATGTTGTTTTAATGGTTTTGGATAAACTAAACTATAACTGATAAAATTAAGGAGAAAAAAAAGTTGCATAATAGTAAACACTGTGTTCAGTGGCAAAGCCAAACATTATGTGTGTTTGTGTCGTGTGGCTTATCCAAATGGATCAGAAGGCTGTGAGCAGTTAAACTGTTTTCTATAGCCAATAGAATGCCTTTTAAGTGACTGATCACGAGGGTAGTTTTAATAACTTTTAAAAGTACTTTCTGAACTCATTTAATATCCTTAGTAAGGAAACATATTTATTTGCTTATGAAAACATCTTTAAGTTTTAAACTGCAGAGTTATTTTTTGCAGTTATTTTCAAAAGTAACTTCTCAGCTATCTTGATGATCCAGAAAGTTCCTGATTCAAATTATTGGTGCACAAAGCCAATACAGAAATCATGTTCCCTCAGGAATGAAAGTGGATTTCTCAGTGTAGATAAGGTGGGTTTCGGGCTGACATAATGGTTAAGGTATTTATCTCACAGACACGTCTATATTGCAACAACGAACGCTAAAAACAGCAAACAAAAAAAAAAAAAATTACACACTTCCAAACACATACACACATACCCAGTCCTAATTATACCCCCCCAAAAAAACAGTAAACAACTAAATACACATATGCACATAACCCAACCATACATTTAACCAAAAAAAAAAACAGTAAACATTTTAAACCATATGCACTTACCTTAACCCGCACCCTAACCCTAAGGTCAGTAACTCTCGCACATTTACATAAACAGCTCCAAACACATATACACTTACCTTAACCCTAATTCTATCCCCCAAAACAAAAGTAAACAGCTGAAAACACATACACACGTAACTCAACCATACATCTAACACAAAATATAAAACAGTAAACACTTTCATACATATGCACTTACCTTAACCCGCACCCTAACCCTAAGGTCAGTAACTGTTGCACAATCACACTCGGGAGCTATACCAGACAAAGAACCACACTACACTTCAGAACACGGCAAAACAACGACGCGGTCAAACGACTTCTTTCCCAGGGAAAGAATTCACTGAACAGCCGCTTCGCTGTTTTGCCTGTTCGCTCTACATGTGTCGACAAAAACGCATTTGGCATAATGCATTTTCGTCATACTCGTAGGAACCCCTCACCGACACAATGTACAGGGTTTGATTCTCACCTTTGGAATTAGCTAGGCTTAAATGATCCAGAAGGATTGTTAACTTAGTACTTACCTATGAACTTATACTAGGTGGAGGTATTTCAGTATCTTGGGGTCTGTGTGATAAATGAATGTTTAGGCATAGTTAGCTGCATCAGCAGATGAGAGCAATGGTACAATAGGCATGGGAATCAGAGGAAGCGATAGGGTATCTGCCATGTTATCAGCTGGTATTACAGTACTGGGATTCAAAAATGAATGCTGATACTATATTTGCTGCCATGGCTGAAGTGGTGATGTAGTAAAGTGCTTTATGTTTGTCATGGTGTTTGTACTTATTAATTTGTAGCAAGCAGTTTGTTACAATTACTTACTTTGTGTTTTTTTTCCTTCATCACCTTGAGGAGTGGGGGTGCCAGATCAGGAAACTGCACCGGATAATAAGCTACAGATCTGATTGTAATGGACCATGATAGCAAAGCAGCAGCAAAATCTTAGGGTGAAGTTCTGACTCTACTAGGCAATGTATATCCCCATCCTAACCAGTGTATTGACTGAAAGGATGAGATCACTGACGTAGCTGGTGAAAATGAGGTCCTTTCACAGTTGAGAATATCTCAAAGTAGAACCATTGATTCTCCTGAATCAATAGGAGCACTAGTGTGGATGCCCTGTGGGTAACTGTGTGAGGCAAAATTAAATGATAAGAGGCTCTGAGGCAGACTTCTTGTTCATAGGTTCATAGTTTAGTACTAGGCTAACTGCCCCTGCGAGCCATTTTAAGCCTAGCCAGTTATCCCTTGTGAGACTCAAACCCTGCACCTTATGTTTGCAAGGCAAACACCTTATCCATTAAGCCACCCTCCCAACATGTTGAAATGATTATATGTATGCCATCTCTTCTAGGAATATCCTGAGATTTAATTTTAATTTTCTAAAGTCTTACACATTTGTTTATCAAGTAAGCCCACTGGACAGAATTGCTGCTTTTCAGGCCTGACATGGGAGCATTATCTGGCAAATGACTTGTTCAGAGTAACACAAATAGGGGTGGAAGGAATCAAACTCTGCACCCTTGACTACAGAAGACAGTTTAATTTTTTCAGAACCCACTGATCTAACTGGATGAACTACACACACACACACACACACACACACACACACACACACACACACACACACACACACACACACACACACACACACACACACACACACACACACACACACACACACACACACACACACACACACACACACACACACACACACACACACACTTAGATGTTTAGCACTGGCAATGAACACCGTGCCTACTATTAAACAATCTTTTTTTGTTTTTTGCTTTCATTCTAGAACATAAAGGCATAATTCTAATGTTCTGAAAATAATCTCCCATGTTATGCCTAGAATTAAAAAAAATAAACATCTTAATGCAATGTTGCATTGTGGTAGCATACTATTGTAGTATGTCATTATTATAAATTTAGCTTGTTTGCTGAAGGGTATGCTAAGAGTTCAAATGCAGTGGGGATATCTTTAACAACACAGCATGCTGATTACAAGAGAAGTCCCAAAAGCTGCTATAAATTATAAATGCAATGAGCATGAACCCAAGGATTTCATAATTTAATTTTTGTTAAATAAAGCTACATGATAAATGTCTTTGCTAACACATAGCGAAGTTTCAGTATACAGGCTGTCATGGTTCATTGCTTGTATTCAGCATGTTCACCACAAAGTACACTGTTACTTTAAATTTTAAAGATGAAAGATTAAAGGGAAACCTTTTTCTTATTAGCATCGTTTCTCTCTCAGACATATTTTCATACCAGCATCTTAGTACTTGAATACATTTTTATGTTATGTCTACTCCTATTCCAGTCAAGAAAAATAATAGCTCTTTGACATTTCAGGGACATGTGGGTGAAAGCCGTATAGTCATTTTGAACAAAACTTTGCCACATGCAGATACATTAGTAAAGAAAAGACTTGAACAGGTACAGTGAGGAGAAAGACAAAAAATATGTAATAGAACTAATTTTCCTGAGCTGTTACTTAGACTGCAGGATGACAATATTAAGATAGGATAAGATGTTAAATGTTTTTACCTTAGGCGAGTGCATGGAAATCTCTTAATTGAAACACTGACATGAAAATAGTTGCAGATGTTTTCAAAATGACAATATCAAGACAGCTTCTCTTCACATCCATTTTGTAATTAACAGTGACGTGCAGATTAATATCAACAACTAAAGCCTCTCTATATACATAACTATTTGTCACTTGATTAAGATCGACATTTCCTGTTTTAAAAAATGTCACTTTTAATTATAATGTTCTGAAGGACTTTAACAGGCTTTATTATGCCGATAAGACTAGAAGAAAAATTCAGCAGGCTGTTACAGTTGAATTACTGGCCATGGCCTGCAATTTATATTCATGTCCAGGTCACTATTATCTACCTATCAGCTTCCCTGTGGTAGGTTTGGATTTGAGTTTGTAACGCCCTACTTACCCTATAATCCAGTACTTGTTGATATTTACTTTGAAAAGTACAAATGATCTCCTATTTCAAGATCCAGTGAAAGACAATCCTTATGGTTTCCCTCCCAACCCATAAATAAACATCACACTCCACTAATACCAGGTATGTGAGCAGCCAGGGTTGCCAGATTTCCAACTGGCCAGGTAGGGACAAAATAAAGACTAAGACTAAAGGCCCGGGCCAATCAAAAATAAATAAACACAGAGCTACTTCTGTTTAATGCGAAACATCGCAGCTCTACATTACACAGAAGTAGCTCTGTTTTTCGATTTTTTCATTGGCCCGTTTACCGGTATACGGGCCAATCAAAAATCGCTAAACACGGAGCTACTTCTGTTTAATGCGGAACATCGTAGCTCTGCATTAAACAGAAGTAGCTCTGTTTTGTGATGTTTTGATTGGCCCGTATACCGGCATATGGGCCAATCAAAAATCACTAAACACAGAGCTTCGTTTAATGCGGAACTTCCGCATTAAACACAAGAAGATCCGTGTTTAGCCATTTTTGATTGGCCCGTATGCCGGTATACTGGCCAATCAAAAAAAAAAAAACAAAGCGGAGGCTGCACGGGATTTAAACCGGCAGGGCGGGACGTCTGGCAACCCTGTGAGCAGCTACCATGGTGGGGTGGTTAATTTAAGATTATGACCCCATACCTTCATTATTGCCTGCTCTCATGTAGTTTTCTTTTCTGTTTGTTCTTCCGTAGCAATGTTATGTCAAGCAAGACATCTGTGAAAAAGCATGTTTGCTACTTATATTTATCTCTCATTCTTCCTTTCCCTACATCTGCCATTCATCAATATAACTGCAAGTCTCCATTTTTGGAGGTAGTCAAGACCCAAGCCTTAATTTCACAATTCAGTAACCTACAGACCTGCTTTTACATTAGCTAACACTTATTCTCTTCAGTATATGCTATGTGGTCTATACCAGTTTGATCTATTTTCCATTACTATACCAATTTGATCTATTTTCCATTACTACTAGGTGCCATTTTACATACCACAGAGACTTGATGGTTTTGCTTTCGTACACCATCACAGAACGTTTGCAGAATCTGCTTTTATCAATGCCACATCTCTGGCTTCTCTCCATTTCAATCTTTCAACTACCTCAGACCACACTAATGTAACATTAGCCCACCATCACATGATATGATCCAGAGCTTAATGCATTTTATTTTTGAAGGACAATTACACTGTTTATCAGTGTGTGTGTGTGTGTGTGTGTGTGTGTGTGTGTGTGTGTGTGTGTGTGTGTGTGTTTGGGGGCCAGGGATATTTGTCTTCGGCTTCATCAATGCATTCCATGTTGGGGCTACTTGAAGTCTCACAATACTTTTCTTTAGTCATTTGTTATTGCCCATTTTGTTTAGCATTTTTGACTGGGGGGGGGATGAGTTTGTAACCTTGCCATCTTTACTTCCCAGCAGGGTCATACACAAATTCAGTCTTTGGAGATACAAACTTACTGTGAAAAGACAAGACTGTACTGTTGCCACAGTTCAGCGATAGCTAGAAAAAACAGATACGTCTAACGTTCTGCGTGAGTGGAAGAGACTTAAGCAAAAGAACAATTTACTCTTTCACAGAAGCAACTAGTTTAGTTATTGTCTAGCTGAAATGAAAAGGGCCCTTGAAAGTCTATCCAGAAAATGGTAAAGAGTAAGAATTCAAAGAGCCAGTGATTTAAAAAAAGAACAAATACTCTGTCCGGAAACTTTTAAATAATGCAACAATTCAAAATATGAATATTCTAAGTAAATGGACAGAGGAACTTGATTCAAAGGTAAGTAAAAAATGTCATGCCATATCACGTCATGTTGTGGGGGGTAGACACTATGGCAACAAAAAGTGAACTGTGAAAGGATCCCCTTTAAATAAAAAATACAGTTGCATCACTACGTCAGCCTCAGCAGGTCATTTGCAGCAGAAATAATATAGATGGATCACTTAGGAGGCAACATTTAGGAATAAAGCTGTAATAAAAAAATATATATAAAGTAGCAGTGAATGCTTAATGTAAAACAGGAGTACAGACAATGTTATGAAACAATGGAATGTGTCTGCATGTAGGGTATATTCTTCTTACAACACCGAGTATGTATATAGCAGGGAAGGGCCATCTGACAGAACGCAGGAGGATTACCTCCAAATATATGTGCTTGATGCCTGTACCTCTCAGCCATGGAGCTTTAAAAATTGTAGTACAAGTCCATAAACATGATAAACACAGGGTCAGGAAGAGAATCACCTTGTTATTTTTCAGAATAAAAGGGCTTTATATAGTAGCCCAAATATTTTTAGTGATATATATTTTTTATGGGAGTAGGGGAGGGGGCTTAGTTAATTTTATAATGTTAGCACTTTTTATGAAGAATATTAGGAAATGTAGGAACGGCAAGGCTAAATCTATAATGAAAAGTTATGCACAAATCATAGGAGCTGAAGGTAAATGGCTGATTTGAGGTGTGAGTTAAAAAAGAAGCAGCAGCAGATGACAGTGTCCTTTCAGCCATTGGTCAGCACACCGTCAGGGAGGAGCAATGTGGTGAGTGAAGGAAGGCTTGTTCAGACACTGACAGTGACAGCAATGTGCAATATAAACATTACAGCAGACTGCTAAAATGTGCAGTAGACAGGTACCTTTATTACAAAATAAGGAAACCCTGTACCTCACTGCCAGTGACTGGACAATAAATGGCAGACAGGCACAGCACAATTCGGCCAGAGGCAGGGGGGTGTGGAAGCACATGCAGTGCACTGCCTGGGCAACTATTTACAATGTACCCCAAAAATGACGGTGCTAGAAGGAACAGCAAACCACCAAATCTTATTTCAATACGAAAGTTTCTTTATTTTTTATAATAAAGAATGTTTTAATTCACATTTTTACAATAAAGTAACACTGATGTTGAGATACCAGTTAGTGGTTCACTCGTGCTGCTAGCACACTAATTTTAGGATTACTAGTCATGAGGAGTATACAATTGCCTTATTTGCTTTGTTTTTTAACTATTTACTATGGCTAGGTGGGGACAGCAAACCTGTGACAGGAAAATACAAGATCAAACAATACTGTAAAGCAAAAGGATTGAAATGACCTCTAATACAGTACGGCAGATAACTATGGCAACACCATATGGGAAAAGAAAAGCGCTCTATAATCTGTGTCTGTAAAACAGATAGCCAAATAAATGCTATTGTCATCCAATAATAAATATGAAAATATACTTTTTAATATATCTGCATGGTAGTATTGCAGAGAAAGTCCAGTTGGCATCTATCATACCAGAAATACACATTTTCAGGCAACTAAACGCTAATACTAAAACGTGTGCAGTTATAAAGACAGTGCATTTTCAACATTCAAAGAGATAAAACCACAGCATGTGCAAGACCCAGGAGAGTTTATTTATTGTTTTCTTATTTACTGACATTTTGCTACCGAGAAAGCCTAACTGGGTAGGTACCCATTTTTAGTGGAAGCCCGGAGAGAAAAGTTCCAAAGCATTACAAAAGCATTTTAATAACAATATCGTACAATCTTCAAAAATAATACAAAAACATCTGCAGTTTAAATAATTATACCATATTAGACAGTTCCCTATTATATGAGCGAACACTTAAAATAGTGAACGCTGTTTGATCGAACATTTTAAATCGAAACTGCAAAATCCCAAACACAAAGAAAAAAAATCACTGGGCAGTTTTTGGGACTTTGCCATTTCCTCCACTGTGGTGCGATCTTGGAGTTGGTTTATTGAAGCAGGGGAGGTGTGGGGGAAGAATCCCCCCCACTTTATTTGGTGCTTGTTTTTTTTTTTTTTTACAGAGATCGCTATTCCGTGTGTTCAGCATTTTGCCATTTCGATTTTTAAGGGTAGATTGTACATACAGCATTTGCTGTTATAATAAAGATCCTATTAGACATAATGTGAAAATGTTGCTTATGAAGAGATACAACTTATAGGTCAATGATTTAATAGATAACTTTTATCCACTTTATAGAGAAATTAAAGGTAAGTTAGTATAATAGAAACAGGAATTGCAATATCAAATGAGTGAAGAAAACACGTTATAGTATATTTAGAGAACTGGGAGATAATTTAATTGAAGTAAGGAAGTGATTGAAGAAGGAAGAGTGAGGAGGTGCAAGGTATGAACAGGTACTTAAACTATAATCCTTAATATGAACATCAGCAAAAAAAACAAACAAGCCAGCAAAGCTGCAAAGTGTAAAATATTTAATAGTGTTCTGGTACTTCGGCTGAAAAGCTTTCAGGGAATAATTTACAACACTAGACACACCTTATTTATATCATAATACACAATTAATTAACCAATGAAAAAAGTTAACCAGTAGGTTTTAATTTGGAAATTATTTATAACGTGTGAACTTTGCTGTTTTGTAATTTTGTACAATTTGAGATGGCCTTTTAAAGGTTAACTGTTTTTTCATTGGTTAATTAATTGTGGATTATGGTATAAATAAGGTTCGTCTAGTGTTGTAAATTATCCCCTGTAGGCTTTACAGCCAAGATACCAGAACGCTATTAAATATTTCACACTTTGCAGCTTTGATGGTTTGTTTGTGTTTTTTTTTCTTTTTTTTTTTTTTTGCTGGTTTCTTTTGGAGTGTTTTTTTTTCAGGATATAGTTTATCCTCAGTTTAAGCCAGCCACTGGGGATGCACAAGCCAGTGCATTTCTTTGTGCCGGTCCCAAGCCCGGATAAATGGGGAGGGTTGCGTCAGGAAGGGCATCCGGTGTAAAACTTCGTTAAATCATTTCATGCAGACACCAGTAAATATTTCCATACCGGATCGGTCGAGGCCTGGGTTAACAACGACCGCCACCAGTACTATTACAGGGTGCTGGCGGAAACTGGGCTACTGTTGGCCGAAGGAGGAGGAGAGGTGGAAGGCATGGCTGAAGGCAGGAAGAGAGGAGAAAGGCTAGGACTGTGGTAGTGAGGGTCGGAACTTTGAATGTTGGCAGTATGACTGGTATAGGGAGAGAGCTAGCTGATATGATGGACAGAAGGAAGGTTGGTATAGTGTGTGTGCAAGAGACCAGATGGAAGGGGAGTAAGGCTAGGTGTATCAGAGGTGGGTTCAAGTTGTTTTATCATGGTGTGGATGGGAGGAGAAATGGTGTAGGAGTTATTCTGAAGGAACAGTATGCTAAGAGTGTTTTGGAGGTGAAAAGAGTGTTGGATAGAGTGATGTTTATGAAGCTGGAAATTGATGGTGTAATGATGAATATTGCATATGCTCCACAAGTTGGGTGTGCAATGGATGAGAAAGAAACATTTTGGAGTGAATTGGATGAAGTGGTGATGACTGTACCCAAGGGTGAGAGAGTGGTGAGTGGAGCAGATTTCAATGGGCATGTTGGTGAAGGGAACAGAGGGGATGAGGAAGTGATGGGTAGGTATGGTGTTAAACAAAGGAATGCAGAAGGTCAGATGGTAGTGGATTTTGTGAAAAGGATGGACATGGCTGTGGTAAATACATATTTTAACAAGAGGAAGAAGCATAGGGTGACATACAAGAGTGGAGGAAGATGCACACAGGTGGATTATATCTTATGTAGGAGAGCCAGTTTGAAGGAGATTGGAGACTGTAAAGTGGTGACCAAAGAAAGTGTAGTTAGGCAGCATAGGATGGTGGTTTGTAGGATGACGTTGGTGATCAAGAAGTGGAGGAGGAGTGTGAGGGCAGCACCAAGGATCAAATGGTGGAAATTGAAAAAGGGTAATTGTGAGGTGGAGTTCAGGGATGAGTTAAGGCAGGCAATGGGTGGCAGTGAAGAGTTACCAAATAGCTGGGTAACTGCAGCAGAGCTAGTAAGGGAGACAGCTAGAAAGGTGCTTGGTATCACATCTGGACAAAGGAAGGATGACCAGGAGACATGGTGGTGGAATGAGGAAGTACAGGAGAGTATACAGACAAAGAGGTTGGCAAAGAAGAAGTGGGATTGTCAGAGAGATGAAGAAATTAGACAGGAGTATAAGAGATGAGGTGCATGGCAAAGAGAGAGGTGGCGAAGGCTAAGGATAAGGAATATGAAGAGTTGTATGAAAGGTTGGACACTAAGGAGGGGGAAAAAGACCTGTACCGATTGGCTAGACAGAGGGACCGAGCTAGGAAAGATGTGCAGCAGGTAAAGGTGATAAAGGATAGTGAGGGAAATGTACTCACAAGTGAGGAGAGTGTGTTGAGCAGATGGAAAGAGTACTTTGAAGGGCTGATGAATGAAGTGAACGAGAGAGAGAGAGAGAAGGTTGGATGATGTGGGGATAGTGAATCATGAAGTACCAATGGATTAGCAAGGAGGCAGTAAGGATAGCTATGAAGAGGATGAAGAATGGAAAGGCGGTTGGTCCAGATGACATACCTGTGGAAGCATGGAGGTGTTTAGGTGAAACAGCAGTGGAGTTTTTAACCAGATTGTTTAATGAAATCTTGGAAAGTGAGAGGATGCCTGAGGAATGGAGAAAAGGTGTTTTGGTACAGATTTTTAAGAATAAGGGTGATGTGCAGACCTGTAGTAACTGCAGAGGGATTAAATTGATCAGTCACAGCATGAAGTTATGGGAATGAGTAGTGGAAGCTAGGTTAAGAAGGGACGTAATGATTAGTGATCAGCAGTATGGTTTCATGCAAGGAAAGAGCACTACAGGTGCGATGTTTGTTCTGAGAGTGTTGATGGAGAAGTACAGAGAATGTCAGAAGGAGGTGCATTGTGTTTTTATAGACTTAGAGAAAGCATATGACAGGGTGCCTAGAGAGGAGTTGTGGTATTGTATGAGGAAGTCAGGAGTGTCAGAGAAGTATGTAAGAGTGGTACAGGATATGTACAAAGGTAGCGTGGCAGCGGTGAGGTCTGCGGTGGGAGTGACAGATGCGTCTAAGGTGGAGGTGGGGTTACATCAAGGATCAGCTCTGAGCCCTTTCTTATTTGCAATGGTGATGGACAGGTTGACAGACAAGATCAGACAGGAGTCCCCATGGACTATAATGTTTGCAGATGACATTGTGATCTGTAGTAAGAGTAGGGAGCAGGTGGAGGAGACCCTGGAGAGGTGGAGATATGCTCTAGAGAGAAGAGGAATGAAAGTCAGCAGGACTAAGACAGAATATATGTGTGTGAATGAGAGGGAGGATAGAGGAATGGTGAGGATGCAGGGAGTAGAGGTGGCAAAGGTGGATGAGTTTAAATACTTAGGGTAAATAGTTCAGAGTAAGGGTGAGTGTGGAAGAGAGGTGAAGAAGAGAGTACAGGCAGGATGGAGTGGATGGAGAACAGTGTCAGGAGTGATTTGTGTCAGACAAGTACCAGAAAGAGTGAAAGGGAAGGTCTACAAGAGGGTAGTGAGACCAGCTATGGGTTGGAGACAGTGGTATTGACAAAAAGGCAGGAGTTTGAGCTGGATGTGTTAGAGTTAAAGATGTTAAGATTTGCACTGGGTGTGACAAGGGTGGACAGGATTAGGAATAAGTATATTATAGAGTCATCCCAGGCTGGAAGGTTTGGAGACAAAGCCAGAGAGGCAAGATTACGTTGGTTTGGACATGTGCTGAGGAGGGATGCTGAGTATATTGGGAAAAAGATGCTAAGGATGAAGCTACCAGGTAACAGGAAAAGAGGAAGGCCTAAGAAGAGGTTTATGGATGTGGTGAGAGAGGACATGCAGGTGGTTGGTTTGACAGAGCAAGATGCAGAGGACAGGAAGAATCACCAACGGGAACAGCAGAAAGAAGATGATGATGAGTTTATCCTCAGTTTGAGCAAACACAGAACTGCATTTTGGCTAGGACGTCCTTCAAAATCATTTAAAAAGAACTGAGGAGTAAGTATTGACCTGATTGTTATAAGAAAGGAGTTCCAGGCCGTAGCAACATGACACAAGTACAGACTATGCCCAGCAGATTTAATAGGTTTGTGGACAGAGAGGAGTATTGACCACTTGGGAACATAGTTGCATAGAATAGTATTTAGACAAGCATATGGATGCTGTATCATTTTATAGGTGAGGCATGTCTAACAAATTCAGGGTTTTTAGTACTATACAGTGGTGGGTTATGAAAGGGGGATTTGTTGCAAATGTAGCCACTTCATCATAGCGTTGTTCAAGTTTATGTAGAGGGAATATTGTTCAAGTTTTGTTTTTTCTGATGCCTGAAGGCTAGAAAGGATGGAAGCACCATAAAGTAGTGAGGGCAAATAAGTGTGAAGTCATGTACATATTGTATTAGGGAGGCCTGTTGTGTGGATGTGTGGAAGGTGTTGGTGAGAATGTTAAAGAGGAGGGGACCAAGGATACAACCTTGTAGTACACCAGTGGTAACTGGTAGGTATGGAGAGGGGGTGGAGTGACATTTTACTCACTGATACCTATTCAACAAGTAGCTTTTAAAACATAGAAAGGTGGGCTGAGAGAGACCCAGTGAGGACATCTGAAGTAGAAGTTTGCTGTGACAAGCTGTGTCACATGCCTTAAACAAGTCTAGAAATAAGGAGATTAGCTTGCGATTATCTCTAGCTTTATTGACAGTATTTACAAATGTCAGAAGTGTAGCGTTAGCACTATGGGAAGGATGTGTGTCATGTATCTGGACAGGAGGGATAAGAGGTTCTATATCACTTGAGCAAATACACTAACGATCGAATTGCTATTTATCAAACTCAGTTAATCCAAACCTCCCGATCGTTTAAGCAAAATTTCTCCAAGGAAAAGAATCTAGTAGGCTGGCTAGTGACTGTAAAAAAAACTACACAATTTAAAAGTCAGAAAAGGGTGGGGGCTTTGCCTGAACACCCCCCAGTGTGGGAGGCTGCTCTCCCCCCACCCCCCTACCTAAATATACTGACTCCAAGATCACACTAAAGTGAGGAAAAGGGCAAATTCCCGATGATGGCCAGCTACTTCCTTTCCATGATATTCGCTGAAATGATCATTCGCTGAATTGAAGTTTCAATTGTCAGTTCGATAAATAGAGATTCGGTCATTAGTGTATTCGCTCAAGTGATATAGACCGGGGATAAGATTGCTACAAGTCTAAAGATAGTGATATCTGTTGAATTTCCTACTTTGTGCAGAGGGATAATGTGTGATTTTTTTTCCAGAGAGAGGGAATGTGGGATTCCTGGACTGACCTATTTATAAGGAGAGAAAAAGGATAGGCAAAACTATTGGCTGCTGTTTTCAGGTACAAACTGGGAAGGTCATCAGCTGAAGCAGAGCATGGTTTCAGCTTGTTTAGCAGTAGTTATTATTTGAAGGAGAAAGGGATGTAGTGACATGTTCATAGGTTCATAGGTTCATAGGTTCATACTAGGCTATCTGCCCGAGGGCATTTATAAGCCTAGCCCATTGTTTTGTGGCTTACGCCACCCCTTTAGTATGGGGAACTATACCCATTATTTTGCTGTGCCTCTGTCGAGCAGTGACACTGAGGTAATTCCTGGGGTATATCTGCGATCTCCCATCCATTGGTCAAGATTTCTCTTGAACAAGGCCAGCGAGGTGCTCTGCCTCACATGTACCGGGATTTTGTTCCACAGCATAGGGAGTCTTTGGGTGATGAATCTATCCCTCCAGCACGTCCTATTAATAGCCATGTCGAGGTTTAAGTCTCCCGCCCTTGTGGCTCTGATGGATCTAGATTTTTTTGAGGTGAAGCATATTCGTCAAATCTGGGTTTGACATGGCCTTGTATGTTAGGCAAAGGTCACCTCTGAGCAAGCGGTGGCGACTGAATAGAGCTGGAGTTCTTTCAGTCGGGCAGCATAGGACAGATTTTGAGACCCTTTATCCTTTTGGTGAGGAACTTTTGTGGCCTCTCCAGCTGCTGCAAGTGTCGGGTCAGATACATTCCGAATGGGGCATTGTACTCAATCATTGGTCTGATGAGTGATGAGTAAAGGGAGACTATGACCTCCTTTGATCTAGATGAGAATCCCTTCATGATAAGGTGGGCAATGTAGAAGGACTTCCTAACTACTTTAGCTACATGGGTGTCGAATGACAGACTACTATCAACCTGGGTCCCCAGGTCCCTGATAACTTCTTCTGTGCTCAGTGGATTGCCACCTATTTGGTAGCTAGGGGTAACCTTGTTTTTCCCGAAGGGTATGACTATGCATTTTTGGCATTTAACTTTAGGCCGTGGCTCTGGCACCAGTTATCCGTTTCTGTGAGACCCTTCTGAAGGATATCTGTGTCAGATGTGTTTTCTACTATGGCCCAGTTTGCAGTCATCTGCAAACTTTGTCAGCCATAACCCTCCTGTGTTTGCTTGTACTTGGAAAAGTAGATGCCAAACAAGAGTGGGCCCAGGACTGAGCCCTGTGGGACACCACTTGTGACAGGCTTTGAGTCTGACATGGCGCCAGCAACTCTGACCCTGTGGGTTCTGTCACTCAGCCAGTTTGCAACCCATCTTGTGATGTATGGGTTAACATTTAAGCTGATGAGTTTTTCAATGATACCCGAGTGGGGTATTGTATCAAGGCCTTAGCCAGATCGAGGTAGGCTGTATGGACTGCCTTTCCCTCATCAATGGCTTTGGTGACTGTTTCAAAAAGTCAACCAGGTTTAAAAGGCATGATCTGCCTTTGACAAAGCCAAACTGGGTTGGATCCAAAGTCTGCAAATTCCTATGTCTTTATTTATGAGGTCCATTATGATCCTCTCCATGGCTTTGCAGATAAGGCTTGTCAAGCTAATGGGCGGTAATTTCCAGGGTCTGTGGAGGCACCGCCTTTGTGAAGTGGGACCACAGTTGCAGTGCGCCACTCCTGGGTACGTATCCAGAGGTAAGACTTTGATTAAACAGCTGTCCTAGCTGTGGGTTTAATTCCTCATTGAGTTCATGGAGCACACAGCCGGGGACACCATCGGGTCCCATGGATGCTGTGCTTTTTGCTTTGGAGAGAGCAGTTCTCACTTGGGCGCTGGAGATGTTTGGGGGGCTGCACTCAGTTGTTATAGGTATCTCTCCTTTTGGGGAGGGGAGAAGTTTGCACTGAACCTGTCAGCCAGTATGTTGGCAATGTCTGTAGGATCAGTAATCTTCACATCATTTTGAACTAGTTCTGAGCATATCTGGGAGTTTCCTCCTAGGTTTCTAACATAGCTAAAGAAGGCCTTATGATTGTCTTTTGAGTCTTTAGCTATTTTTCTCTCGAAATTTGCTTTGGATGATTTTATGAGAGCTCTTAGTTTTTTACTTATAGTGATCAAGGGTGTCTTACCTTTTAAGGATTTTGCTCTATCTTGTAGTAGCTTCCTCCTTTTGTTGCAGAGTTTGTTTATGGCTGGGGTCCACCAGACTGGACGCTTGCCTTTGGTACAAAGAGTCTTTGTTTTGCTTGGGATTGCCTTATCCATGCAGTCCTGCAGGTGCTGGTAGAAGGCGTTTGTAAGTGATTCAGCGGCTTGAGTATTGTTTTCCGCTCGGGGCCTAAAAGGAGACCACACTAGTCTTTAGAAGTGTGAAGTCGGCTTTTGAGATGTTCTTTAGTGTGGTCTTTTTTATTTCGGGTGGGGGTGGGATGAGGACCTCCAGCGAGATTAGTTTGTGATCTGATCTCACCAGTGAGGGGTATACTTCGGTGTTGAACATTGTGCTCCCATGTTCGTGATGATGAGATCAAGTATGTTATCTCCTCTTGTGGGGATGGTGACTAGTTGTTCCATGGCATTTGAGTTTATGAATTCCAGGAACTTTTGGGCTAGGGTGTTTGGGCTTGAGTAGTGTTCCCAGTCTATATTAGGGTAATTGAAGTCACCTAGTATGATGGTGTTTGGTGATACATTTATCCCTCTAGTGTTTTCAGGAAGGCCATGTGAGTTTCCTGAGTTTGTGAGGGTGGCCTGTAACATGCTACAATTTGCAGAGCAGTCTTGCCTATGGTTAATTGCACCTGGATGGTCTCCGATGCATCGTGCGTTGCCACCAGTCTTGAGGTGTGGGTGTCCTTGATGAATATGGATACCCCCCCTCCTTTCTTGGTATTGCCCGGATTTTGGGGCCGGAACGCATGATATGAGGTAAAACCTGATAGCGCTGGGGTGCTCTCAGGAGCCTTGAACCAGGTTTCTGTCACAGCACAGACATCAATGTTCTCCATACTGAGAAGGGCCTCGAGTGCGTGCATTTTGAGATTTAGACTTCTGGCATTGAGCAGCATTACCCATAGTTTTTTCCTTTTTGTGTTCTAGGGTGGTAGGTTTAGAATTTGAGCCTTGCCTAAAAAGGCACTATGGGGTGGCAAGAGCCTTTGCCAATATCCGGAATCCCAGGGTGACAGGTGCAAGCCGTCCCTTGCGACAGCGTGGCTTGTCCAGCATGTCATCCCAGGCAGACAGATACTGGATCCCCTTTGAATGACACCAGTGTTTAAGCCAATTGTTAAAGCTGATCATCTTATCTCTGTATTGTGGCATCATTCTTGGTGAAGGTAGGATACTGCTCAAGGTCAGGGTCATACCTGCCTGGGCTACATAATCAGAGAGCTCCTCAATGTCTCTTTTCATGTAGTCCAAGGAGGTACATCTCAGGTCGTTTACACCAGCGTGGACAATGACTGAGTCATATTTGTACCTGCTGTTGAGAGACCTGAGTGCTTGCGTTATGTGGCGGATTCTAGCGCCCGACAGGCAGCTTACTGTGACCTTCTCCTTACTCAGTCTGGTGAGCGGGACATCAGTGTGTCTGACTATGGAGTCACCAATGACTAGTGTGTCTGGCATTGTGTTTGGCCTTAAGGGCTGTGACTGTTTGACACTCTGACTGTGAGGTCTATGTGTTGCGGGTGTTGTGTTCTGAGGTGGTGGTTGTTTGGGTGTCTGCTTTGGTGGCCTCTGCTGTTTTGGTAGATTTTTGATCAGAGCCTCCGAGTATGTCTTTGTGTGTTTATGTGTATGATTTGAGGTTGTAATGGTACTATGTGAGACTGGGTCTATAGTGTGTGTGGTAACCTTCTCCTCCTGACTGGTCTTGCCAGTCCTATGTTGAGAGAGCTCAGCCTCCAGTTTGGCCGTATAGTTGCATCTCTCGCATGTATTTGTGTTTTGTGGGAGGAGGAAAGGGTTGTCTGTGGCTGTTGGGCAGGCTTAGGAATAGATGTTGGGAAATCCATGGTTAGGGACACTACAGAACCTATTCAATAAGAGATGAATTCTATTGCAGTTCTGAGTGGTGAGTTACTGAGAGATGGGTTAGGGTTGAATTTTTGTCCTGGATGTAAAATTTCTTTAAAGGCTGACCAGAAATTTTGCGGGTTAGGTTTATTCTTGTTCTGAAAGTTGTTATAGTATAGTTTTTTTGTCTTGATTTATTTACTTTTCAATGCAGTTGCGAAGCATTCCGAAGTTTTCAAACTATCGTGATGTTTTATATTTTTTACCATTCTTTCCACTGTTTTTCTTTTCTTTCTGTATTGCATTAGCATTCTACTGTTTTGGATAGGTTGATAGATTAGTAATAGGCTAGCTTCCTTATGGACCATGTTAAGCCTACCCAATTACCCCATGTGAGGATCAAACCCTGTACCTTGTGCCTGCAAGGCAGACACCTTAACTATTATGCCAACCTCCCACTCTCTCATATCCAATATGCATTATTTATTTTTAGTCACTTCCTTCTAGGAGGTACAAGGCTATTTAGGATATTTAGGAAAGTTGTATTGAATTCATTTGCAGCATCATCTAAGGGGAGAATTGTTAGCATGTTCCACTTAATAGATGATAGGGTATTAATGAATAGTTCAGGGTTAAACTTAGACAGGTTATGTGCTGTTTCAGAAACATGCTGTTTTAGTGGATGTGTGAGATGTCCAATTGTATAGCTTGGGAGATGGTCACTGAGAGGGTCTGACATTGTACATGTGGTGGCAAATTTGCTAGGGTCTGATTCTACAATCCATTTTAATAAGGAGTTTGATCGATTGCTATAATGTGTAAAGCTATTAATTAATTGTGTAAACAAAATAAGTTCATGCTAGCTGTAGGGGAATTAGCGGTTATGTTTAACCAACTGACACTGACATCACCTAGTACTATTTTTTCTTGTATAATTGTTTTACACATCCAGTGTAGGATATCTTCCAGTGTAGCTATATTATTGTTAGGAGGGATGCAAGGGAGAGTAATATGTATTTTTTTATTTTTGAGTTTACTTTCAGGAAAGTAATAAGAAGCTCTAGTAAAATGAAATTTGGTATAGGTTTATTGTAGAGGGAAATGTGGTAGTTGCTGGGAAATATTAGAGCAATGCCGCCACCTTTCCACTTGTATACGGCCATTACAGATGATATTGTAGCCAGGGGTGTAATTTCAGAGTCATTTAAGATGGGTTTAAGCCATGTTTCAGTTATACTGAGAATATCAAGATTATGTTACATAATCCAGTCATGCAGTTCAGTAGTTTTATCTCTTATGTTTGTAATATTTATGGCAGCAAAAGTTAGATTACTGGTCTGGGGGGAGTACACCATTGTGGAGTTAAATAGTGTGTGGGTGGGAATTCTTTTGATGTTGGTTTTAATAGGTGGAGTCAGGATCAGGGTGAATGTCTCCAACTAGGAGGATTTTAGTATATTAGGGTATTTCTGAGTCTTGTTTTTTGGAGAGTATCTTTTCACTTAATTTTATTTTGATTTGAGTTGAAATGGAGTTATTGAGTCTATAATTGGGGTAAATGTGATGGACATCATTACATAGGTTTGGTGTTAAGTGTGAAGAGTTATGGAGGAAGAATGGCTTGGGATAGAGTAGGAGTGACGTTTAGAGCTATAATTGCGTCGCGTAGGGTGAGAGATGGCTGAGTAGTAGGAAAAGAATAGTGAATAAGCTGAAGAGTAGCATTATTAAGTAACATGTCTAAGCACCATCTGTGGTGTCACACTCTATCAGATAATAATAATAATATTTCACTTACTCTGTTAGCTTGCACCAGCTCAGATACTCAAAAAATCTATAAAATGTTAATAGATATGTTTGTCTGAATGACAGTGTTTCACATATATCCCTACATAATTTTTAAACATAAGCCAAATACTTTTTGTTCCATGGGCCCATCTTTCTTATCTTCTTCCCAGCTTGGCACTATAATACAGTCAGACCTGTTTTCCTTCATTCTTGCACTATAATAATACATAAAGGTTTGATTCCTCTTTACTTATTCCTCAGCAAAAGCTGATATTTTATAATAACCACAAACTTAAATCTACTTTAAGCCCAGTCCTCCAACTTTCCTACTTTGACTAGCCAAAACCTTTGCTGTCTCATCATGGCTGCCTAAGTAATCAGAAGCTGCAGGGGTACTGACAAGATTATGCATGACTAACAGAATTTCCTTGCCAGAGTAACAAACCCTTTCCTGGCCTCCCTCACAATCCCAACTGTAATGAGTTACTTTCTGCCATACGTCCCATATGTTCTGCTGAGTACAGCAGTGCCCAATTCTCACCAAGCTTCCAATTTCTGTTGCAAATTAGGAAATACATCTAAACTTGTTTTCAGTGATCAATACATTTGTATCTGACAAGACCCCTGTTAGACCTTTGACTGTGCTGATCTGGTCAGAAACCTGAATCATTCTCAAAAATTATTATTAGACATGGCAACTTAAATAACAATGCATCATATTTCTCCCCATGATCGGTTAGTAAACAATCTCATAGTCTTGCATCCTCCTAAAGAGAAACTTTCTCATTGTAAGCCAATGATGAAAATTAATACATTACTGTCATACATTTTTGATTGTACTGTCTGCCAAGTTTATTGGCTATAAGTTCATAACAGCCTTGAAGCTGTCTAAAAATTGAAGACAACCCCACTAGTCACCTAAATGCACACTTTCAAATGAAGCCGAAAACATGTGCCTGCAATATAATAACACCAATTGCTTCTGACAAAAATGGCTTATAGCTGTAAATTACCCTTGATCATTCTAATCTTCTACTCTGACTGCATGTTGTCTGTTAGTGCTGAAATACACTTTAGAGCATCTTGTCACACTAACAGCTTAGTTATTTCAAGTACCAATCTGCTTACCAATGTCTTGATCAATATATAATGATGAGGAGCACACTTTGGAGTCAGTTGTTGCCATCCTTTACAAGTAGATGATGGCAACCTCTCTTCCAAGATCACATTCAGTTAAGTCAAGATGCCCAATCTGTTCTACTGAGCATCATGAGTGCATGCAGGGATTTTTCACTAAGAAGTAATACATTTCCTCATACAGCTATTGCACACAGCTGCTTGCTTTATTTTAGAGGATTCAGTTGTAATTGCAGCCATTATCTGTTCACATCTCCCAAGTGCAGCAATTGGGTGTAAATGTGTCTCCATATGACCTTGCACATTAACTTGTAAAGCTGTCTCCCTATGATCTATGACCTCATACATTTCCTTGTGCAGCCATAGTAAACAGCTGTCCACATCTCATAGGACTCAGTCCAAAGCAAATGCATCTGATAGAGTTTACAAGTATGAATATAGGTTGGGAATGATGGACAGACTCATTATCTGCCCTGATGAAATGTCACTATAGTATGTGTACAAACAACTCAAATCTTCTTTCATAGACTGATCTGTCTTACTCTGAGATGTACATTTTTCATACCATAGCAACATGATGCCCTTAACTGTGTTGTGAAGGCATTCTGTGCATTCTACAAGGGTCATTAAACACTTTGAAAATGCTATATGATTTACTTCCATTAAACATACTGGATATAGTTTTCAACTGATCTCAACCACTTCACTTAAAAATTAGAAACAAAGCCAAAATAATGATAAGTAAAGATTTCGAATTGTTTATTCTTAGGTGTTATTCACTTGAAAAACTGTTTGAATACATTTTATAATTTAATGTCAATTTTCTGAACAGAAAGTATCTAAATATAACTATTAACCTTCTTCAGGACATCAGTCTTCACTTGCAAAAGGAAGTCTTACAAGGGACAAATTAAAAAATTTGAGATAAAATCAGGGACAGTCAAATTCTGTGCTACAGGAGGCACACATTCTTGGGGCATCACTAGTAAGGAATAGTGCTTGGTAAGTTTCTATTGTTCTGAAGTGGCTTTGACTAAACGGCACTATCTACTACTTTGTGCTGTTTGACACAGATGTGAATGCAGGCCCTGGGTGTACTGTGGTGTACTAGATGTATATTCCCACCCAATTATTGCTCCATACTATAAAAAGGGTGGGGACGTAAACTTTGCCAACTGCCTTCCACAGTAACCCCACATAAGTACAAATTTAAAGCCCACCTTTGTTTCAGGTAGAAAAATAAGATTCCTTTCCTCAAAAAAAAAAAAAAAAATCAAATTCAGTCCTATTTAGTCCAAGAAAAAAATCATACACCCTAAGCCAAATGAAGCATAATTTTTCTAAACTGCACTAGTTGACATCAGCTGCTAAAAATAAATGCATCAAGTTTAGATGCAAATATCTCTAAATAAGAAAGAGAATAAAACAAAAGGAAGGAAAAGACAATGGAAGGGAAACAAGGCTGTGAAACATTTTCTTTTCTTTGCACTCACACAAAACAAAATGTTAAATGTACTACCAACCCAAGTTTTGTTACTATCTGTTCTCTCTCACTATACTTCAGCAATTCATTAGTTGACTTGGCAACCTACACAGTATAAAAAAGCAACCTGCCCATCAGCCATTTACATTCATTTGACTCATCATACCACATAAAACCTCTGTCATGATCCCAGAATAATATCCAGAAAGTTCACTTTCCCCATGTTTTGTGCTTAACAACACACAAAAAGGGAAAAATCAATTAGAAAAAATCAGGCCACATATCACTGTAATAAACAAATTAGAAACTTGTCTAAACTAAAGAAATTCTAACAAAGGTCAACTAGACATCAACAAAACTTTTAACAACATACCAAGCATTCTACCCAATATACTCAAAAGGAATAGTCTCCTAGTCACAGCATCTCAAGTAACAGTGCCTCCATAATCCAACCACATTAAGCAAGTCTACTGTCAGACTTAAACTTTAGGAAGATCATCCCAAAAACAAACAATTAAAACGAATTGCTTTTCGTACATGCTATGACAGCCCTGGAAGTTATGGAATCCATGTTTCTTAAAGTTCTGCCCTGACTACATTAATTACTACTTATGTCAGCTTCCCAACCTCCCACCCCCTCTCCTCAGGCTTTTCCACCACTGCCAGTTTGCCATTATAGACGACTGATTATGTATCTTCTTTCTGCCCCTAAAGTTTAGAAATCTCTACTCTTCAATTTAAACACAATTTAGTTATACACTCAATTTAAATTAACATTTTAGAAATACCTTTTAAAGGATGCAAAGTGTAGCTTTTTCAATATGCCAGATATTACATAACCTCTGTTTTCACAAACTCCACCCACAATTCATTTCTTTAAAATTAACTAGACAAACATGCAACCCAAATGTGCTATAGCATTCCTTTCCTCAGATCTAACCCACATCCTTAATACCTATTTTTCTCTCGCTCTCCTTTTTTTCTCTGCTGCTGTACTGTAAATACTCTATACATGTTCTCCCAAAGAGTTATTTTAGCCACTTCAATATATAACACTTTTCTAGGTATTTATCATACAGGTATAGGAGCATACTCCCTAGTTATGGATGTACCACTAAGTTTACGTTTTCAGTGCCATGACTGTAGTATGTCATTACACGGTTTTTAAAACTTAATGAAGCTCTTATTCTTGCTTTGTATGGATAGTATTATCTCTCTCACAAAAAGTTAAAATGCCAAGTAATTATATTTACTGTATGTATTGTATTAACTTTATACATCTAGTGTGCAAATGTGTTGTACTCACTGGGCTGCCCGGAATATGGTCCAACTGGATCGGAGTCTACCCTGTAAACAAATTTAAATAAAGAAATAAGTAAAAAACAACACTAAAAAGCAGTGAACACGTCACCTCCTTTAAAAACCTTGGATTTGTGTTTGACTACTCCCCTTCTCCATGACTAACCATACTGAATAAATAAAAACAAACACTAACAGGATAATGTACAGATGCTGTAGAGTTTCTAAATACCTAACAAATGAAGGGAGGTCAGTGATAGGAAAAGAAATCTTGTGATCCCATCTGAAATTAAGCCTGCCCCACCTATTCTATGTTCCCCAAAATATCTGGCAAATAACACTATCCACTTGAATGTGGAGCTTCATTATTGTCCCCTCACCTATAGAACTCTACTCCATTTCTCTGTCTCACACAAACTGGCTTCCAACTCATGAGATCTGAGCTTCTTATTAACCCTTGTATACAAAATTATGAACAATTTTACCTCTAGAGAATTCCTCTAAAATTACCATTACATGTGAACTCAGATCTTGTACCCAAGATGCTCCAGTTCTGCATGGAGCATCCATCATACTAACCAAATCCAGTCATGCTGTCTATGTCTTGATATCAAAACTCTAAGACAACTTTCCTTCCACCATATGCAATGTCACTAATTTATTCCATGTACGTGAATTTGAAACTAAATGCTTAACAAATCTGACAGAAGCCTATACCAGCTTCTGCTTCCAACCTTATCCTGCAAAAGATGGTATCAGTTATGTTACAACTTTTAACAGTTCCCTTGGATTTATATCAATCATTCTACCTTGGGAATAAATAGATTACTTCAAATAAATCCTGGTACAAGAAACACCAGTCCTTGGAGTGTTCATCTACAGTAATCTGATATATACAAAAGTATTTTTATTTGCATGAAAGTACTGAACAATACACAGTGACAAGGTCTTGGGTCTCTGTACATTTGCATAATCCAGGTTACCAGGAATATATTTGCTGTAGTACATCTACTAAGCATAAGCCAAATATACAAACTTACATTACACAACATGCAACTTACTGTATTAGAAATCTATTTATTCAAAAGTATAGGCATATATAACTATAAATGCATTTAAACATACATGTAACATGCAGGTAATCTAGAATGCAACAAAACAAATGATAGCACACTGAAGAATAACAAAACCTAAAAATTGACACAAAGTGAGAAGAGCCCCCCCCCCCCCACCCACCCAATTTCTCAAAATACTACATTAGCAGTAGTATGGATTCATACTGCTTAAGACAAGAATGATGACTTCTTTCCCCCCAAAGGTGAGTAACCTCAGAGTTAGAATACTGATCCTGTTAGTGTATAGGAGGTGCAGTCTGTAAGATATGGGTGCAGAGGGACTTGCTCTTATTCATAATTCTTTTTATTTATTTTCTTTTGCTGGTGTTGATATTTCCTCTATATTATTTCTGAGTGGATTCAAATGTATTATAGAACTTATATTTTCATCCACTTGTTAATTTTAGGATTCTTATTTCAACATTTTGTGTTTGAGTTTCTTGATTTGGGATTGTGTACTTGCTCCATATACCCACTACTACTTCAGTGCTATTTCAAAAACAGTGAATGAGGAAAACAAAATCAGGGTATGGCAGGATAACTATATGAAAGAAAAAAAGAGGTTCATTGTATATTAAGACAGAAACTGTTCGACACAACTCTAGTGAAAGAGCTCTGTTTTATGAAGACATATTAAGCTTATGGTGATTGGCAAAAGTACAAACTGAGACTCAGATGGCTGTTGCAAAATTGTCCTTTAAATAAACACACAAACAATATGGCTGACACTATCATGGATTCAGAGGAAAGGCCGTTCACCATCTAGTGTGACTAATATATTTATTGGGGCAGTAAATACTTCAATTTGATAGTTATTTGCAGAAATGACACTGCATAATACAGGCTTAATTTCATATAAACAGCAGTGTAGTTGTAAATGATATAGCTATGGTTCAGAGCAGCGGTTTTCTATCAATAGATCACTCTATACAAAAAAAAAAAAAAGAAAAGAAAAGAAATTGTAAATCAACCACGTTTTTAAGCACTAGAGCTAAATATTTGTGAATAACTGCGATGTTAGCCTTGAGTGACACTGCCTTAATGAAAGCTCATGTACAGCTATGAAGATATGAAGGACTGACTCAAACTATTTTGTCAGTGATAACAGACAGTATAATACTGTTGTATACTCTTCCAGGGAGAAAAGTCACCTTTAAGAAAAAAGGCAAGAATGGCAAGCATTTATAGCACAAAACTGGCACATTATATAACACTAGGGTGGGAATCATAGATGTTATCACGAGATATAACACTAGGGTGGGAATCATAGATGTTATCACCAGATATAACACTAGGGTGGGAATCATAGATGTTATCACGAGATATAACACTAGGGTGGGAATCATAGATGTTATCACCAGATATAACACTAGGGTGGGAATCATAGATGTTATCACGAGATATAACACTAGGGTGGGAGTCATAGATGTTATCACCAGATATAACACTAGGGTGGGAATCATAGATGTTATCACCAGATATAACACTAGGGTGGGAATCATAGATGTTATCACCAGATATAACACTAGGGTGGGAATCATAGATGTTATCACCAGATATAACACTAGGGTGGGAATCATAGATGTTATCACCAGATATAACACTAGGGTGGGAATCATAGATGTTATCACCAGATATAACACTAGGGTGGGAATCATAGATGTTATCACCAGATATAACACTAGGGTGGGAATCATAGATGTTATCACCAGATATAACACTAGGGTGGGAATCATAGATGTTATCACCAGATATAACACTAGGGTGGGAGTCATAGATGTTATCACCAGATATAACACTAGGGTGGGAGTCATAGATGTTATCACCAGATATAACACTAGGGTGGGAGTCATAGATGTTATCACCAGATATAACACTAGGGTGGGAGTCATAGATGTTATCACCAGATATAACACTAGTGTGGGAGTCATAGATGTTATCACCAGATATAACACTAGGGTGGGAATCATAGATGTTATCACCAGATATAACACTAGGGTGGGAATCATAGATGTTATCACCAGATATAGCACTAGGGTGGGAATCATAGATGTTATCACGAGATATAACACTAGGGTGGGAATCATAGATGTTATCACCAGATATAACACTAGGGTGGGAATCATAGATGTTATCACCAGATATAACACTAGGGTGGGAGTCATAGATGTTATCACCAGATATAACACTAGGGTGGGAGTCATAGATGTTATCACCAGATATAACACTAGGGTGGGAGTCATAGATGTTATCACCAGTCCATATTGCTAATATAGAGGGAAATGCACAGGAAAATAGATTCTTGGAAAACAGCATACCAGGATGAATGTGTCCTACATTACAATGTACCAAGTATGCCTATGGTGTACGCAATTTATGTTTATAAGCTGCAGTCCATGAATATCACAATCAACAGAATTATAAATTCACAATACTGAATGCCAAGGCTACCAGCTAACATAGTACTGCAACACAGCTGTAGCCTTTCACCATTATGTGTCATTTTCCCCAGCCAGAACATAGGAAAGTGAACTCCCTCTTCCAGGGTTAGTTTAAACCTACACAGAGCATGATAGCAGGGCCAAAACAAAAATACCAGCAAAAACAAAAATGCATAGAGAACTGTGAATGTACGGCAGTTTGTGTCCAGACATATCTATACACATTTCTACAAATAAAACTTGACACATATCAAGTGGGAGGAATCAGCAAACAATGTGTTTTAACTCAGTGCTATTGTTTCTGGTGCAGAGATGTTCTGTAGATGCTCTGAAAAGTGAGCAGGAGTTCTTCGTTCTTAATGAAAGTACCATCATTATACTAGCCCATAGTGAGAAACTTGTGGTGCTCACTACAGATGTCAAGAAAGAAGTGTAAGCAAAGGGAAACTGTTCGTGAATATTCTAGTTTGAATTACATTTCATTTCAACATGGATTCCCAACAATTTTGGTCTGCTTCTGATGATTTAGTTCCTACCAGCATGAAAGTGCCAGCATGGCCAGTGAGCAAAGTGCTAGTAAGGAATTCAGACCTTGTGCTTAATATGGAAAGGTACAGATAAAGATTCAGGAGATTTAGCAAAAACAATGCAAAGGTGTTAATTTCTAATTGGTCAGTGGCTGTATCAAAATAGTTACTATATAATCAAAAATAATATAAAAGAATCAAGCCTTTCATGGTGGGGGAAACAGGACATTGACTGCCTAGTCTCCCACTACATGTATTCTCTACAATAAACAAGACTAATATTTTCTTCTGAACTGTGTTGTCTGAAGTTACTTTGCTACTTTAACAGTTTTGTGCATCGCTGCACCAGAAAGTTCCATTGGGCCCATTTGTAACAGGTTTTCTCTCTGGCATACATAATTTTGTCTCACTTTAGCACAGTTTTGGGCCTCTGCAGGTAAGCTTTACGTAACAGTCTCTGTAATAATATATTAATTAATCTAATTGTATGTGAGTGAGTAAAATATATGAGAGTAAGAAAACACACTGAAAATTATAGCTAATTATTTGAAACAACAAAGTTGTTTTCGACTGAATGACAATGAGTTTTAATCACAAACTAACAAGGACTAGGGTATCCTTGTCATAAGGACAGTGTGTCCTTAATATGTATAACAACAGGTGTTAATCACAAGGAAAATAATTAAAAAACATGAAGGATACCTTACTGGTGTGAGAGCAGGTTGATGATCATAGTCTCATATCTACCCGCTTTGGTATGTGAGTGGGTATTACTTTGGGCACCAGTATAAGGTGTATTAAAAGAGCCATTGTTGGAGATTCCAGCCAGGTAAGTGTTTTACAAATATGGTCAAGAAGGCTGCAATTATTTGAGAAAATGGTCTGACCTCATTTAAAATGCTACTGCACTGCAATCCCTAGAGAGTGAAACTTTTGATAAGAAAATCTAAAATTTTAAAAGGAAATTGAGACAAAAAGGGAATAAAGTACTGATCTCTTGTTGGTCAGCTTTTAATAGCTGTTAAGAAGAGTCTAAAAATAAGAAAAAGGAATCTGTAGTTAAGTTTAAAATACAGTTCACTTATATTGAAATCACAGCTGCACGCAGCTTATAGAAAAATAAATGCATTACAGAAATGTACAGATGATAGACCCCCCCACACACAAATCTTGGGGTCTATATCCCTTATGACAGTTAAAAAAATTAGCAATTAATCAATCAGAACTGTCTGATGATGACTTCTTATCTAAATTAGTTAACTAAGAGACCAGTGTACTTTTATTGTCAAAATACTGCCCCCTTAAATTTTACAGATTCATTATGCAAGCTACGGTGTACCATTTACTGTACTCCAGATGGAGGTTTCCTTGACATTCCAAATGAGCCACATCTTTTGGGACTGTATTTAACTGATATTTTTACAGGTGAATATACACTTTTTGCTGTTCTAACAGCAGAACAAGTGCCAGATGTTGCTGTTTCAAAAGGATTGGAAACAGCCCCTCTACAGCTTTGGACTACTCATGAAATTGAAGTACGGCTAATAAGACACACACAACCTATAAAAGCAGTTTTAAAACCTTGTGAGCACCTGCCTATGGTAGTTCATTATCTTTTGTTGACTGAGGCAGAGAAACAAATCAAATCTGTTATTTCTGCCCTACTGCATAAAGGAATAATTGTTCCAACTCTAAGCCCATGTAAAACACCCAATTTACCCATTAAGAAACCAGGCAGAAATATTTACATATTTGTAGAAGATATATGCTCAGTTAATGCAATAGTAGTGCTGACTTTTACTACAGTTCCTAGCTCTGCCAAAATATTACGTTTTATCCACCAACTGCTACCACATTTCAGTAATAGACATATCCTCTGCTTTCTTCTGTGTTCCAATACACCCAGATAGCTTCTGTTTGCATTTACTTACAAGGGACAGCAGTATGCATGGACAAGATTGTCACAAGGATATGTAAAATCACCCACTCTTTTCTCTAGGGAAATAAAAAAAAAACATAAAACTGACCAAAAGTAGTAACTCAACAACACAGCTCACCAAAGTACAGACACACCACTGGCCACGAAAGCTTGATTCCAAAACGTTATTCTTCACACAGGTTAAGTGCTTTCATTCAAACTCTGTTGGACTTCAGCATCACAAAGTATTGTGCTATCAATCAACAAGTAATTATTCCATCAATGTTACCCCGACCTCTGTCTCTACTCACTACTACCGTTCCAGTAACCAGCCTTGTCTCTTACAAACCATGCCCTACAATGCTAAAACAGCTATGGGCTTTTCTGGGATTAACAGGTTCTTGTCAATAATGGATTTTAATTAACGTAAAACTAGTAAAGTCATTATCAGAATTATTTAAAAAAAGACATTTCTGAGCCTCTTTCCTGGTAAGATCACCATAAACAAGCTTTTGTCAATTAAAATCTTTACTTTTAAACCCTCCTGCTCTTAGATTAACAGACTACTCAAAAAGGTTGCATAGGATCATAAGATAGGAAGTTACTAGGCTGTTGGCCCTGAGGCCCTTTCAAGCCTAGCCAAGAATTTAGCCCATGTTCCAAGTCAGCACCCTATGCCCCGGTAAGCAGAGACACAGGTGGAATGCCAGTTATCCAGGTTGTGCTTGAAAAGGGTTTATGAGGTACTCTGCTTGATGTGGAGAGGGAGCCTATTTCACAGAAGGGGGAGTCTCTGGGACACAAATCTGTCCCACCAACAAGACCTATTGAGGTCACAGACCAGGTTGAGGTCACACGTGCAGGTTACTTGGGTGGAGCTTGACTTGCAGGATATGCAGCAGTCCCATCAATGTGGGGTCTGAGGTTGCTTTATATACCAAACAGAGGTCACCTCTGAGGAGTCTGTATGAGACTAAGTAGAGGGACAAGGCCTTTAGCCTATCTGTGTAAGGTAGATGCCTGAGGCCCTGGATTCTCCTGGTGAGAAACCTCTGTGGTCTCTCCAGCTGCTGCATGTGCTTTATAAGGTACATGCTGAAAGGGGTGTTGTACTCAATAATGATTCTTATAAGGGACGAATACAGGGATGTTATGATCTCCTTGTCTCCGGATGAGATATCCATCCTAATAAAGTGGGCCATGTAGAAAGCTTTCCATACAATGGAGGCAATATGGTGGTCAAAAGTCAGTTTGCTATCAACCTGGGTGCCCAAGACCCTCACGACTGATTGCATGCTTAGGACCTTGTTATTATGTGATAATTTGTGGGGACGTCATTCTCCCCAAATGGGATGATGATGAATTTTTTTTTCATTCAATTTGAAGACATGTTTCTGGCACCAGTCATTTCTTTGGGTGAGACCCTCTTGAAAGTTGTCCACATCACTAGGGGAATTGCTGACAGCTCCCAGCTTGCAGTCATTTGCAAACTTGGTCAGCCACAGCCCACTGGTTTTGGCCTGCATCTCAGAAAAGTATATCCCAAACAACTGAGGCCAAAAGACTGATCCCTGTGGTACACCGCTCATTATGAGTCTACTGCTTGAGGTGGCTTCCCCTTTTTTGACTATGTAAGTTTTATCAGTAAGCCATTTTGCTAACTGTCTGGTAACATATGGGTTGATGCCTAGATAAACTGTCTCAGCTAGGCATGACCTCCCCTTAATAAAACCAAACTGTGTGGGATTGAGTGTTTGGAGGTTGCCAATGTCCTTGTTAATGATGTCCATGATAATCCATTCCATGGCCTTGCAGATCAGGCTAGTTAGGCTGATGGGTCTATAATTTCCTGGATTGGTGGACACTCCACCTTTGTGCAAAGGGATGACAGTGGCTGTCCTCCACTCACTTGGGGTGAAGCCGATACTCAGGTTTTGGTTGAATAGGGTGTTTAATAGTGCTGCAAGTTCCTGCCTGTGTTCATGTAGGATGCAGCCTGGGATGTTATTCGGTCCCATGGAGGCTGTATTTTTTGCCTTTGAGAAGGCAGTGATGACCTGCTCTCTAGAGATAAGGGGAGGGGGTAGGTGCTGGGGACATCCTGAGTTACTGATGGGGAGACAGAGGGGTGAAGTTTTTGCTGAATCTGTCTCCCATCAGGTTGGCTATATCTACAGCATTTGTGTATGTTTTGTCCTTGCCTACGAGTTGTGAGTAGATCTGAGTGTGTCTTTTGAGATTGCTGATATATGTGGAGTAGGCCTTAGGATTGTCTTTAGTAGACTTGGCAAGTTTGGACTCGAAGTTTGCTTTGGAGGATTTCACTAGTGCTCTTATTTGTTTGTTCAAGCTAAGAATATATTGCTTCCAATTAGGCACCTGCTCCTTCTTGGTCCTGGACAGTATTTTTTCCTTTTCCTATAGAGTTTATTTATTGCAGATGTCCACCAGACAGGTTTACTCTTCCTTGAGGAGGAGGATTTTGTCCTGTTGTGTATTCCTGATTCCATGCAGCTATATAAATGCTCGTATAGTACTTTGGTGTAGGTTTGGACATTTGTGCCAGTTCTTACATAGGGGGAGGGAGCTGAGAAGCTGTTTATACCTTCTCTCAGGTGGTTGTAATCAACTTTGGAGAAGTTTTTTTGCTTGACCCTAGCTGGGGGGGGGGAGGTCAGGGGAGATGGTGACGCTGAAAGTGACCGCTTTGTTGGCAGATTTTACCATGGAGGATGACACTATAGAGATGCTGCAGTGGTTATTCCTGTTGGTTAATACCAAGTCCAAGATATTGTCACCTCTTGTGGGGATGTTGACCAGCTAGCCCAAGGCATTTGCATTGAGGAAATCGAGGAATCTCTGGGCATTTGTGTTTTGGCATGAGTAGTTCTTCCAGTCTATGGTTGGATAGTTAAAGTTGTCCAGGATCAGGGTAAAGGGTTGAATCTTGATAGATTTGAAAAGGTCCAGACAGGTGGACTGGGCATCTTGAGTCAATGTTGGGGGCCTATAGCTAGCTATGATTTGAATAGGGGTCTTATCAACAGTTAACTTTGCACCTGGAGTGTCTCATGTGGGTCATACTGTTAGACCAGCCTGGAGGTGTGTATATCTTTAATATATATTGAAACTCCACCTCCTTTTGTTTTGCTGCCCATGGTTTGGGGTCTGAATGTATGAAGGGGTGAGTAACCTGGTATGGCTGGGGTGCTCTCTGCAGTTTTGAACCATCTTCCAGGATTAAGAATAGTTTGTTATTATATGGCAATAAATTCCCTCTTACTAATCAGATTTGTCTTATTCTGTTGTGAATTAAAGAAAGAAAGTGGCATTGGGATTATTAGCATAATAGAAAAATGTTGAAAAACTAGGAGCCATAGTCAAGTCCCCAAATGATGTGGACATCCTACAGAAGGGCCTCGCTGAGACAGATGCCTGGTGTCAGAGCCATGGCCTCAAGCCCAATGCCAAAAAGTGCAGTGTCATCCCCTTTGGTAAAAACTCTGTACCCATGAACTACCACATAGGCAGCAATCTACTTAACACCGAATGCGTGATAAGAGACCTTGGGACCCAGGTGGAGAGTAGTCTCTTCTTTGATAGTCACATCACCACAGTAGTCAGGAAGTCCTTCTATGTAGCACACCTCGTCATAAAAGGGTTCCATCTAGGAAAAAAGAGGTCATTGTTCCCCTCTACTCATCACTCATTAGACCCATTATAGAGTACAACGCCCCTTTTGGAATGTACCTCACAAGACATCTGCAGCAGCTGGAAAGGCCACAGAAGTACCTCACAAAGAGGATTACTGGCCTCAAACAAATGCCCTACACTAAGCGCCTCAAAAAACTCCAGCTTTACTCAGTAGCATATCGCCTACTCAGAGGTGATCTCTGCCTAACATATAAAGCTATGTCAAACCCAGAGCTGTTGGACATGCTACACCTAAAGAAATCCCAATCCCTCTGAGCTACAAGCTCTAGGGACCTAAACCTTGTCACCACAATAAACAGGACATGCTGGAGGGATAGATTCCTGTCCCAGAGACTTCCCATACTCTGGAACAGGCTACCCATCTATGTCAAGCAAAGTTCTTCATTAGCACTCTTCAAGAAAAATCTTGATGACTGGATGGGAAATAGAAAATACACCCCGGGGATCACTTCTGTGTCTCTGCTCGACAGTGGCACAGGAAAATAACTTTCTTGGGTGGCATAAGCCAAGGAATCTTGTTGGCTAGGCTTACGTAGGCCCTTGGGCCGATAGCCTAGTACCACCCTATGAACCTATGATGGTTTTAGACCTGTCGCTTATTTTACTACAAATCTTGATCCTATTGCAACAGCCCTCCCCACTGCCTTAGGGCAGTAGCTATGATGACTCATTTGGTAAAAATGGGGGCTGCTCTAACTATTAGGCATGAGATTTATGTGACAGCTCTGCATTCTGTCAAAGCATTTTTGCAACAAAAAAAACTAAGACAATCTATTTATCAGCTGCACATTGTCTAAATATGAACTCTAATTAACAATCCTTCTTTGCATATTGTCAGAAGTACACCTCTTAACCCTGCTTCTTTAATTCCTACTGTGGACAAAGGAGAACCTCATGATTGTGTCTTTGAAGTTAGCTGTGTGCTTCCTCCTAGATCTGATCTAAAAGATGTTCCATTACTAAATCCTGATTTCCTTCTTTTTCTATCCTGATTTGCTTCTTTTTGTTGAAAGCTCCTGTGTTTGAAGAGAAGAGGGAACTTTTAGTAGCTTTTTGTGTGTACCTAGGATGGTGTTTTACTCACTGGACAACTGAATGGAAATTTATCTGCTGAAATAGTTGAACTTGTAGCTATTAGCGAATTTGCAAATTAGCAAAAGGCAAAACAGTTTTATGTTATGCATACTGGGTAGTTCATAATTTTGGGACCCTATGGAGAGAATTAGGGTATTTAACCTTAGCAGGGACCAAGGCAGGATGTGGTGGTGACGTGTGCTGCAAATAAAACTGACAACAATTATATTTCAAGAGGCAACTGTTTTGCAGACATGGCAGCCAGATAAGCTTCCTTGTCTTATTATGTTCAAGCTTCATTTTTGTAGCAACATCTTGAAGCAAACACACCTGTTTCCTTACAGGAATTGTTATCCTTCCAAGAGCAAGCTGATGATTCTGAAAGTGGGAGGTGGATCCATTATGGCTGCAGCAGTTCTCTGGATTTACTGTGGCGCCATCCAGATGGACAGCTGGTAGACCAACAAATTTTTATAAATCTGTTTGTTAAAGCTTACCATTTCCCTTTAATTTGGGGAAAATGCATTAATAAAACAAATTTTTAATGGTTGTTGTGCCCCTCCCAATTCAAAAGTCACTTAGTATTTTGTAAATAACTGTGCAATTTGTTTAGAGTATAATGTGCATTGTCTCCTGTTACAGCCACTATCTTCATTCATAGAGCAGAGCCTATGGTCACTACTTTCAACCTCAATACTGCAGGAGCTCTGCCATAAGGTCCTACTCCTATAGGTTTACTGAGAATGTTGTCATTGCATAATAGCCTGCGGTCACTACTTCCAACTTCGATACTGCAGGAGCTCTCAATAAGGACCTACTCCTACAAGTTTACTTAGAAGTTTGTCATTGTATAACGTAAGCACATTTAACATGAAGAATTTTGCTGTGCATTAACTTTAATCAGTCAAATACATGCCTGTTCTG
>NC_056739.1:424246641-424491641 GCF_019279795.1 Protopterus annectens
CAACAACCTCACACAATTCTACTTCAACACTTAACACTATGTATCTTGCTCACCTCCACTTACCTCTTTACTACCTATCACATCCATCTTATCCCAACCCCTCCCTAAATAACCCACGCTCATGCCCCCATTCCACCCTGTGCCCAACTTTACAATTACAATCTATCTCTTTAATAACACCACTATCTGTATTTTCCCTTACAAATACATCTACACTAAGAAAACATCAACCTTATCACTCATAACTACTAAGCCACCTTCTAAGCTTACTCATCTATTCCTAGTCAACTCAGCACACATGAAACAAAGTGAGGACAGTCACCACAATCCAGGCCCCCAAACAACATCATTACCAACTCACTCACATCCTATCACACATACTACAAACTTAACACCTGACCCCTCAGAAAAGCTCAAACCTTCTTATCCTAAACATGAACATGAGAAGCATCCAAAACAAAATACCAGAATTCAATGCAACACGTCATCAATAGTCCCCAGCCATAGTTATACTCACAGAAACATGGCTAAAACCACACATACACAACACCAAAATTACAATCCCTGCTTACAGCATCCTGCTACAAGATACAGCAAACTCTCAGTTAACAGGAACTCAAGCAACCATCACTCTCAAGCAACCAGCAAAAAAAAATGAAGAAATACAATTTTCATGTGTTGCACTTTCTGTTTCCCCCCACAGAAACATACCTTACGTTTTTAGAATTTTAGAATTTTAAAAAGGAAAACAGGAATAAATTCCTTCTCTCCCCAACCTGAGAATAAGTCATATCAAACAAACAGTATAGGGTACAGTATTAGTCAGGCTTATTTTTAATAGTAACTCTCAAGCAACCAGAAACTACAGTTATCCCACATCTATTAAACCCCATGGGTGCCGGTTAACTAACAGTTTACTGTAGAATCAATACAAAAAGTTGGTGGTATTACCATAATCTATTATTACCATAATCTATAAAAATAACATCAAAATTGAGAAGTTTTCCAACAGTCCACCCAACCCCAACAATAGTAAAATTCTAATCTCCCACCTACAAATTAGCCACAACAAGTACATCATTATTATATTCATTTACATTCCCCCTGGCAATAACTCTTTCACCACTGTAGATCTATTTCACTGGTGTTCTACATCTTACACTCTGGAAACCATAATATTAAGTGACTTCAACATTGACTGGGCAACCATCTTTTCCAACAATCCCACCAATTTTATAAACTTACATGGGTTCTCACAACTAATTCAATCTCCCACAAGTGTGGACAAACACAGTAATAAAGATTCAATACTAGACAGGGTTCTCACAAATAAACCCTCCCTCTACAGCCAACATGGTTGTCTCCCTGACAGCCTAAGTAACCACCTACCCACTTACATATACAGGGAGCACAACACCACCTCTAACAACTTTGTGTACAAATACATTCACAATAAGAAACTCTTCTTTCCAGATTTCTTTAAAACCCTCCTGCAAAACTGTAACTGGATCCCACTAAAACCCCTTCCCCTAGTCACAGCCATACAGTACTTCAATGACAAATTCATCCATATCATTAACCGCATAGCCCCCATCAGAAAAATCCATATTAAATTCAAGAAAACACCTTGCTTCTCCAATTAAATTATAACAGTCAAAATTAAGAGACAAAACTTGGACTCAATACCAATAATCAAAAAATGCAGCACTCCTCCTATAATATTGCCAAATGAGCAACCTGTCAAAAACAGAAATTAAACAGGACAAAAAACTTTCCATACTAGTCTGCAAAATAAATACCACAACAACCCCCAGAAATTTTGGAAAGCTATCAACCACTTATTAAAACCAGGCCACATTTGCACTCCAACCCATCCACAACAGAAACTACCACAAACCCATTTCAACTCCCATTTTATCAATTCCATCCTGTCACTAATAAAAATAGAATCTACTTCTCCACTACACATACAACAGGTGACCTAAATTTCTTCTTAATAAAACCAATCCAAACTAATATGATAAGAAAACTCCTGCCAAACTAAAGCCGTCATCACTCGCATCTGACCAGCTCCCTAATGAATTCCTTAAATTAGCATCAGAAGCCATCACCTTCCACATATCCACCCTTATAAACCAATCTATAAAAGAACAGCATATTCCCACGCTGTGGAAAGTCTCTTACATCACACCTCTGCATAAGGGTGGAACATCCACATATTTCACTAACTACCATCCAATAGCTATACTTTCCCCTTTGGCTAAAATCCTTGAAAGATGCATCCAATCACAACTACTTGATTACCTAACAAAAAATAATCTCCTAGCCTCATCCCAGTATGGTTTTAGACCCAAACACAGCAGCACTACTGCACTTGTCCACCTTACCAACTCAATCAATCAAATGCAAAATTCTGAACAACTTTCATCCTCCATCTTCTCTACTACCTTGCTTTTTTCACCCTATTTCTTCAAACATTCTCCCTAATTCCTTCTCCAGAATTTCTCCCACTTGCTTTCACCTTTAATCTCCTCACTGAAACCTACCTGACCTTCCTCTCCCCTCTCACTCCTCGCCACTTTCAAACTACCCCTTAGATTTTATTACATTTGTTCTTCAGTTCTTCTGTCAGTCTATTACCAAACTGCTCTGACAATTACTCTAGGCTCTCGATTTCTCAACAATGCTTCCATAATATTAGTTTCACCCACTTTTTTTCAGTTTGCTACCTCTGGCCTATTAATTTTACCCCTCTGCTATACCTCGCTAAGCTCAAAGTGAATGTCATCCACTTTGTCTCAATCCTGCAGTCTTTGTTTTCCATCTGAACAATTTCCATGTGACACCTACATCAGTAGATTATCATCTATTCCACTGCTGTTAACTAACATTTAACTTATTCATCACTTGTTAGACCCTGATTGGTTGACTTATGTTTTTTCACTCCCAATCTAGTTCTGAACTATTTTTACATACTTATTTGAAAATCTATAGTTATTCAAGATATTAAGTCTTGCAATTATTTGCTATTTAGATATGTTTCAAATGCAATTATACAACAACCCCCCATTAATATTCCAAAACGTACACACTGATTGGTCAGCATGCATGTTGTAAATCAGAATTATAGTAATGGAAAAAGGTACGGTCTTCTGGACTTTTTCCATTAGTATAACTCTTTTTTTTTTTTTTACAGCAACGGAGAATGCAAGATCTCCGTTACTTTTTACAACCTGCCTCGCTATGTTAAACGAGTTTAACATAGCGAGACAGCTTTAAAAAAAAGCAATGGAGCATCTCCATTGCTTTTTTTAAAGCTGTCTCACTATGTTAAACCCATTTAACATAGCGAGACACTTTAAAAAGCAATGGAGATCTTGCTTTCTCCGTTGCTTTTTTCAAAACTGTCTCGCTATGTTAAATGGGTTTAACATAACGAGACAGCTTTAAAAAAAGCAACGGAGATTCTCCGTTGCTTTTTTTAAAGCTGTCTCGCTATGTTAAACTCATTTAACAAAGTGAGACAGGTTGTAAAAAGCAACAGAGATCTTGCTTTCAACATTTCTTTTGCCCACAGCTTTGATGTACTGCATAAGTATACGCATGCGCAGTACATCAGAACTGCCGCAGAATACCAGACAGCTGCGGAAGGGCAGCAAGGAGGCATTATACAATGCCATTATTTAAGAAAAGTCATTATTTTTTTCTTAAATAATGTCATTGTATAATAGCAATAACCCACTTCTGGGTGTGGGTACTGCTGGATTTACCCATGGTTGTCTTTGTTTGGCCACTCGGGCTTTGCCCTCGTGACCAAACCACACCAACAGTGGGTAAATCCAGCATTACCCAGACCCAGGCGTGGGTTATTGCTATATTATACACCTGTTGTATTTTCACTGCTATATTTTTTTCCTTACTATATGAACATGTCTTCAAATGGTTTGTACATATTATTTACTCTCTTACTAGCAACTTTTAAGCTATGGTTATGTGTACCTATTCTTTATTGTTTTATTTTTTGCATTTCTATTGTTTGTCATGTTAATTGTGGAGCTTTTCTCCTCAGGCCTCCACTGAAAAGGGACTAATTATTCTCAGCCCAGTGGACAATTCCAGTAAACAAATTTAAAGTAAATAAAATAAATATATAAAATATCCAGCTCCCATGCTTTACTTAACACTTGCTTTCGAACATGACCAATACACTTTAAATAAATAGATTGATACCACAGTAAAACAACCACAGAGTATGCTATTATTCATAATGGGATATTTTTCTTGTGGTTGATAATAAAAAGGTGACATTATTATGTAATGTAATTGCAGCTGCTGTTTCCCATTAGCTAATTCGGTGTTATGAATTTAGCCATTGCATAATCCACATTTAATCATTCCTCTTGTGCTTAAGTCATTCATCTTTGCTTCATGATGTCATTCAAGCAAAGTAAATTGCTATATAATGTATACTTATGTTGTCTTGTTAATTAGCTCAAAGAGCAATAACAAGGTAAAATCATATAAGTAGTGAGTATATCTCAGTAACACACAAAACTCAAACATCTTTTTAGAATTATTCATTAAGCTCATCTTTGAACCAGCGTATTACTCCATTTAAATGTAATTTTTCAGGTATGACTCCTTGAGGTATTATTTGAGTTATCAAATTATCACAATATGGTGCTGAGTGGTCTTAAATGGCAGGAGCAGTTGGATAGATCCAGAAAATTCCCAATTTTTTTTTTGCCTTCCCACAGCTGGCAATCAGGTGCCCCAGAGATTCCCCTTCATCACTGGGTTTACCAAACCTGACTTAGACTCCCTGGACTAATTTTCAGCAATGTTCAGGGCTCATGATCACAGCAACCTACAACTGCATTTTACTGCTACTTGGATGCTTTGACCTAAGTTCTTACCAAAATGTGCATGCACATCTGTTCATGCCTCAGGGATGGGCATGCAATGGGCATGCTGGCATATCATCCTGCCTCCACAGTGACTCAGCCACTTCCCTGCATCTCTTGAAGACAAAGCCCCTCCTGAATGTCCCTAGTATCCACTGAAGATCAACCATGAGGTACTTCCACATGTGTATCCCGCAGGATGGTCATGTCCATCTTCCTCGCCGGCATCTTTACAAACCAGAGATGCTACTTGATGGGTTGCATAGGCTGTAGTCAGGTCTTTATCCCTCTATGGCACAGAGTTGTCTCCTATTTGAATAAAATATGTTATTAGTGTATTGTCACAATATCTAGTTGATGCATCTGTGAGATGATTTAAATTCCCCCTCCAGAAGGGCTTCTCTTATAGAACTAGGAAGGTTAGGGGCAGACAGTCTGAATGGACTTTATTCAAAACTTCAGTAATGGCTGAAAGGTGGTTGGCACTTGTCATAGTGGTAACTGTAGGAGCTGGTAATGGATGCAAGCAGTGAGGGAAGGTGTCATGTTAAAGAAAGTGACCGTCTACACAATGTTAATGGCTCAGGTCCCAGGTAAGACTAAAAAGTACCAACAAGGACCTGCCAAAGTGAAGAACTTGGGTATAGAAATAGTTTTATGAGTCCATGAAAAAACACTTTTTGATGACCTTAAATAGGTTATGGCAATTTTTTAGGTTCAGGAGATAGAGGCAGGTTAGTACTCAGGCTGTTCTCAGCAAGGATGGAGATACACTGACTTTACCAGAAGGAACACTTTGAGAAATGCAGAGGACTTGCCATCCTCTGAGGAAGCAATACCAGATGCAGTGGATGGAACTGGATTCAATAGCTGGATTTTCTGTTATAATTCACAACTTCCACTGTTGTAAGGCTATGGTAAGTGAGTGAGATCCATTTGGAATTGCTTAAGAAGATGGCGGTGCCGGGTGGAAGAATAGGAGAGTGCCTCTGGTCTTATAAATTAGAGTAGTGGTCCTATTTTCAGAAACAAGTGTGTTTACATTAGAGAAGCATCACATTTCTCAGCAACCAGAGGAAAGGAATACTATGGTGCTGGAAAGAGAAACCTCATCCGATAGTCAAGCCCTTGATTCAGCAGTAACAATGTAGACTTTAGTTTGGTTCTTGCTCCTATATTGTTGGGGTCACTGAAATTTACCAATACACTCATCATATATTTTGTAGAATTGGAGAAGGCATATGATCATGTACCATTGAATTCACTGTGGGAAAGTGCTAAAACATTATGAGGTCCCAGAGCTGCTGCAGTATCCCATTCTGTTCCTGTAGTTGAGGAGCGAGATTTGTGTAGTCATTCTCAGCATTAGGTGAAACACATACAAGAGGGCTAAGAACTCCATCAAGGATGATTATTGCCTTTGGTGTTATTTGTGGATGTCATGAACAGGATAGCAATGCATAGCGAAGGCATGCAGAATATCCATTTAGGGAACATGAGCCTGCATCTTTGTTGTTAATGGATAATAATGTCCTCTTGGCATCGTGTCTGTGAGCTGCAGATTATACTGGAGTTCTTTGTTGCAAAGTGTGATGCGGGTGGAATGAAAACCAGTGCATCTAAATCAGAGGTCACAGTTATCTAATAGAAAGGATTAGCTTTCTCACTGGAGGTGGCAGTGGGGTGGCCAGCTATCTCAAGTGGCTGAGTATCTTGGATTCTTGTTGCAGAGGAAGGATAGAATGAAGCCCAAGATTGACCAGTGGATGGCAGAAGCAGCAGCAGTAGTACTGCAGGCAATGAGCTGGAATGTGATGGGGAAGTAAAGTACAGTTGTGTACACTTACCATAAATGTAGATGTTCGAGTGTATTCACTGTTGCAGTCACCACATTTGGGGATATCTGCCTGCAGGTAGCCCTCAGCCAGCCTGAGTCTTGGATTCCTGCATCGGATGCTGCCTCTTCTTCCATGACGTCAGGTCATCAGGGGGTATAAAACATGCAGCCGACGCCATTACATCAGTTTTTCTTGCCCCAGATGTCAGGTGCCCCCACAATGGGAAGCAATTATATGTTATGTTACACCTCCATCAAAATGCAAATACACCAGAAAGCTTAAATACACCAAACAAGAAGGAAAGGTAGAGCCAAGAGAAGTCAGGGGGCTGGAGGGAGGGTAACCAGGACTGCAACAGTGAATAAACTCAAACATCTACATTTATGGTACGTATACACAATGTATTATGTTCTTTATGTTTCACTGTTGCAGTCATTACATTTGGGTTGATTCCCAAACCTAAGGAAGGGAGGAGGAATTTAGAGAGCATTAGGACCAGCTATTAAGCCCTGCAAGACTGCAGTGGCAAAACCAGCTCTGGATTTAGAAAAAATGGGCATGTGGTAATGCTTGGTGAAGGTATGTACAGAGCTCCTGGTAGCAGCTTTTAGGATGTCCCTGGTAGGGACTCCTCTGAGGAAGGCTGTAGAGGTAGATGCAGCCCTGGTGGAATGTGATCTAGCTGTCTCTCTACAGAGTACTTTTCAGAATTTCTGTGTAGCCATTGATAGCAGTGGGGGGTAGTTTCATTCTGTCTTGCCTTATATAAGTGGTACATTTTGAGCTATCTCTGCTTAATATAAGAGCTTTGGCCAGCTAACATCTACCGGAAATAAGCTGGACGTATAAGTGAATTTAAGTACACTTTTATCTGCTCTTTTGCATATAGTACTGTATTTAATTTATTTATTTCACTGAATATTAACTGAGCTGAAGTTGTGGCTGTCTCTCTACAGAGTACATTTTAGAATTTCTGTGTAGCCATTGATAGCAGTGCGGGGTAGTTTCACCTCATCACTGACATTCTGTCTTGCCTTATATAAGTGGTACATTTTGAGTTATCTCTGCTTAATATCAGAGTTTTGGCCGGCTAACATCTAACTGAAATCAGCTGGACGTATAAGTGAATTTAAGTACACTTTTATCTGCTCTTTTGCATATAGTACTGTATTTAATTTATTTATTTGTGTTTTTCACTGAATATTAACTCAACTGAAGTTGTGGCTGTCTCTCTACAGTTAGTTCCCCACCCTCCCTGTTCTTGTTTTGGTGTTAATGTTGGTGGCTTTGAAACTGCCCGCCCCTCTTCTAGATTTGTATTTGGATACTCCTTCTGGGCCCATCTCATTTGCTCACTCAACTGAGTGCAGTGAGATATTATTCTGATTTCAGGCACTCCTACTGTGTGCAAAGAGAGCATCTGGGAAGGACAACCCCTGTAGCCTATTAATCCTGCTCTGTTCCCTCCCTCAAAAAAAAAAAAAAAAAAAAAAAAAAAAATATATATATATATATATATATAGATATAGATATAGATTTTTTTTTATTCAGCTGCTCTTACTGTAATTGTCCTAGTTGCTCTTCTGCGTGCCATCTGTTCAGTCGGTCCTACCCTGCACTTATTACTGCTTGTTAGTAGCCTTCTAATTTACTGCCTTCTGCACTTGTTTTTTAGTCATTTGTTAATTTAATTGCATTTATTTGAACTAGATTTGCTGTAGTGTTGCTACACACTCGGTGTGCTGGCCTGCACTACAATTTGAATTGTATTTACTGCTGTTTTAGCTGCTTTTCTGAAAAAAAAAATTCTAAGCTTGTTTCCTGCCTTTCCTGTAACTAGTCAAGTCCAGATACAAACTTGCTGTATCCAGGACTGTTGGTAAGCTTCTGCGCCCCCCAAGCCTTTCTGTGTTGGATGGAAGCCTTCTAGCTTATCAGTGGGAGTGGTAAGCATCAGGTAGCCTATCTAACACAAGAGGAGTGGTCCCTGGCCCAGAAATTGTAGCTATTGGCTGTTTGAGCAGTTTTTTTCCATCTCTTTCAACATTCTGTTTTGAAAGCTGCACTTGTGCCTGTTTCCCACCTTTCCTATAACTAGCCTAGTCCAGTTATGGAGTTGCTGTATCCAGGATTATTAGTAAGCTTCTGAGCCCCCCAAGCCTTTCTATGTTGGAGGGAAGCCTTCTAGCTTATCAGTGGGAGTGGTAAGCACTAGGTAGCCTATCCTCCACGGGAAGAATGAGTTTTTGGCCCAGAAATTGTAGTTTATTTGGCCATTTGGGCAATTTTCTATCTCTTTCAACTTGCTGGCTTAAAAGTCTACATTTGTACTTGTTCCCCGCCTTTCCTGTAACTAGTCTAGTCCAGGTACAGATTTGCTGTATCCAGGACTCTTTGTAAGCTTCTGAGCCCCCCAAGCCTTTCTGTGTTGGAGAGAAGCCTTCTAGCTTATCAGTGCGATTGGTAGGCATTAGGTAGCCTATCTACCACAAGAGGAGTGGTTCCTGGCCCAGAAATTGTAGCTATTGACCATTTGGGCAGTTTTTTTTTCCATCTCTTTCAACGTTCTGGTTTAAAAGCCACACTTGCGCTTGTTTCCCACCTTTCCTGTAACTAGCCTAGTTCAGATACAGAGTTGCTGTATCCAGGACTGTTGGTAAGCTTCTGAGCGCTGCAAGCCTTTCTGTGTTGGAAGAAAGCCTTCTAGCTTATCAGCGGGAGTGGTAAGCACTAGGTAGCCTGTCTACCATGAGAGGAGAGGTTCTTGGCCTAGAAATTGTAGTTTATTGACCATTTGAATAGTTTGTCCGTCTCTTTCAACTTTCTGGTTTAAAAGACCACCTCTGCGCTTGTTTCCCATCTTTCTTGTAACTAGAAAGCCTTAAACTGATACAAGACTTCTAGCTTAGAAGAGAGACTTTGGAGTGATTAAGTATCAGTTTTATGTACTTTCTTGCTGTACTTAACTGTTTTCTGCCTAAACGCAGATTTTCCAGCATTTATTGTGATTTAAAAGCTTGGTTTTTTTTCACATATTATACTTATTTAACTGCCTGCACTTTTAAAAAATTGTTTTTGTTTAAATAATTTGTTTAACTGTTGTAGGCTACACACTAAAGTGCGATAACCTTTTCTGATTGTTTGCAGTTGCTTAAAGCTCTTTTAAGTTTATTTTTTACTGTTTTTACCTTATCTTTTCAAAAAAACAAAAAAAAATTCCTTGTTTCCTGCCTTTCTAAGCCAGTATAGTCCAGTTTTCAGGCTAGTGCTGAATTCAGGGCTATGATACTAGCTTCTGAGTTGTCCATACCTTACTTGGATAGAAGGAAGTTTCTCTGTTCACCTGTGAGAGAGGGGAGCTTTGAGCAACCTATCTGTCCCTGGAAGAGTGGTTCCAGCCCAGAAGTTAGTAGTTTACTGGCCAATTTGGGCTAATTTCTATCTCTTTCATTTCCCTACTATAATTTGCACGGTTTTGCGCACCGGGCAGTGCCGGTTAGCTACGGTTAAATTATTCCCGGCTCCACTAAGTCTCCTCTTCAGTTTTTCCCTTGAAACTAGTCTAACTCTCAACCTAAGCACTCAAAAAGCATCTTACAGCCCAGCACTTGCTCAGACCTAATAGCAAGCACTAATATACCCTGACACTGATTGCCCAGCAGGGAAAGTCTTTTTATTCAACCCTCAACAACTAAGTGACTAAGCAGCTCACCCTACTATTCAGGCATGAATAAAGGGCAACTTCAGGTGCACTCTCCAGTCCAGCTGGTGAATCTGGGTATCCTGAGGTAATGTCACAACTGCCTCATGTACACAGACAACCTTCTCCTCCTACCACAAAACACTAACATATGCGAGAGATGCAATTATCCAGCCAAACTGGAAGCTAAGCTGTCTCCACCTAGGACTGGAACAGACAGTCAAGAGGAGAAAGTTAACAATTGCACCACAACTCCAGCCGCACACAGACCTACTAAAACAGCACTGGCAAAAAATACACATAAATCCACAAAATCATACTCGGAGGCTCTAAATAAAAACCTGCAAAGGCATCAGAGACCACCAAAGCAGACACCCAAACAACCTGCACTTCTTGGCACAAACCAGACAGCACATAAAACACAAAATCAGTGTGCCGCACAATCACAGCCCTTAAGGCAAAATAACATACCTAACACACTAGTAATAGGTGACTCTATAGTCAGGCACACTGACATCCCACTCACTAGGCTGGACAAGCAGAAGGTTACCATTAGCTGCCTGTTGGGATCCAGAAATTGACACATAACACAAGCACTCAGGTCACTCCAGAATAAGTACAAATATGACTCTGTCATTGTTCATGTTGGTGTGAATGACCTGAGATGTACCTCCCTGGACTACATGAAAAGAGACATGGAAGAGCTCTCTGATCATGCAGCCCAGGCTAGTATGACCCTGACCCTGAGTAGCATCCTGCCCTCACCAAGAATGATACCTCAGTATAAAGAAAAAAATATCAATTTCAACAATTGGCTAAGCTTCTGGTGTCATTCAAAGGGGATCCAGTGTCTGTCATCCTGGGACGACATGCTCGACAAGCCGCATCGCTTGCAAAGAGATGGCTTGCACCTGCCACCCCTAGGCTTTCGAATACTGGCCAAGGCCCTTGCTGCCCCCATAGTGCCTTTTTTTGGCAAGGCTCAAAAGTCAAACCCACCTCCGTAAACAGCACAATTAACAAAAAACTAAGGGTGATGGTACTCAACGCCAGGAGTTTAAATCTCAAAATGCACGCACTCGAAGCACTTCTCAGTATGGAGAACGTCGACATCTGTGCAGTAACTGAAACCTGGTTCAAGACTCCAGAGAGCACCCCAGCACTACCAGGCTACAACTCATACCACACGTTTCGGCCACAGAACATGGACTGAAACACAAAAGGAGGGGGTGTATCCATATTCATCAAGGATACCTACACCTCCACGTTAGTGGCGCAGCATGATACCTCTGAGATCATCCATGTGCAACTAACATCGGGCAAATCTGCAATGCAAATTGTGGCCTGCTACAGATCACCGTCCATGATCTAGGACCGCCACTCAACCTTTCTGGAGACACTGAAAAACATGAAGGTCCTACCGAACACCCTGATATTGGGCAATTTCAATTACCCTACCCTACACTGGGAAAACTACTCGAGTACAAATTTCCAGGCCCAGCGCTTCCTGGAATTCATCAACTAAAACACTCTGGATCAGCTGGTAAACTCCCCTACCAGAGGTGAAAACATATTGGACCTGGTCATCACCAACATGGGCGACAGGTGTTCCAAACCGGAGGTCAACCCGTCACTGGTTAGATCAGACCATAAACTAATCACTCTGGATGTCCACACCCCACCACCACTCCCAACTAAGGAAACCACAGTAAAAAATGTTTCTAAAGCAAACTTCACCTTACTTAAGACAGAGGTGGTAAGTTTCACAGCCTCCACGCTAAAGGATAACGCTGCCCAAGATGCAGAAACCTTTACAAATGCACTCTATGAGCACCTACAAGGATGTATGGATCGTGCCATCCCTAGCAAAACCAAGACTCACTCCTCTAAGAGAAGGAAACCAGTTTGGTGGACCCCTGCAATAAACAGGCTATACAATAGAAGGAGGAAATTAGTTCAGAAAAAAAGCAAATCCCAAGAAGGAAAGACATCCCTGATCAGTATCAGTAAGAAACTAAGGTCCTTCATGAAATCATCCAAGGATAACTTCAAAAGAAAAATAGCCAAGGATTCAAAAGATAACCACAAAGCCTTCTTTAGCTATGTTAGGAATCTAACTGGCAACTCACAGATATGCACTGAACTAGTGAAACATAGCACAAAATATACTGAAACTACTGATATTGCCAACATCCTGGCAGATAGATTCAGTGCAAACTTCACCCCCCTCACCTCCAGAAGGGCTGACAACAATACCGGAAAAGTGCAGTGTCCCAAAAATCACAGGCACACAGGTGAAAACAGCCCTTTCAAAAGCCAAAAACACAGTGTCAGTGTGACCAGATGGTGTCCCAGGCTGTGTCTTGCAGGAACTACAGAATGAACTAACCCCCCACCTAAACACGCTGTTCAACCTCAGCCTCTCCACAGGCTACATGCCCATAGAATGGTGCACAGCAGTGGTTATTCATCTCCACAAAGGAGGGGCCACAACTGACCCTGGTAACTATTGCCCCATAAGCCTGACTAGCCTGCAAGGCTATGGAGCGCATCATCATGGAACTCATTAACAAAGACATTGGGAACCTCCAAACACCTGACCCGACCCACTTCGGCTTTGTTAAGTGCAGATCATGCCTACTAAACCTGGTTGACTTCTTCAAGACAGTCACCAAGGCCATAGACAAGGGAAAGGTGGTTCACACAGCCTTCCTTGACCTCGCCAAGGCTTTCAACACCATTCCCCACTCAGGTATTACAGAAAAACTCACCAGCCTGAACATAAACCCCTACATTATGAGATGGGTTGCCAACTGACTTACAGACAGAACTCACACAGTAAGAATAGTGGGCTCCAGGTCCGACTCTAAACCAGTCACAAGTGGTGTCCTGCAAGGCTCAGTCCTGGGACCCCTACTGTTCGGCATATACTTCTCAGAAGTACAGGCAAACACAAGCAGACTATAGCTAACCAAGTTTGCCAATGAGTGCAAACTGGGAGCCATAATTGAGTCCCCGGCTGATATGGACATCCTCCAAAAGGGCCTTACTAAGACGGACACCTGGTGTCAAAGTCATGGCCTCAAGCTAAATGCCAAAAATGCATAGTCATCCCATTTGGGAAAAACAAAACATCCACGAATTACCACATAGGTAGCAGCCCCCTTAATACAGAAGAGGTAATAAGAGATCTGGGGACCCAGGTAGATAGTAATCTCTCCTTTGACAATCATATTGCCAAAGTAGTTAGGAAATTCTTCTATGTGGCCCATCTAATTACTAAAGGGTTCACATCTAGAAATAAAGAGGTTATAGTGCCCCTCTACTCATCACTCATTAGACCCATCATAGAGTACAATGCCCCATTTGGGATGTACCTCACAAGACACTTCCAATGGGTCTATATCAGTTCATCAAAACATCTGAAGTTCAAACACCATATGTTTGAACTTCAAACCATGAACTGCAAAAACATAAAACAGCGATTTTTTTCCCAGGGAAAAAAAATGCTGTTCCAAGAAACACATACACAACACAAACACACCAAAACAACATCAATCCACACACATACACTCAAAATCCTACATCTAACCCTACACTAAACTGTACATACACTACTACCTATCCACTTACCTTAACCCAAACCCTAACCCTAAGGTCCGTCACTATTGCACACTCACCTGACCCACGCCCTAACCCTAACTCACCTATCCTGCCCTAACCCTAAAGTCTTTCACTATCGCACACCCACCGCACCCACACCCTAACCCTAACTCACCTAACCCGTGCCCTAACCCTAACATCCACACAATCGCACTGAACCTGACCCGTAACTTCCCACCACAGTCCTGATACTTGCGAAGACACAGAAACGGCCCACCAAATTCTTTCCCTGGGAAAGAATTCGGGGGGGGGGCATGGCTTCACGATTACCAGTGTTCAAACTTTACCGTTCGAACATCTGGTATTCGATATTCAGCCGTTTCGATGGACTGATATAAACCCCTTCCAACAGCTGAAAAGACCACAAAAGTACCTCACCAAGAGGATTACTGGCCTCAAATATATGTCCTATGCAGCCCAACTGAAAAAATTTTGGCTGTACTCAGTGGCATATCGCTTACTCAGAGGTGATCTCTCCCTGACTTACAAAGCCATGTCCAACTCAGAATTGATGGACATGCTCCACCTAAAGAAATCCAAGTCACTGCAAGCCACGCACTCTAGTGAGCTAAACCTTGCCACAACAATAAATAAAACATGCTGGAGGGATGGATTCCTGTCACAGAGACTTCCCATGCTTTGGAACAAAATTCCAAATTACATCAGGCAGAGCCCCTCACTAACACTCTTTAAGATAAACCTTGACGAGTGGATGGGTAACAGAAAATACACCGCTGGGATCACTTCATTGGCTCTGCTTGACAGACGATCAGTTAATTAATCAATGGGGTGGCGAAAGCCGACACTCTGGCTAGGCTTATAAATGCCCTTGGGCAGATAGCCTAGTACCTACCTATGAACCTATAATCCCCTGTGGGGTAGGTTTTCCATGGTGCTTATAGCAGAAATGAATGCAATGGGCTATCCATTTAGAAATGGTTTGCTTTGAAATGGCCTTCACCTCTGCCCCTGCAGCAAAGCCAACTATCAGGTGTTCAGATTTTCTGAGAGGCTTAGTCCTGTCCAAATAAAATCTAAGTTGTCTGTGCACATCCAAAGAGTGCAGTATTCATTCTCCTTTGTTTTGTGGATTCAGGAAAAAGGTAGGCAAATGAATGGACTGATTTAGGGCCATACTAGACACCACCTTGGGCATAAAGGAAGGGTTGGTTCTGAGGGAAACCTGTCTGCATGGAAGATAATGAAGGGCTTCACTGTCATGAGGGCCTGTAAGTCAGACATTCTTCTTGCTGAAGTGATGTCTAGAAGGAAGGCTGTTTTCCAAGAAAGGAATTTCAACTCTGCAGTTGCAGCTGGTTCAAATGGAGGGAGAGTGAGCTTTTCCAATACAAAGTTAAGGTCCCAGGCTGGAGTAGGGGCTCACCTGGGGGATCTGAAATTTTTGGCCCCTCTGAGGAATTGCTTTAGCAGGGGGGTGAGAGAAGAGGGGTGGTTCAGTATTATAATGTGCTGAAATGGCAGAGGCATGAATTTTAATTGACGAGAAGGATAGGCCCTTGTGGAGCATTTCTGTTAAGTACTGAAGAATATGAGTCTGGCTCTAGGAACAGTATCTTTTCCACTTTTCAGCATACAATTTTCTAGTACTAGGTCTCCTTGCTTCCAGAATGACGTCTAGCACCTGCTTACAGAGGGATGCTATTGGAGAGCTCAAGGAATTAGCCAGGCTGCAAAGTTCAGGGTTTGAAGCTGAGGGTGCAGAATCTGGCCCGCCTGCTGGGACAGCAGGGAAGGTGTCTGAGGTAGGTGCCATGGCTCCAGCAGTATCATACTGCACAAGAGGGGGTACCAGTGCTGGCGTGGCCAGTCTGGTGCAATCAGTATTGTACTTGGCTTGTCTTGTTTGATCTTTAGCAGAACCTTCAAGAGGAGAGGCAGAGGGAGAAAGGCATAAACCAAGAGGCTTTCCCAGGTAAAAGACAGGGTATCTACTTTCCAAGCTAGACTTTGGGGAGTCCTTGTGCAGAAGTTGTCCAACTGGTAGTTCTGAGGGGAGGCAAACAGGTCTATCTCTGGAGTCCCCATTTGTTCCTCAAGAGGTTGAATATTTTTGGTTCCAGTTTCCATTTGTGTGGGTCCATGAGATTTCTGCTTAGGTCATCTGACAGTGAATTTAGCTTGCCTAGCAGGAATTGAGCTTGTATGTGCACTTGGTAGCTCAAGGCTGTGTTCCACAGAGCCATGGCTAGTTTGCAGAGAGGGTACAAGTGGGTTCCCCCCTGCTTGTTTATGTACCACATAACTGTGGTGTTGTCTGTCTTTACCAATAATTGTCCTGGAAGGATGTGGTCTTTGAAGGCTGTCAGGGAATTCTGTACAGCTAACATTTCTTTTTGGTTGATATGCAGGTGCATCTGACTCGGGTTCCATTTGCCCTGAATGCACTACCCTGCCAAGTGAGCCCCCCATGCATAGTCTGATGTGTCTGTTGTTAGGGTTTGGGCGGCAGGGGGAAAACTGAAAGGGAGCCCCTTGTTGTGGTAGTAGGCTTCTGCCCACCAAAGGAACTCTGTCTTTATACAAGGAATGATAGGAATCACTGATTCCAGGTCCTGAGAATGTTGACACCAAAGGCTTTGTAGATACCGTTGTAGTTTCTTCATATGCAGTCTTGCATATGGAATTAGTGGAATGCAAGAGGCCATGAACCCCAGGGCTTGCAGAATTTTCCTTGAAGATAGCTGGGTCTTTGTGGCCAGTAGTTTGAAGTAGGTTGTCAAATAAACTTGTTTCTCTGGAGTGAGGAAAGCCATCTGGGAAGATGTGTTCAAGCTTGATCCCAGGAATGCAATCTGTTGGCTGGGTACTAGGTGAGATTTAATTTTGTTTATGGTGTACCCCAGTGAGGATAGAAGCTTCTGTATGAATGCTAGATGTTTTAATAGCAATTCCTGGCTTTCTGCCTGAATCAGACAATCGTCCAGGTATGGGTATATTTGAATATTTATCTGCCTGCAAAATGCAATGGCTGGAGCTAGACACTTTGTGAATACCCTGGGTGCAGTAGATAAGCCAAAGGGAAGTGCAGAGAACTGAGCCTGCCCTGAAGTGTAGGAATTTCCTGCAAGATTGCCTTATTGGAATGTGTAGGTAAGCTTCCTTTAAGTCTAAGGTTGCCAACCAGGCTTCTTTGCCTAGCATAGGAAGCAGCTGTTGAAGTGTTAGCATTTTGAATTTTGGGATTACCAAAACAATGTTTAGAATAGAGAGGTCTAGGATAGGACACTAGTAGTTGTGTTTTCTGTGTACCAGGAAAAGTCTTGAATAAAAACCTTGTCCCTTTCTTCTGCTGGGACAGGTTGAATAGCCCTGATACTTAGAAGACAGAGAACCTGCTGTTGAGCCTCTGCCCACTGATTTGGGGGTAGGTCTGGTCAACCGTTTGGGGTTGGTAGGGTGTGGAAGTGGAATCTGTATCCTTGGAAAACTATATTTAAAACCCATTTGTCCTGGGTAATGAGTTCCCAGTTTTTTGCATGCAGGGCGAGCTTCTCTCCTAAGGGAGCAGGCAGTTGAGCAGGGCTTGGGAGGGTTAAGGTTAAGTCATTGTGACATTTTTCCGTAGGGGGGGTGTCTTACTACTTCCTGCTTTGGAAGTGGGAACCCCCCACTGTTTAGGCATGTGCGTAGCCTGAGACTGTAAGCTAGGTGGTCTGCTGTTCCTGGGTTTGGACTGAGAAGGCCTGGAAGAGACTAGAAAGGACCAATTCTTTGAAGACCAATGCCTACTAAATCTGGGAGGCTGTACTTGCAGGAATTTTTAACAGTTTGCATAGATTTAGCTTTTTCCTCCATCTTTTTGAGGACTTCTTCTGCTTTGTTGCCAAACAGGCAGTCTTGGTTTAAGGGAGCATCCAGTAATTTAGCTTTAACATAATCTGGCAAGTTTTGCTCCTTAAGCCAAGCATGCCTTCTAAGTACAGACTCCGTGACAGCAGTCCTGCAAGATACTTCTAAAGAATCAAAACCACATTGCAAAGTATGTTTACCAACTTGTTCAGCAGAATGTATTAAATCCTGTAATTCTTTGTGTTCAGCACAATCAGGAATCAACATCATTTTCTGTTTAAGTAGTCCCATAATATGCTGCTGGTACTTTAACATATGAAACTGGCAATTTAAAGCCCTAATGGCCAAATTAGCAGAAGTGTATACCTTTGTACCCCATCTGTCCAAGGCTCTAGATCTAGAATCTCTATCAGAAGGGGTAGGACTTTTGGCAGCAGTAGCCTTAATGCCCTTTGGACCTTGGGAAATGGTCTCTGGATCCGCAGTAGGATTCTTGAAGAGGAACTTGTGAGAGTCAAGTACAATGTAATACCTGTTAGGTTTTCTGGGAGCTGGAGGTAAAGTGTCTGTCTGGGGACAGGCTAAATTCCAAGAAAGCATCATTTACAATGTCCAGAACAGGAGTGATAGCTAAAGACCTGTGTTGAGGAAGGAGTAAGAATTCCCTAAGCCTCTTTTTGGAGTCAAAGTAATCCTGGCTTTCCCAGCAGAAATGCTCCCTAAGAGTGTGCAAGGATTCACCAAAAGAAAAATCTTCTGGAGAGGAAGCAGAGGGGAGGGAATGGAATCCTCTGCATCAGAATCCTCATAGGTAGATAAGGGCAAATCCTGGTAATCAGAAGAAACAGCAATATCAGATTCCTAATCAGAAGAATGAGAAGGAAAATCAGTTCTAGGTCTCTTAGAGGGGGGAAGGCTGGCTTCCCCTAATCAAAGCAATAAGGTTTTCAGCCATTCTAAGCATTTGTTTTTTAGGCATATGGGCCTGACCATGTGGTTTGGACATCAGTATTCTAGGTGTGGGTCGCGTTTTAGGCCTAGATGAAGAAGATGACATTGGTTTAAAATGCAAGTCTGTAGGCCTGAATACACCCTCAGAAGCCGGTTCCTGCACAGCAGCTCCGGACCCATCCAAGGTAGAGACATCCGCAGGTTTCATAGTCGAAGAAGCATCTCACAGCATACCGGACTCCGAATGGGTCTCAGTAGAGGTCTGCAAATGTGAAGTAGCAGGTATCAGGGACTGCAAAAGTGCCTCTCTGAGTACCGGCGAACTGGCAACAAGCTTAACAGAAGCGTCGTCGGCAGTTTTGGACCTATGCGATCTGTCTCTGTCTTTATAATTACATTTTTTTGGAATATCGGAAGTCAGATGGCTTACTGAAGCCATTTCTGGATAGTTATACCGAGTACCAAAATAATTTGCTGCAAAAATAGACCGATGACGAATAGTTCGAGGGTTGAATAAGGCACAAAACCGACAGTGAGGGACGTCATGGTCTGGGCCTAAGCAAGAAATGCAGTACGAATGAAAATCTTTATGAGGTATTTGCTTTCCATGGGTAAGACAATTGTTAACTTTTACTGACATCAGTTAAGAGCAAGAAAAAGGATCCCCAATAGGGTACTTAGCTTTTTTGAAGACTTCGGTTCTGAAACTTGAAAATGAAAATTTCAGGAGTCGGACGACAGGCACTTGCGAACTGCTTCTGCTTCAGGCACCACGTGGCAGGAAAGACTGATGTAATGGTGTTGGCTGCATGTTTTATACCCCTGACAACCTGACGTCATGGAAGAAGACACAGCATCCGATGCAGGAATCCAAGACTCTGGTATTCAGACCGGCTGAGGGCTACCTGCAGCCAGATAACCCCAAATGTAATGACTGCAACAGTGAAACATCAAGAACATCTGCTGATTCAAAGGACAAAGCATTCAACTTACTTGTTAGTCCTTATATACCATGAGCTTTGTGCAATGACCTAATAGAAGAGATCATATGTATAGTGGTGGTAGAAGTGAGGTTCCTTTGTGGGGTAGCTGGGCATGTCATAGTGAAGAACTCATTAATCCTAGAAGACATAAGAATGCATCTCTACTCTTCTATGTTAAGATGACTCAGATGAAGTGGTTTGAGCACTTTGTGGGATGACCCTCAGATGCATTACATGGGAGCCATGTCAGACAGGTTCCACTAGCTGGAGATCCTGGAACAGAATTATAGGAGGTGTACCATGGAGATCGCACTGGAATGAGGCCCTGAAATAAACCTAGGACAGGTAGGAGGGACTGCATCTCTTAGCTTGCTCAGGAAATACCCATAGGTCTAGCTGGGTACTGTTACCTATTAGAGGGAAATCTTGTCTACCTTGATCACCTTGTTGCCATCATGAACTTCTCCAAGATAAGTGGTTTAGACAAGAATAATGATTTACCCCTTAGCTATATCTATTATTTTATGAACATACAGTTATACATGATCTGTATGTTAGTGCGTGCCTTTGATCTAGGTCATAGCATAAAAGGTCGATTTGATACCATTCCACTTAACAGACTGAAAACTATTAAAATTCTAGAGATAAATATAGGAGAATATATGGTACTGTGTAAAATGTTTTATGTATGAAAAACCAATCGTTGCTTAAGAGATCGGATAAGAGAATATTTATACAGTATTACTAAGCAAAACAGCAAAAACGCTTTGTCTAAGCATGTCAGCTTAGCAGGTAATAATCATTGTTTTAAGTTTATGGTGTTGGAAAGTTATCATGTTGGTTGTAGGAGAGGTGACATAAGAACATATACAGAATGCTTAGAAACAAAATGGATGACAATCTTACAAGCAACTAGAGGGAAAATGTTAATGAGTTCATTCCTATTAAACCCTTACTGAAGTCACGTGATCTGTATCATTAAACCCTATAAAAAGGGAGTTTAATTGTGTTTTAATTAGATCTGAAGAAGTACTGTGTCAAGTACGAAAGCACTTATCTCTGTTTTATTTCTTTCATTATTTTTATTAAAAGAAGACAGTTCGCACCTTCAGCCATTTGTTTGTTTTGATTTACAATATATGGTACTTGTCAAGGAAGAGCAGTGTTACTAACCACCACCTTGTCAGAGCTCTCCTTTGTAGAACCGCAAGCCAGATGTCATCCAGTCTTTCAAAAAATGCAATAACTAAATGTTAATCTCTGCACATGATAGTTTCCAACAATCCAGTCTTAGGGGAAATTAACAACTATCTGCTAAAAAGCACCTACATTTTAACATCTGGACTTCTTTTCTGCATGTTCATCAGAAATATCACTTCTTTGCATATGTCTAGCATGGAACCCTGTTCTTATATATATATATTGCAAAGGAAAGAAAGAGAGTGAGAGACAGATGTTCAGAGGTGAAGATATGAGAAACAACACTTCAAAAATGCACACATTTTTGTGCTCTGAGTTTTTTGACCTCAAATAAATGTATGCTTCTTAAAAACAGACAGAAACATTTACTGTAAATGAAGACAGGTTTCCTCAGAGCTGCTAAGGCTCACATTTTTATTAATCCCCAAGGACATTAATTCACCTGGGATCACCACACAGGTACATGATTCTTGCCATGTCTAGAAGACATCTGCTCAACAGCTGGTGTACAGAAAGCAACAGTCATCCTTTCAGCATAGGAAATGTTCTTCCAAAGTGTTTTTGCAGGAAATGTGTGTTTTTCACTTTGGTAACTAAGATCTGCTAGCATAAGGGCCTTTTTCAGGAATGATATGGGAAAGAAATGCATGAATACAACCTTGTGTTTAAATTTTATATATTTATTTACTAGGGTTTGATAGTCTAAGTAGACAATATAGTGTGGTATATGAGAGGTTATGCAAGAGATACAAACAGAAACAAGACAAAGCAGTGGTATATAAGCATGGAATATAGAACATGCATATTTGCATTTAACTTAACCTAAAGGTACGGGCATAACATAAGCAACAATACATTATTTCAGGCAATACTCTAAAGGTGGTTAAAGAACTTCCCCACCTTATTACAAATCGTGATGAGTTGATTGGGATTGATGCATTTAGTCTAAAGCTGTTGCCTTTGGCCATTACTAACATAGAGAGAAAATAACATTGGCTTGTTTTTATAGGACTACAGTACTCAGTGCTTGTTATAAGCCAGTATATTTATACACTGTACTACAACTTTATCCTGAGGACATGGGTTTGATTCCCTCAGTCTCCAGACATTTGCAGTGTTATTCTAACCATACCAGTGGTCCTAAGTCACACAAAATAGAGGTTTTTGTGTATAACAGATTATACCTAATTAATAAATAAGCAAAGGGTTTTAAAGTTGACATTAACAAAGTCTACCACATAACAAAGGAAAATATAAAGAAAGTATTACACTTCAATATAATTATTACACGACCAGCTTTGCAGATTATCTAGAACATATATAAATACCTTAGGGCAGCACAATGATTCAGTAGTAAGAGCTCTGCATAACAGGTCTAAAGTCCGGGATTCAGTCTAATACTTTGGGAAGCAAAGCCTGTATTGCATGTATTCTCCCTATTTACATTGGTCTTCTATGTGTATTCTGGTTTTCCCCCAAAAACATACAGAATGATTGGTTACACTAAATTACCTTCATATGCATTGCATTAACCCTTTACCTTATAGCCTGAGTCATGGCAAAAATGATCAAAATTAATCCATAAAATGGTCTACATGACCTGCTACCAGTTCTCCACACTGTGTGCCCCATGACTGTATTCATTACCTCACACTGTTTTACATTCATGGCCCGTATTACAGTGAGTAATTCTTTAACTCTTTATTTTGTACCTCACAATAGGGAGGGGGTGGGGTTCAACTCCATACCCCCATTTTCTAAACATACTATCTCTCCATGGTCCATTAAATCTGGACAAAAGTGAATTTTGTATTTCTTCTGTCTCCAACAGGTTCAGTTTTGAATGTGGCATATTTAGGCTTTGGTAGTCTGTAGGTAGAGCGGCCATATTGAGGTATCATATTCAGACACCCTCACTGAAATAACATCTTCATTTCCAACATAACTAATATATCAATCCTGAAATTGAATCACATTAAGGTGGCTCTCCTCAAAGCCTGAACTCTAAATAATAGATTATCTGTTAGGATACTCCTCCATTTGGAAAATTCCATTTACAAGCAGTTACTGAGACATGATTTAAATGTAAAGACAGCACTTTGAGCTTTTCATAACTTCAGACCCAATGACATCTGTGGTGGATTCTCCATATTTGTGAATGAACATTTTACCTCTAGGTAGGTCCATGGAGACCCACAAACTGAACTTACTAAGCTGCAGATTCCTCTGGATAGAATTAATTATAAATTAATCGCTTGCTATATAATGTCCTCTTTGTCCTCAGATGAGCACATACAATCCCTCGGTGATCTAAATAATCTCCCAGTTAAGAAAAAAAAACATTAATCTGTGTGATTTTAACAAACTTTACATAAACTGGGATACCTATACCTCCTATCTAAGATATGCCTAAAACTTTATACTGAACGTCTCCATTAAACTCCAAAAAACCATTACAGTAAACCTCACTAAATTTAAGAACTACAAACATCCTGTCCTCAACTTACTCTTTCATTAAATATCAAAATTCACTTATGACTTCACCATCTCTGCCTTTTATACAGCAGCAGGCATCATTAATGAGTTCTACACCCATTTAGGAAAAAAACGCAGTAAGTGCTAGAACCAAGTATCATGGTAGAGTCAAAAACAAACCATCCTGCTGATCTACTGCCATAAATAAACTATACAACAAAAGAAACTCCTTAGATTATTTAGCAGATCCAAAATCCCCCTTCTCAAGGATAATATCAAAAGCATTTAAAAAATGAAGAACTCCATAAGGCCCACAAAATAAGTTCAAGAACTTAGGCTGGCCTCTGAAGCCAAAGACAGCAATAAATCCTTTTCATCTACTTTACAAAACTAAGAAACAAAACCCCCCATTGCCCTGTACTTATTCATAATGATGCCTCCTAGTCTGACAGACATTGCCCGTAACCTTGCAAATAAATTTAGTATTAGTTTTACCCCTGGAACTTCTATACGAAGCCTTGAACTATTTAAATTACTTACGCCCCCAATTATCTCTAAAGATCATTTATTTAAGTGCTTACCAAGACCAAATTACTTCCTCCATGGGATTTGACAATGTACCTGGCTGCTTAATTAATAGTGTTACACATGCCCTTGAAGATAAACTCCTTAAAATGGTTCACCTAAGTTTAGCTACTGTTTTTTTCCCTGATGAGAAACAAACAGCAGTGCTGATGCCCCTCTGTAAGGGTGGCCTTAATTGCAGACATAGCCTTAAAAGCCTAATCTGCAAAACCATGGAATGTATTATAACTGGCCCCATAGGATCAAAAGTGGGATTACTAGGCTAGTGACCTTAGTGGGCCTTTCTAAGCCTAGCCATGCTTCCCAAAGTATTAGCCAGGTTTTGGTGCCACTAAAAAAAGAGTAGCCCATTCCCATATCAGGAGTTGTAACCACATCACCTGAGTCCTAAGGACTAGACCATATGGTATATTCGAGTCTATATTACTTCATTGAAAACTAAGTTCAGCGAACAGCCATTCATCAAACATAAATCAGTGAATGGCTGTTCATCAAATGTTCACATCAGTGAATGTGTTTCCCAGGGCAGTGAGTTAGTTGGCCAACATACCAACCGTCATACACACCGCAGTATAACAAACCCACCAAGGTGGGGGTTTACCCCTACTTTTATATACCAACTCTGAGATCGCATACAGTGGGGAAAAAGTGCAAATTTCCTAATGCTGGCCAAGTAAGTCACTGTCCCAGGAAAAACATTTACTGATGTGAACATTCGATGAATGGCCGTTCACCGAACTTAGTTTTCGCTGAACTAATATAGACCCGGGACATTCATCATAAATTACACTATCAAGATTCTTATTAGAACTGACCCCCCTCCCCAGCAGTTTGGTTTTGTGAAGTATAGATCAGGAAAAGTGACTCTGCTAAACTTCCTCAGAAATGTTATAGTGGCTGTAAATGGCAGCTATGCAGGTCAATATGGGGTATCTTGATCTGACCAAGGCCTCTGATATTAATCCACATGTTAGCATCATATAGAAGCTAAATACTTTAAACGTTAACTCCATATGGGATAAGATAGATAGACTACTTGAAAGACAGGGCTAGACACTCAACAGTGTAACACAATCAGCTCTAGTTGATATGGTGAAATTGACTAATTTTGCCAAAAATGAGCATGGGTATTTGGCAGTGATGAGTGGTTTGAAGACCTGGCCTACTCTGACCTATGCCAGGGACCCATGTTAATAGTGGGAGGGGTATATGTGCCTCTATTGGCCAGTGTGTGCCTACCATAAAACCGTAAAGCCCACTAGCCCTGGATCAATAAACTTCTAGCTGACTGATTTCTAGTTGTCCAGCTTGTGTTATCTGCGTTAACTTTTTTGAGTAAAAGCTGGACCTAAAAACAATCAACCTGACAAAGGTCAATTGAGGATCACTACACTCAGTAGAGGTTCATCAACAATATGCAACTTGGAAGTGGATAACATGATGGCAAAAAGGAGGCTGGACATCTGGTGTATCCAGGAGACATGATGGAAGGGAAGTGCAACAAAGTCACTTGACTTGGAATTCAAAGTCTACTACTCAAGAGGAAGGCAGACTAGAAATTGGGATGGACTTGTGGTGAGTGAAAGCCTTCAAAGAAAGTGAGAGATGTCCTAAGAATTGGTTATCAACTGATGGCAGTCAGGGTATAGAGTAAAGATAAGGCAGTATTCATAATCTCAACCTATACCAAACAGTAGGATTGTGATAGCAAGGAAAAGAGTGTATGCAGGTGGCAGCCATAGGGCCACATGGGTTGGTGATGATAATGAGGTATCTGAATGCTCGTATCAGGAAAGGCAGAATACAATAAGAGGATTTTCTAGGTCCGCATTGGTGAGGCAACATGAATAAAGAAGTACACAGCATCCTATACTTCTGTCTGTCAAATGGCTCGATGGTGGCCAGCAAGTGATTCAACAAGGCATACAGTCAGAAGATTACATACAAGAGTGTCCAACACAGAATTCAGTCGACTCCCTGCTAATAAGGAAAGGGCACTGGATTAGAGTCAGAGATTACAAAGTCATCCAAAGTGAAACATTCAGCCATCAGAATAAACCACTGGTGGCCACAGTCAACCACAAGTGAAGGCACTAAGGTCAACACAGACTAGGCCAAAAACATGGAGGTTGATAGACCAAAAGCACGAGTTCAAGGAAATACTCAGGGCTCTAGCACCTCATGCAGAAGAGGAAATAGGCAGAGTTAAAGAACAATGGCAGCGCCTCACAACAGTATGTGTGAGGACTATAGAGCCGATATGCTGGCAAGCCAGATTTGGAAATAAGGTACATAAGTAAAGCTAGTGGCAGACTATAGAAGCCCAGGATGATTTGGAAATAAAGGAGGAGTGAAGGAAAAAATGGAAGATGCAAAAGATGAACCCAAATAAGAGGGAATGCCAGTTGGTTAAAAAAGAAGATAAGACAGGAGTTACTTTTGCAACTGATATGACAGCAGTTGTAATAGTAAAGAAAAAGGCATCAGAGGCATGCTACAAGATTCTGGAAAGGGACTCAGCATACAAGATTCTGGAAAAAGGGACTCGGCAGACAACGCAAAGAAACTCAGGTTGCAAGGCAAAGCCAGAAAGATAAAGAAGTTAGTGATCAGATACTCTTCATAAAAGATGCCAGCAATAACCTGCTCACCAATCCACTGAACATCAAAGGCAATGGAAGGAGTACTTCCAGAAGCTTTTGAATGATGAAAACCCTGCAAAAGCTGTACTGCCCCTAAACAGGATACAATGAAAGAGGAGGAAGAACCCACCCTAGTAGCAGAATGAGCAGTACAAAGGAAAACAAAGTCAGGGAAAGCAGAAGGCTCAAATGTGCCAGATATGATTGATATGTTTGGTGAGTTAGAGCAGAAATGGCTCCTGAGGGTACTCAGAGCAGTATTGAGTGAAATGCATATCCCAGATGACTGGAGAATAAGCATTGCAGTGTCAATGTCTAAGAACAAAGGGGACATTCACAACTGTATACAGTATAGGAGCATCAAATCTCCTGTCCTACTGCATTAAAGTGCTGTAGAGGATGATGATTGATTGATTGATTGACTGATTGATTGATTGATTGATTGATTGATTGATTGATTGATTGATTGATTGATTGATTCATTGATTTTCCATTTGTTAACCGGGTTAGTATGGCTGGGCATGTGCCCTTTTTCAGCAGAGATCCATTCAGGAAAGCACCAGATACAAATATTACAATTAGTTGAAAAACAGAAATACATATATAAACAAAAACATTCAATGAGAATATATTATTTGTCTTAAACATTCTTAAAAAGGTGCAATTAATAATCTTAAAATCATATGCAATTGATATAGTTACATTGTAACAAACTGGAGAAGAGTAAAGGAAGGACTAGTAAGTAGGCAAGTCCTACTTATAGTGTGGAGTCTAGTCAGGGAATAGTGGATAAGGGGCAAGGTAAGGGGATGAAAGATATGGGTGGGAGTTGTCTGATACAGTAAGTAGTGATTAAGAAAGAGGAGCATTGTTACTGGGATAGAACTAGAAAGATACACTGATAAATGAGTACACAGAGTAGTACAAAGTAAAAGGGGATATGGACATTTTTCATAGAGATCAATATGCAACACAACTCTGACTCAATGTTTGCATTATGACAGATAAATGAGAAAAAACGAGAAATTAGGAAAGAGTCCAACTGGGCATTCTTAGACCTGAAGAAAGCATATGCTAAAGTCCCAAGAAAGCTGACTTGGGCAGACTTTGATGGTTTGAAGTTCTGGAAACATTGGTAGAATTAGTGCAGGCTATGTACAATGACACAAGTACAAACAGTGTTCAGACTCACAGAGTGGTTCCTAGTGGGAGTAGGTGTGCATAAAGATTCAGCTGTGAGCCCACTGATGTTCATACTGGTGATGGATTATATTAGCAAAGAAGATGGAGAGGACCAATCAACAAAGCTGCTATATGCGTATGATGTGGCATTCAACAAATGTCAGAGGAATGGAATGCAAAAGTGAAGGCACTTGGGATGAAACTGAGTGCAGACAAGACAGTTGTCATCCCAGCAAATGGGAGAAATTTGAAGAAGCTGAAAACTGAGATAGAAGGGAAAGTAGTGGAACGAGTTAACAGGTTCAAAATATCTGGGAGGGTGGTTGAAGAAAAGGGAAGCTTGAATGAGGAGATCAAAGGTGGAATCTGAAGTGTTGCTGCTATCTTGTACAGAGTGTCAGTGGTATGTAACAGAAGAATGCCAAAGTAGCTGAAAAGTAAGTTGTACAAGGCACTGATGCTACCAATACTTTTTGCATGGCACAGAAACCTAGGAAGAGAAGACAGATCAGTAGAGGAAGCTAGAGGTAATGAAGTGTTTGTGACACATGGTAGGATGCACACTGAGGACAGATGAAGACATGAGGACATCAGTGGAGAAGCCAAAGTAGCTCCAATTTGCCAAGAAGGTCAAAGATTTTTGAGAAACAGAAGGAAGGACATTCGATAAAGAGATGGACAGATTGTGTGAGAGAAGACATCCTTTCGTAAAATAGCCACAAAACAAAGATTATAATTTTCTGAGTTGCCTGACATATAGCTTCAGTAAGGTGGCTCCTCAATACTTGTAGGGAAAAATAACATTGAATGGCTGTGAGAGAAGTTGAAATCAGATTTTCCATTAAGCAAATCTTCAAATTTGGTGATTTTTAAACCCAACTATGTTTCATAAAATACATTCTGTAACTGGGATAACACACTATGTTTCCACTCCGCGCTTGCTTATCCAGTTAGTTTGTTGGCTGGGCTATCTTTTCTCTGGAGACTGCAAGCCATCCCTATACCCTTGAGAGTTTCTTACTGCACCCCAAAACATGCTATAGGTGAACATATGATACTCCAATTGTGTGTGTGTGTGTGTGTGTGTGTGTGTGTGTGTGTGTGTGTGTGTGTGTGTGTGTGTGTGTGTATGCGTGCGTGTGTGTGTGTGTGTGTGTGTGTGTGTGTGTGTGTGTGTGTGTGTGTGTGTGCGTGTGTGTACGTGTGTGTGCGTGTGTGTGAGTGCATGTATGTTTCTGTTGTGCATGCTATGATAGATGGCATTCTGTCCAGAATTAGATTCTTGCCTTGTATCCATAAATTGCCAATACTGGCAACAGCTTCTAGAACCTCAAACTGGATAAAACAAGAAATAAGAGAATGAATGACTGTTCTGCAGTAAACTTAACATCAAAGATAGCTGTTCCAGACAGTTATATGAAGCAACAGGTACAAGTTAAAGTGTTACTACATAGATAAAATTTACAAGAAACCATACTTCAGGAGGTGTATACAAAGTGCTATCTCAGGAGTGAATCTCAAGTGTTTCTATGTACATAACTTGACAAGTATGATTTCCTAACAATTGTTCCATCATGTACTGTTCTTTGCAGCACATGCACTTTCATGTTGTACTTTTTTAAGTATTAGGGAGAAATAAAGGAAGCAGAGATGATTTATTTTTTTAATTTAAACTTCAAGTAGATGTAGTTTCCTTTTGGAGTACAGTTTGCTTTTGTTGGCATCTCTGTGTTGCCATACAATGGTATGGAGAAAAACACATTGTTAATTTAAATTATTATATAATACAGTGTTGCCTTCCTTGGAGTCACAGATTTTCCATCCACATTGCATTGCCTAGAGAGTATTGCATCTCAGGAATACATCTGAATTTTTTCTGCAACTCATACCTGCCATGTATTGCAACAGTAGCAACAAATGCACCCCATACTTGTTAAATGTATTCATACCTTCTAAATCTAGCTCAGACTATTAATACATTTTGCATAACCAAATTACATAAACAAATAACATCAAGCATTACATCAGACCTCTCTTTGTAGACAGTGTACTACATTCCCCTCCCATCTCTCACATTTACACTGATAAACGGCATATATTATATGCCTATTTTTGTAATAAAAGTCGGTAGTGTCTTACAGTAACTCTGCATGAACTAGTTTCAAGTGCATAACAGTTGACAGCAAGTTGCAGCAGGACAATAATATAAAGATGAACTGCCCTTCAAATCATGCTATGTTGTTGTTGTTCTTCATTCAGCTTTTCCCAGTTAGGGATCGCCACAGCGGAACCCTGGTCCGCTAATGATTGGCAGTAGAGTTTTACAGTGCCGAGGTGCCAGCCCGACGCCCAACCTTCAACGAAGGCACGCCCATTCACTCATATCTTTGGAATGCCACTCGACCGTGGGGAGGACATGCAGACTCCACACAGAAGGCGGTATGTAATTGTTGCAAATACTGTTCAAACTGTATATTATTTCATGTTATTCATTACTGCATTATTCTAAAAATTCATGAATGAGACTTACTAAAACTGGTCTTTTGAAGTGTTTCAAAATATTTTTACAATCATATTTTGTGGAAAGTTTTTCTCTAGCTTCTGCTAAAAATGGAGTCTGTCCAGTTAGACAGTTATAGGCAACAAACAGAAAGTCAATGCATTTACTGTCTGATATTTCATTAGTTAAGACAATAATGCATAAGTTCATAGATATATACTAGGCTAATGACCATCCTTTATAAGCTTAGCCATGCAACCCAAACCAAAAGTGTCCCTTTGTATTATGGGCATTTATGCGGAGGAGTTATGTTAGTTATGAAGTTTCTAATGGTTATTGGAGGTATATTACTTTGGGCATAATCACTGTCTGCCTCTGTCAGAAAATTACTTTAAAACAATTTAGAACCATTACATTTTCTGAAGCAAAAACAAAACTATATTTAGAATAATTTTTCTTGCAATAGTAGCACATTGGCAGGGTTTCTTCAGTATTATTTTTATATGAAACCAAATAAGTACAAGTTATTCACTAGCCAATATTAAGTTATTTCTTCTGTGGAATTATTCATGAAATATCTCATCCAGAACCCCCTCCCCCCAACACACACACACACACACACATGTATACACACACACACACACACACACACACACACACACACACACACACACACACACACACACACATACACACAGACTCATGCACTCAAACTACATCCAAAATACTTTACTGAATCATTAATACATTTTCCTCATGAGAGAGGAGGGGGTAAAGTTTGGTGTAAGTGAAGTAAAATATAAAACTGAGAGAATAATTAAGCAAATGGAAAATCTCTGTAATAAAATGAATGTTAAATACTGATCTATAAAATATGTTCATTTTGTGAAGAAAACAGGTGATTAAAAATGCCCCCCTATTCTTTCCTCAAGAAAATAAGCATTTCACAGAATGTCCTGGCAGAGAGAAGGTCAATAGACTCAACTTAAATAATAGCCATTAAAATCTAGAAGAAAAAAATTCCAAGCAGTTTTGATGCTGCAAAAACAACACGTGTCAAGGGGATGTGTGAGGGTTAAAGGAAAACATACAGATTGCACAACATTGAGAAGGGGTGGGAGGGTCGACTGTGTCCTGGGATTTAGTGCTACAATGTCAGACTAGACTGATTTAAAACAAATGTATTTTTCGTATCAAACCAAGCAACACAGCTTGGTTTCTTTATGTTCAAAAGAGCTCTTTCTATTTTAAGCACCATTTACAAGAACAATATTAAAATAAAAGCAACAAGCCACTTTAGCAAAACAAGCAATTAACATGTTTGTATATTTGTTTTAGATTTCCCCTTGCTGCATGCTTTACAAGACTGCTGATCTTATTTTGCCTTCTTGCATAATATAGTTGAAATATGATAAATGGTGAAACATATGTACGTTTCAGTCTGCATTTTCATCATGTCATCTTTGGATACTGCTTGTCTTTATAGTATCCGGATTTCAGTGGTTATTACAGAACTGTACATGTCCACTTATTTGTACTCTGAATCAAACTATGTGATGCCTACAATTTATAAATGAGTGAAAAACTCTGCCTTCTGTACTGAAATGATCTTCTAGATTCCAATGCCACAGAATAAGGAATGTTACCTACACAATTTTATATTCTATGTCCGCTTCCATGGGTACAGTTAAGATATCACAAAATTCATATACTTCAGTGATTAACTACAATGTTTTAAATGGGTCTATATTAGAACATTGAAAGTTTAAAACTTTGAATGTTCTAATATCGACCCCTATTCAGCGAACGCTGAAAATACCGAACCTGCAGAACACCGAATTCTTTCCTAGGGAAAGAATTAACTGTTCTGAGAAACACACACACAACACAAGCACACCACAAAAACAGCAATCCACACACATACACTTAAAATCCTACATCTAACCGTCACTATCACACACTGACCTCACCCGCTCCTTAACCCTAAGTCACCTACCCCGCCCTAACCCTAAGGTCCGTCACTATCGCACACTCACCTGACCCACGCCCTAACCCTAACTCACCTAACCAGCCCTAACCCTAAGGTCTGTCACTATCGCACACTTACCTGACTGGCTTCCTAACCCTAACTCACCTAACCCGTGCCCTAACCCTAACGTCCACACAATGGCACACTTACCTGAACCCGACCCATAACTTTCCACCACAGTGCTGAAAATAGCGAAGCCACAGAAACGGCAAACCGAATTCTTTCCCTAGGAAAGAATTCAGTGTTCTGCAGCTTTGCTATTTTCAACATTCGCTGAATAGGGGTCGATATTAGAACATTCAAAGTTTTAAACTTTCGATGTTCTAATATAGACCAGTTTTAAATAACATTTGCACTACTTAACAAATCACCAAAGCATTTTGCATGCTTTTCATTGTCAATATGTATTTGTTATTCAGGCAAGTGAAATGAGCCAAAGACCTTTGTCTGTCACTACATGGCCAATTTGTAAGAATACAGCCATCACATAATGGGTCAGTCCTAAGAACTAGGAGAGTTCTAGAACTAGAAGGCAGTGAATGACGAGTTGGATGTTCCTGAAGTTTACCACCACCAAGCTGTTGAACAGGATAAGAGGAGGGAGCAAAGTTTGTTGGAGAAGGGAATTAGTTGTTACTTAGTATCTGCTAGGCAGTAGGTCTGGGGCTTGTAGTTGAGATGGATGATATACAGACTTATTAAGTAGGTTCTAGACAGTTTGCAGGTCAAGGCAGAGATCAGGAGGAATAGGAAGATTTAAGAGTCAACATGGTTAGAGGTGGTTTCATATATGAGGCAGTTTCAACAATTGGCTAAGCTTCTGGTGTCATTCTAAGGGGATCCAGTATCTGTCTGCCTGGGATGACATGATCAATAGACCACGATACTTTGCCAGAGTTGGCCTGCTCCTGTCACCCTTGGGATTCTGGATACTGGCTAAGGCTCTTGCCACCCCTATAGTGCCTTTTTTAGGCAAGGTTCAAATGACAAATTCACCACCATAATAAGTACAAGCAAGCAAAATCTGAGGGTATTGCTACTCGAAACTAGAAGTCTAAACGTCAAAATGCACTCACTCGAGGCACTCCTTAAAATGGAGAACATTGACATCTGTGAACAGAGACCTGGTTCAAAGCTCCAGAGAGCACTCCTACATTACCAGGCTATAATTCATACCACACCTTTTGGCCACCTAACCTGGACCGAAACACTAAAGGCAGAGGCATGTCCATATTCATTAAGGATATCCACACCTCCAGGCTAGTTGCTCAGCATAATGCATCCAAGATTATCTAAGTGACCTTAACTCTGGGCAAGACCGCAATCCAAACTGTAACTTGCTACAGATCCCCCACCATGCCCCAGGCTTCCCACTCCTTATTTCTTGATACACTGGAAAATATTAGGGCACTACCCAACACCCTAATAATGGGCGATTTCAACTACCCCACTATTAACTGGGAAAACTACTCATGTACCAACTCTTTTGCTCAACGTTTTCTGGAATTCATAAATTCCAACACCTTGGATCAACTTATCCACACCCCCACCAGGGGCAGCAATATCCTAGACCTGGTCATTGCCAACATGGGCGACTGGTGTTCCACACCAGAGGTCAATACCTCATTGGTCAGATCCGACCACAAGCTAATCACCCTAGACATCCACACCCCCCCCCACCCCCATTAGGGAAACCACCATAAAAAAATTTCTCCAAAGCCAACATCATGCTTCTTAAGACAGAAGTGGCAAACCTCACGACACTCATGCAGACAGACAATAGAGGTACGACTGCTGAATCCTACACAAATGCACTTTCTAAGCACTTACAAGAGTGCATGGGTCATGCTATCCCAAACAGAACCAAGATGCTATCCTCCAAAAAAGGAAGCCAATCTGATGGTCCCCTGCCATAAACAAACTCTACAACAGAAGAAAGAAACTGTTACAAAAAAAAGAGTAAAATCCCATGATTGGAGGAACTCCCTGGTCAGCCTCAGTAAGAAGCTGAGATCCCTCATAAAATCCTCCAAAGCTAGTTACGAAAACAAAATCGCCACTGATTCTAAAGACAACCACAAAGCATTCTATAGCTATGTCAAGAATCTAAATGGCAACACTTAGATCTGCTCTGAGTTACAGCACAATGGCATGAAATATACAGAACCAACTGATATTGCCAACATCCTGGCAGATAGGTTCAGTGCTAACTTTACCCCACTCTCACCCCCTAAAGGGCCCATCGCTATACCGGAAGAATACAAAGTTCCTGTAATCACAGCTTCACAGGTAAAAGCCACACTCTCCAAAGCCATGAACACAGCATCCATGGGACCTGACAACATCACAGGCTGCATTCTACATGAACTACAGAATGAACTGGCACCCCACCTAAGCACCATGTTCAATCATAGCCTCACCTCAAGCTGAATGGTGCATAGTGACAGTTATCCCACTCCACAAAGGGGGAACCACCACAGACCCCTGGAACTACCGCCCCATTTGCCTAATGGGCCTGGTCTGCAAGGCCATGGAACGTATCACCATGGAACTTATAAACAAAGAAATTGGTAATCCCCAAACTCTGGACCCCACCCAGTTCGGGTTTGTAAAAGGCAGATCATGTCTCCTAAACCTGACAGACTTCTTTAAAGCAGTCAACAAAGCCATAGACGAGGGTAAGGTGGTTTACACAGCCTATTTAGATCTCGCCAAGGCTTTTGACACCATCCCCCACTCTGGAATTATAGATAAACTCACTAAACTAGGCATAAATCCCTATGTCACAAGATTGGTTGCCAACTGACTCACTGACAGAACCCACACTGTGAAAGTAGCAGACTCCAAATCCGACTTCAGACCAGTGACAGGTGGAGTACCGCAGGGTTCAGTCCTGGGTCCTCTCCTGTTTGGTATCTACTTCTCTGAAGTACAGGTTAACACAGAAGGTCTTTGGCTGACAAAGTTCACAGATGACTGCAAACTAGGAGCCATAATCAAAACTCTTAATGATGTGGACATCCTACAAAAGATGCCTGTTGTCAAATTCCAGCTTTACTCCATCAGATATCACCTACTCAGAGGCAATCTCTGTCTAACATACAAAGCTATGTCAAACCCAGAGCTGTTGGACATGCTTCACTTAAAGAAATCCCAATCCCTCCAAGCTATGCACTCTAGGGACCTAAATCTTGTAACCACAATAAACAGAACATGCTGGAGGGATAGATTCCTGTCCCAGAGACTTCCCATACTCTAGAACAAACTACCTATTTATATCAAAAATAGCTCCTTATTAGCACTCTTCAAGAAAAATCTTGATGATTGGATTGGAAATAGGAAATTCACCCCAGGGATCACCTCTATGGCTCTGCTTGACAGGGGCACATGAAAATAATTTTATTGGGTGGCGAAAGCCAGGGTACCTTTTGGGCTAGGCTTATATAGGCCCTAGGCCCAATAGCTTAGTATGTAGCTATGAACCTATGAACCTATGAATGATGTGTATGAAGCAGTAGATTACAAGGAGGATGTTGAGGTCTGAGAGTGTCACAAACTGATGACTGAAAGAAAGGTCATCTTCATACCTCACCTAACTTATCTGACACCAGTATTAAATACTTTGGTTTGGTAAGTGTCATGTTGTATGCCTTATATTTAGTCAATATCAATGGTTTTTAACAACAGAGGTGACTAGTTGATTATTTTGTGGGTGTACCCTTCGGACTGTATGTATGTACTACTATTAGCTTTAAAGGATAAAAAATATTTCTAGAAAAAGTATTTTTCCTTTCCTCTGTGTAGTGGTAATTCAAATGAGAAAATAGTATGTTGTTGAAACACTTCTTTTTAGGGGTGTGGAGCCACTGTGTAAAGAAACAAAGAGTTATTTTTGAAGTGATCTATGTGTACAGTCTCAGAAGTCTGCAGTTCAGACTTTAGTGTCATATTTAATCAGAGCAAGTAATTAATGTTATATAACTTTGAATAGTACAATATATTTTATTTTGTTCTGGCATTATGCATCCTACTGTATGTTTCCAGATGCTTTCCCAGAATATTTTTGTTATGCACTTATTTTCTTAGTTCTGTAGAAGTAGGGATGTGTTCACAGATTTGTTCAGTCCTGTTGTATCTAACATGCTCCAAATCTCCTAAATGAAGTAGGGAATGCTCCTGCGGCAAAGTCTACCTTGCCATCTCCCCCATGATGGGAAGCTGACATTAGTCACTATTATCTCAATGGATTTTTCGTCCTCCAACTAAGTACTGTAGTGAAACCAATGGCACCAACAGTGCAATCTCAGCTAAAATCTCTTACAACCAGTGGTGTATGCATATGAAAATGTTCATGACAACTTACATTTCATGTGACTGGCTTCTTTAGTTTAAAATATAGTAGCTATATTTCTCTGATGAGGCACCTTTTTGAAAAAATGCACGAAAACGTATGACAGTTTGTAATTTAATTTTATTGAAAATTACTCTTTTATTTCCTATGGGGAAGTCTGCTTAAAATGTAAACGTTTTGTGTACTTTTCTTTTTCACCCTTTTGGGTTTCAGGAATGTGTCATGCAGCTGCAAGTTTGTTTTCAATTAGTGATATGCAAGAGAAAACAAACTCAGAATGGCATGATTTATGAAAAAGTGACAGCTGCATTTTACTTAAATGAGGACTAAAGGATTAACTGCTGGGCTTAGTTTGTCATCTAAAAGTAGCTTTATGAATTTTCTAAACAAACAAAATGAAATACGGTTCTATGCTGTAGTGTGAAAGAATGACAATGTCTTGGAATAAACTGCAAAAGCATGATACTTTGTTTTTATGATCAAAAGTCATGAAAGAAATAAAAAAAAATAATCAAACAGGTTCCTGTTTAAATGCAAACAAGATGATTCTATATTTAAATTTGCAACAACACTACAATGAAATGGGTTGTACATTTGAATTGACATTTTAAGTGATTGCATTATTATTCAAGTACGTTTCTACAATTTTTGGCCTCACCCATTTTCAAAGAGGATTCAAGTGGGAAAAGACCCCAAAAGAATGCACAGGTACTATCTATATATATATATATATATATATATATATATATATATATATATATATATATTAAAATATGCACAGGTTGACTGATAGCAATACATTGCTATTAGCAACCTGCCGATTTACATATATCTCAGCATAGGGTGATTATACACTGGATATACAGCTGACAAGCTGCAAATTCTTAGTGAATCACATCCTCTTGGGAAAGTGAGCAATTTTTCTGAAACTGTAAATTCATATTAAGACGTTGGAGTTCTCAGATCTCAGCTTGTTAAGTTCAACCCAATTTAAAATTAGAGATAATACTTCATTTCCCTCATGTAACTTTCTCATTTCATTTTTTCACCACAATGCATTTCCCTTTATCTCTACTCTTCTGTAACACTTTATTCTCCTCCTGTTATGCGCATCACATTTTAAAGTCCATTTAGCCTATTAGTGGTTATGATGCAGAGTCTCTTTCTTTACTTTTACCAGGTGAAAATAGATGCACTAGTACAGTAACTATCTCTGCTACATTTTTAGTAGTATTATGCTTAGAAAAAGACACCTTTCTACATTGTAATAATAAAAGACTTCATATGATTCCTATAGGTATACATAAATACCTCTGCACATAATCCTTAAGACACCTATCCTTCATCTCTTAAATATGATCATATATGCCGACATTGAAATTTTCTGTTATCCATCCTTTGTCCCATTGCATTTTGTACCTAAATCTGAAAGGTGATAAAAATTTGCAGGGATTCAACAAACATCCTTCTGGACCATTTTCGCTAAAATAAGAAGCATAATTCTTTTAGTAGTTCCCTCAAATAAGTTATTAATGCTATTGTACTCCTGTGATGAGATTAAGTGAGGAAGATGAAAAAGCTATGATATGGCCAGTTGAGGACAGTTTTATAAGCAATTTGCTAAGTTTGCTGGATGGAATCAGTAAGGTCAATAATTAAGAATATAGTTATGTCTTATAAGATATTATAAAGAGCAATACACTGCATACATTTGTATCTGTATTGTTTTATTTCATTCTCATTTTTAAAAATCCAAACATTTTTCTCTAAAGTTCCCTGAAATGATTTTCCTCCATTTTTAATAAGAAACAGTTCCATTTTTTTTATTTACTTAAAAGTAATATAGAGGCGTCCCTTTCCCTAACAATAATATAGAAATTCATGTACACATATTATGCTAAACCGCTTTTCCAGTATATATACAATTTTATTAAGATCTTAAGAATTCCATAAAAATTGTGATAAATCTTTACCTTGTGCATATTACAAATCACAATGCTATTAACTTAAATCTCTACTTGGTGTACATTCTCAGAATATAGCACATTCTGAACATTGAGATAATAATTCTTTGCAGGTTCAGTCTACAGAGAGACGAAACCCTGATTTCAACACAGATGACTTGAGTCTGATTACTGGATCTAGTGCTGTAAGAGATAGGGTTAGAAGCATGGGAGTGAGCGGGTACAGACTGGTTTTGATACTTATCCACATATAGCTGAATTGTTGTTTCTGTGTATTTTACAAAATCATAATAGTTCAATAATTTTGTATTAATGGTTTAATAATCACTGTTTTCATGCCTTTCAGATATTTGATTTGTCTACACCTTCACAGAAGGGTGAAATGGTTTGCAGAATACTTTATTCTGGCCAGCATACTTTTCATCATAGTGCCTAATATGATCTTACAAACAGAGCTGGATCCAGCACTAGGCAACCTAGGCAGTTGCCTAGGGCCAGCTAGCAGGGGGACTGCCACATTTCATTTTTAATTAAAAAAAAAAAAAATACATATCTTTTTAATAGTGTTCTTCTTTAAGAATGTACTTTGCATGTGTCAATGAATGCAAGGTCAGTTTCCTTTCCTGCTTCACTGTGTGTATCGACACATGCATATAAACATTGCTACTGCTGCATCTTCTTCTTTCTGTGTGTGATTCAAACTTGCTTTCAAGACAGATGGCAGGTTAGTTGATTAGGGTTGCTTAACTTGCTCATTTAGAAATGGCAAGCTATTTAATTTGCTCAGGGTTAAACCCTGTTCTTTGATTACAGGAGACCAAAGCCTGAATCCTTTACACCACCTACATGACTGCTACAAATGTAAGTTTCAGTGCATTTTCATGGAATTGTGAGCTTCAGTGCATTTTCAAGGAATTGTGAGTTTCAAGGAAAGCATGCTAAGTTTGTTTTCAATGTGCAACTGTTTTCTTTAGCAAATGGCCATCAGTCTTTGTGCTATAAAGTTTGAAAGTGGTGTTTGTAGTACAACAGGTAGTATACGTGTCTTTGGTGAAGAAGGCTGTGGGTTCTACTCCCACACCATGTAGATGGATTGCTGACACTTTGGTGTACATTAAGAGGAGATGGGGGTTGCTGCAGTCCTGAATGTGTCATATGATCATAGAAGGTGACTAGGCTAACAGCCCCAGGGCCTTTACAAGCCTAGCCAAGTTCAACCCATGTTCTTATGAGTGTCTGGTTCAAGCAGACACTAAAATTAGCACCTATTGCCCTTGTCCAACAGGGATGCAGGTGGAACCTGGGGGCCAAATCTTTGGTTACCCATCCAGTCATCCAAATAATGCTTAAATAGGGCCAATCAGGGGCTTTGTTTAATATGAATAGGAAGCTTGTCCCAAAGGCTTGGCAACCTCTGTGAAATAAATCTGTCTCTCCAGCAAGTTCTGTTGATGTCACATACCAGGTTAAAGTAATTTGAGTGAGTGACCTGTGTCCCATTTGTCTTTCAAATGTGCAGCATCCATTAAAGCTGGGTCAGAGATTGCACTGTATGCAAGGCACAGGTCATTTCTGAGCAGTCTGTATGACACAGAGTAAAGTGACAATGATTTCAGTCTGTCTGCATAAGACAGAGCTTGAAGACCCTGAATTTTCTTTGTAAGGAGCCTTTGTAGTCGCTTTAATTGCTGCAGGTGTTTTGAAAGGAACATACCAAAAGGAGTGTTGTACTTTATTATTGGCCTGATGAGGGAAGAGTATGGGGGGGGGGTTATAACCTCTTTTTTTCTGGAGGCAGTGCCTATACTTATGAGATGAGCAATATAAAATGCCCTTCTTACCACTGTGGAGGCATGGTGATCGAAGTTAAGTCTGCTGTCAACCTGTGTGCCCAGATCTCTCACCACTGACTGTGTGCTTAGGGTATTGCTATTGATGTGGTAGTTTGCAGGAACATCACCCTTGCCAAAAGAGATGATAATGCATTTTTTTGCATTAAGTTTAAGACTATTACTTTGTCGCCAGTCATTAGTCTGTGTAAGACCTTCTTTCAGGATGTTGACATCACTAGGGGTTTCAATGATTGCTCCCAGTTTGCAGTCATCAGCAAATTTTGTCAACCACAGTTGATAAATTAGATTCCAAACAGTAGGGGTCCCAGAACTGATCCCTATGGAACACCACTGATTACAGGTCTGCTGGAGGAGGTGGAGTCCCCTATTCTGATGGTACGATTTCTATCAGTGAGCTAGTTTGCAACCCACCTGACAATATATGGGTTGCTACCCAGCTGGGTGAGTTTATCAATGATGCCTTAGTGAGGAATTGTGTCAAACACCTTTTCTAAGTCTAGGTAGGCCAAATGCCCTTGTCTAGGGCTTTGGTGACTGTCTCAAAGAAGTCCACCAAGTTTAACAGGCATGATCTCCCCTTGATAAAGCTAAACTGGGTGAGGTTGAGCATTTGGAGATTTCTATATTTTTGTCTTTCTCCATGATGATTCATCCTATGGCCTTGCAGATAAGGCTAGTCAGGCTAATGGGTCTATAGTTCCCAGGGTCCATAGATGGAACCCCTTTGTGCAAAGGATGACAGTAGCTGTTTTCCATTCCACTGGGACAAAGCCATTGCTTAGGCTGTGATTGAAAAGGGTGCTCAATGGTGATGCTAATTCCTGTTTTAACCCCATGTAAACCACAGCCTGGGATGTTGTCTGATCTGTGTTTTTAGCCTTGGAGAGGGCATTTAAGACCTGCTCTTCAAAGATACTAGGTGGGGGACAGGAGTTAGGGATGCTTTGGGGTATATGTGGTGGGGACAGGGGAGTGAAGTTTTCACTGAACTTGTCAGCCAGCAGGTTTGCTATATCCCCAGGTTTATATATGTAGTACCATTAACTATGAGTTCAGTACAAATCTGTGCCTTACCTTTGAGGTTATGGAGGTAACTAAAGATCGTCTTGTGGTTATCCTTAGTTAGGGAAGCTAATTTGGATTCATAGTTAGCTTTGGAGGACTTCACTAGGAGTCTTATTTGCTTGTTTAATTTGAGGGGGAGAGTTTCCAGTTTTGAGACCATTCCTTCCTACTTTTAGACAGCAATTTCTTTCTCCTATTGTATAGCCTATTAATGGTTGTCCACCATGCAGGTTTGTTTTTCCTTGAAGATCTTGCTTTGGTTCTATTAGGTACGGCAGGGTCGATACAATCGTATAGATGCTTGTATAAAGCATTGGTGTATAACTCAACATAGGTGTCTGTTCAATCCGTGGGGGGGATGGGTTACAATGGTATTTATACCATCACATAAGCAGTTGTAATTGGCCTTGGAGAAGTTTTTTAGTCTAGTTGTTGCTAATGGGGGTCTTGTGTTATAGTTACTTCAAGCAAGACTGATTTGTGGTCAGATCTCACCGGGGATGGACACACACTGGGGGTGGTGCAGCGGTTCCCCATGTTGGTGAGCACCAGGTCCAGGATGTTTCAGCCCCTTGTGGGTGTGTCAACCAACTGGTTCAGGGCACTGGAGTGAATGAAGTCCAGAAAACTTTGGGCAAGTGCATTAGAGCATGTATAATTTACCCAGTCTATGGATGAGTAATTAAAGTCACCCAAAACCAGGGTGTTTGGTTGCATCTTGATTGACTTAAGTAGATCCAAGTAGGCTGAGTGGATGTCCTGATTCATGGAGGGGGTCCTATACCTGGCAATGACCTGAAGATGGGTCTTAGATACAGTCAATTGCATCTGGAGTAATATAATAGAATTGTGCTGTTTAACCAATGTAGAGGTGTATTTATCTTTAATAAATATTGATACACCACCTCCTTTAGTTCTCATGCCTTCAGTTTGTAGTCTGGATGTGTGGAAGGAAATGTAACCTGGTATAGGTGGGGTGCGCTCTTCAGCCTTAAACCAGGTCTCAGTGACTGAACAAATGTCAGCATCTTCCAGGGTAAGGACTGCTTCCAGTGAGTGCAGTTTTTGGTTTAGACTCCTAGCATTTAGCAGTATAACCTTGAGGTTGTTTTTATAGAGTATTTTTACATGGGAAATTTTGTTCTTGTGACTTTGCCTAAAAAGGCACTATGGGGATGGCAACAACCTTAGCCAGTAACTGAAATCCCAGGGGTGACAGATGAAGACCATCTCTGGCAAAGCATCAAGCTCTGCAGACCATGTCATCCCAGGCTGACTGATACTGCATCCCCTTTGAATGAAACCAGAACTAAGCCAGTTGTTGAATTCAATCATTTTTTGTTTGTACTGAGGTATTATCCTAGGCAAAGGTAAAATGCTGCTTAAGGTTAGGGACATACCTGCCTGAGACATATAATCAGAGAGCTCAGTCATGTCTCTTTTCATATAATCCAGTGAGGTACATCTCAAGTCGTTCACATCAACATGAACTATGATCGAGTCATAACAGTCCCTGTTGTTGAGAGACTTGAGTGCATGTGTGATGTGGCAGATCCTGGCACCTGACAAACAGCTGATCATAACCTTTTCTTATCCAGCATGGTGGGAGTGACATCTATGTGTCTCACAACTGAGTTGCCTGTGATTAAGATGTTTGTTTTTGTGTTATGCCTTAGGGGCTTGACTGGTGACACACTGGTGTGTGATATATTATGTGTACTATATCCTACAGAGGATGTATTATGTGAACAGTGCTAATGTTTGTGTTTGGGAGGTCTCTGATATTTAGGTAGGCTTCTTATAAGGACCTCGCATATGTAGATTTATGTGTTGTTGGTTTGGTAGGTGCAGAAGGTGAGGTGTGCATGGTGACAACCTGCTTAGTATCAGATGGACTGACCGGAGAGTGAGAGAGCCTGGATTCTAGGTTCTTGATATAGCTGCATCTCTCACATAATGAATTCACGTGGATTAGAACAAGTGGGTTGTCAGTGTACATGAGCCAATTGATACATTACCTCAGGATGCCTATGTTGATCAAGCTGGCTGGAGAAACTGTGAGAAATTGTCCATCCATAATGCTAGGTAAGTTGATGTAGTCAGAAAACAGAGAGAGGACAGGAAAGACCAGGTAAAGTAGACGACAGGAGAAATGAACAAAAAATACAAAGGGCTAGTGGTTAGGATCTGTGCTGGTACCTTAGGATCCTTGCTGAATGTATGACCTGTTAGTGAGGAACAATTACGAGAACTCACCAATGGAGCATCAGCAGAGTACTAAGGGAAAATTTGCAGGCAAAAATGCCTCCATCTATAATCGCCAATGATGTCTACCTCTGCACGGCAGTGAGAGATGCACAAACGTGGCACTATGTTGCAAACAAGTACAAACTGTTCTAAACAAATTAACCAATAAAAAATCACAAACCTAAGCCCTTTTCCAGCAACCTTCAATCAAATGAGTTCTAACTCCACACTCCTGCCACTAGGGTGCAGGGGAACTCTCTCCAACAAAAGACAGCCTGGTTTAGTGCTCAAGTTATACAAATAGAACTAGATTCGGCAGGTCTGAATCTAGTCTACACTACAGCAAAGTGCAACAATTTCAGAAAAAAACAGTTCAAATAAGCAGTGATATGGTAAAAAATGCAGTTCAAAAATTCTACTTAAGTTTTGCAGAGATCAGCAGATGAATTGGATTAGCTTATGTAGCAAATGAGAGGATGAGATGCCTAATAACTATGAACCTGTTAGACTACTGTTCTCTATTGCAATATTATCAACTTACCAACTTATTTTTTGTAATGTAATATATGTTATTTATTCTTATTTATTCTTCAAGGGCAGAGGCACTACATTTGCAAATGAAACACTGAAATGTAAAGTTGTTTGCCAACAGCAACCTCTTCATTAATTACAGATCTTTTTAATGTAGAATTATTCAGATGACTTTTACTTCTGCAGAGATTGTGCATATTTATTAATATTGGTGGATTGTAATGATAGAAGTTTGTATGGCCTTTTATGGTGAAATGTTCTCAAATGGGTAGTTTTGTCATTATTAGCTCATATGTTTTGTTTCATTGCTTACTGGACAAATGTTCGAAACTACAAATTTATAACACACAACAAGTAACAAGTGGTACTGTATAAAGTAAGGAATATAATTTAATGCAATCAGTAAGGTGACCCAAAGAACAGATGCACGTATGCATGGTCCTAAAAATGTGTGCAAGGGGCCTGTGGTATGAAAACAGCTCAAAGGTAAACTTAATCCGCCACTGGCCAGATGCATTTTCTTTGCATGTGGGTTTCAATGTCACTTCACTGATTGTCCGTTTCACATTTTACAACACAAGTTAGAAATCCAAAGATGTAACTCTTAAACTATTTCTGAGGAGAAGACAGTATATAATTATGAAGCTCCTTGCTTAGATTTCAACATTCTGGACAGAAATTCTTGAATATTTGGTCCCGTTATAGAAACTAGCTACATCTATATCTGCAAATATCAACTTTCGAATTCACACTCAAAATGTCAACATCTTTCTCAATGAAATCAGGTTAACAGAACATGATAGACCTGAAGTCATTGAATGTTGTTTAGACTTAGATGAAAGCATGAAGACATCTTAATCTACAAACAACATAACTTAAGCCTAAAGGAAATACATCAGTAAAATATCACAAGCCATTCAGGAACTCAATATTCAAATTAAACATAAAAAAAAATCTATAGTCATCCAATATGAAGATGACAAAACAACTGTCCACAAAATCAGACTACATGAACAAAAACAGGCACAAAGAAAAATGCTGTTATGTACATAATAAGCAAATTTCAGAAATTAGAGATTCAGTAGGATGTTGTCATAAAGTGGAAACAATATTTCAGGTCAGGAAAATACAGCTCTCTGACTTGGTAAGAGCATATGGAGTAACAAACCACTAAATTCAGACATGCTCACTACCGTTGACCTATGGCTAAAAATGCCAGACACCAAAAATAAAGAAAGGCTCAATGTAATCTCTACATATTGTGAACTTATACATTTTCTTAATCTTTCAAACTAGGATTGTTGTTTAAGGGATGCATGTGCTACACATGATTACTTACTGCAGAAAGTTTTGTACTGGTTAACAACTATGTAAATGTCTTCTGCAGTTTTTTTTTTTTGACAACTGCTTTTTCTCTCCTTTCAGTATAAATGCAGTTGTTTAGTGCCTTCTGTATTCTCAAAGGATAGCTAACAATCATGTTTAGAATATGGTATTTATTTATTTTTCCTGACATATCCTTTAATCTTCATTTATGATTAAACTACAAATGCCCTAGCGGTCCATTCATTCTAGGCGTTCTTTGGTTGGGCGAGAACACTATGGCCCATCCTTTCCTACTCAGGATTCCCAATCAGCTCCTCTAGTTCCTAGTGGAGTGGACCAGTCTACTTGTCCCAGAGGGGGACCTTCCTCTCCTTATTAGGAACACACACCACTTCCTGTCTGCAGATTTTCACAGTCTACTGTTGTGGTATATTGAATGGAAGGCTGGCTCCACACAATGAATTACCCTCTGATTGACTGCAGCTAAACACCTTGATAACAAAGACTCAGCTGGCTCAAACTTTGCTAGGTGTCACTCTTGTGGCAAGCCAGACCCACCTCTCCACCCTCCCTGGGGTGACCGAGCTGCCAACAGTATTTATTACTTGTTTAATACTTTCTATGAGTTTTTTTTTTTCTATAACACTATTTAGATGTGGGAGTGGCACTATCTTTAAAAGCTAGGTGGGCGTGAAGGAGAGTAACACACCATCATCATTATAAATGGTATTATAAAAAATACAATTTACAGATATTATTTATTGGAAATATCATCACATGAGAAAACACCTCATATATATGCATATACCATATTCATGCTACACAATCCCCACAGTGCAGTGTTCTTATCATTTATCTGTATTTCATGATTAGATGGCTTTTTATTTCTAAATGGTACTGATAGATGAGTGTGCATAAAAGCAATTCTAAACAGCTTATAAAATGTAGATTGTATAAATGGTCTCTTCCTGCAGGCTGAAGCAAACTTTCACTCTAAATTCAACGTGTCAACTTAATTTTCTGTATAATTATATGCATACATTACATCGCAACATTCTAAATCACATTTAAATACATTACTTATTCTTAATCTATGTTTTCCTCTGTTGTATTTATTCATTCCTATTACACACAGAAGCCTACATTAACTCTGTAAATATGCAGATTTAATTACGTAACAATAGTATGCACAACACATTTTTCATTACCATGTGGATAGTTAAATGTATATGCCTCCTTTTAATATAACAAATATGTATACTATTTTGTACTAAGTCCCAATTATATTCATACCAATGCAATTTAATCACAATATTGTAAAAGTTAAATAACATTCTCTGTCTTCTCCATATTTTTCTAGTTTTCCTTATTAAAGAATTGACCTGAGTGGTCATCAATACAGATAATCTTGTTTGATACTCACATAAAGGCACCACCTTTGCTTTTCATGGTAGCCTAGCATCTTGCTGGGTTTTACTACATCATCTAAATAATGTCTCTTCATCTACTCCAGACTATCTGAAATGTGGTGACTTATATCATACAGATGTACCCAGGTCACCTGAGATGGCTTCACTAGCATGGCAATCACTATTAATGTGTTTGACAAAACTTCTTATTTCTACTTTTCTATATCTCTTTTCATAGGATTATAGCAAATTAATGGCCAAGCAGTAGATTGTTAAGCTCTAAACTATACTTGCGTACTTCATACAGACAGCATTAGTTCATGTTGTAGTAAATTTGTCATCTGAAATAACAAATACAGTTTAGCTAATCACAATATATACTACCCACTGATAATAATGACCTAGCCTCATATATGTGAATCGCTACCAATGCCAAATTTTTTTTTGCATCTTGCACCAAATCATATAACTATTACCTTCAGCTTATGAATAAGATGTACCCTACAACCACTATTGCTGTGAGATGTTTTTTTTTTTTGCAGATTAGGGTCGAGAAGTCTCAAGCCAAAGACCTCTGGTCAACTGACCTCCATTAATTAACTCATACCTAGACAGGGCATGTGGATTGTGTCAGGGAGAAATATAGTAAAATCAATAATCAGAGGTGCTTAATCAATGAATCAACTGGCTCTTGACGGTTCCCTAACATACCACTGGTCATTCACACAAAAGCAACAACATAAGTAGTTTTATGCATATATATATATATATATATATATATATATATATATATATATATATATATATATATATATATATATAGATGTGTGTGTGTGTGTGTGTGTGCGTGGATCTACGTTTTTAAATTGAAAGTACAGTTCATCGAACTGTACTTCCTCGAACTTACTTCCGCAAAAGTGCATTCCATTGAAAATGCACTTTCGAGGAATAAAAAAACAAAAACTAACTAAAAAAGTAAAATAACACACTAAACAGTGTTATGCAGGGAGGCAAGCCCCCCTGCACCCCCCATGTGGGGGGCTGCACCCCCACACATCCCTACTTTAATATTCTCACTCCGAGATCTCACTATAGTGGGGAAAAGGCAATATTCCTTTACCCCCCCACTATACTACGATCTCAACAAAACTTTTCTTAGTTGTACATCAACAGTATACATTGATGTACAACTAAGGCAACATGCAAACTGCATGCTTTTCTTTTTATTTGTTTACTTTAGCGAAAGTGCATATTTGACAAAATGCACTTTCGCTAAAATCATTTCGATAAAGTACTGTTCGATGAGCCATACTGGCGATAAAACAAATAGGACCCATATATATCCATACCCCCACACACACACACACACACACAAATGCACACACACACACACACACACACACACACACACACACACACACACACACACACACACACACACACACACACACACACACGCACACACACACAAAACACATACTTAGAGAGCTTTGATTATAATAGCAATCCAGGGTTTCCTTTACAGACTGCATGCCACTAACCCTACCCACTTCAACACATTTTATCCCCAAACAATTTTTTCTTTCTTACAGGGGTTTAAATGTGATCTCTACAGGCATATGTATTAAATGTTTGTACTCTATATAATGAAAAACTCTGCCTTTTATACTTGCTTACTTTGCTGCTGTTCTCATTCTTTGATATACATCCCTTTCACCAATATATAAATAAGACTTATTTGGGTCTATCATCTTATTGTAAAATATATAAACTCTAAACACAAGAGCTCGAGCATTACAGCATGAATCCCATTATCCTAATTACAGATCAGCTCTATATAGGTTCACAGATAATCAGCACTCAGTTATTAAGCCATTAACTGCCTAGCTAGAGCACCCAACATCATAAGTGCTCTCGTCCCTCAGAAAGAGCTACACAAGGCAGATCCGGTCCGAATCTGTGAGTGTAGCAAGAAGTAGAAACGGTATGGAAAGACAGAAACCACACTGGAGGAGAGCGGCAGCAGGATGTTGGATCCACAGATCAGTAGGGTATGAAAGCGGGAATCAAGAGCAGGGAGATGTCAGGAAGTCAACAGCTTAGCTTTGAGGGGGCACCCAGGTGGGGAAGGAACACAAGTGCTAGGCCTGGAGGGAAAAGAGCTGATGTTAATAACATGGAACATGGGGCATCCAAACTTGATAAAAGGGAAGAAGCTGCATAACAGCTTGAAGGAATACAAAGCCAATGAATAACAGTGCAAGAAAGAAAACTAAAAAATGTTGATAGAAAAATAATGTTAAGTGGGGATTTCTCAAAAAGGGAGTGGAGTAACAAAGCAGAGGGAGGAAAAGTGGCCGGCAGTCATGTTCATAAGGTGCCTTCAGATAGTTACAAAGGACATTGACAGGAGTGAGGACGGTAGGTGTACAATATGGCAGGAAATAATATAGGGACAGTGATGGAACAAAAGGTACATATATACCCCCAAATAGAGATGATGTGGGCTTCTTCCCAGCATTCTTTGATGAATGAGAAGAGAATAGTAGGAGGAGTATAGAGGGGATTTTAACATTACCATGGAGCCAAGAAGGACAGGTATACGGCAAGGAGTTCAGCATACATACAAGAGAGGATCTGCTGAAAAACATGGGGAAGGCAGTTGAACTAGCCCGTGGAGGTCAACATACTTATAAAAGAGTGAGTCTATTAGAAATAGTTGAATGCATGCCAGTAGTCGGCAGACATCTCTGAGAAGGTAAAAGAGATGGAGGCGATGGTGAAAGTAGAAATAATAGACATTTGTCTGTCAGACCACATGGCCATAGAGCTAAGAGGGAAGAGGGAGGAACAGCAAGAGAAGGATGATGACTGGAGATAGGCCAGCTGCAGATGGAAAGCTAGGAGGGACAAAAGATGCTAAAAAAACATTATAGAGGAAACAAAATAAGGGAATGTGCAGAGGAGGAAGCACCCAGGAGAATGCTAGTGGGATGGAATAAAAACAGTAATAAAGGAGAAAGAAATGAAAATGGAAATACTTAAAAGATGGATGGACACACAGGAGGTCGACCGATAGGAAAGAATTCTCAGCAGAGAAATCTTGAAGAATCCAGGCAAAAGATGGAAGTAATAAGGGCAGAGCTAGAGACAAGCTACATGATGGCAGCAGAGGTGTTTAAGTGGTACTGAAAAGAATACTTGCAATTGATAGGGAAATATAGCTGGAAAAGCCTGCCAACAAAATACAGGAAAGCAAACAGTGGCAGGCAGCTGGCCGCAGTAAAAGGTGGGGGTGAAGGATGACCGAAGACTGATGTGAAAATAAGGAACACATTCAGAAACTTTTATTAGGACTTGTATCATCAAAAAGAACAGAGGAAGTAAGAAATAGCTGTTGTAAGAGAAGTATAGAGGAAAAGTCTATAAAATCCCTAGATAGCAGAAAGAGGCAATAGATACCAGCAAAAAGGAGGAAGGGAGATCAATGAGTTAAGGAGAAAGACATAGAAGTGGGGGTGGGGATGGCTGAATGACCAGTAGAGTTCTACAAGTGGGGTGGACTAAGAAACACTTTATGGAGTATACTAACAAAAGAATATAAAAGGTTAGAAGAGACAAGGACAGTGCAAACAATTAAGAGAACAGCAACAGTAGTACTCCTACCCGAAGAAGGGGGGGGGGGGTGGAGAGCTAGCAAGGACTTCTTGGAAAGTCAACACCTACTACTTAAACAAACTGACCTATGGGTGACAGATGTAGTTATATAATGTTATCAGAGACAAAGCTGTCATGTAATGTCACTACAAATCGCCAACAGGTTTTCAATAACATGCAGCACAATACTATACCTATCACACAGAGCACAGAACAAACACATAGACTAACATATGCTGAGGGTCTTAAATGTAACCTACCTAAACTATGAAGGCTTCCTAAATGTAACCTAAGAAACAAGTAGCTCATCATCCTCAAAAACACTCGACTCAGGCAGCACCCATCATGAAATATGAATCTTAGGCTCTCAGTGTCAAAGCTCAAAAACCCATAAGGCAAACCCACACCCAATGAAACATACTAGTCATAAGTGACTCCAGAGTGGGACACACCGATACACCACTCACCAGGTGGAATAAGGAGAGGGACTCTGTTAGCTGCCCATTGGGTGCCAGGTTTTACTTAATTAAGCCTGCACTCAAATCTTTGCATTACAGCTAAATGTATGACACAGTCATAGTACAAGTCAGAGTAAGCAATGTGTGACATACCTCCATGGACTACATGAAGAGAGGAATGATGCAGTTCTCAGAATATGTGACCAGGGCAAGTATGAACCTAGCCTTGAAAAGCACTTTACCATCACAATGATGCTGCAATAGCTACAAAAGGTTACTGACTTCACCAAATGGCTTATCTGCTGATGTCATTCAAGGGATCCAATATATATTATCATTCTGGGAGGATTACTATACAGTCTTTATGCATTTCCAGGAATTGCCTATACCTCCACTAGGCCTTTGTATGTTAGCTAAAATCTTGTCCACTCACATAGTGCCTTTTTTAGGCCACGTCAGTCTTCAAGATCTTTTGACTTAACACAACAAAGTCCGGATAACAGAAATGCTAGCAATCTCAACAAAAGCTTCACTTCTGGCAGGCACTGCTTACCCTGGAATGCATTGATATATGCATCATCACGGAAACCTGGTTGAAGACCATTGAAAACGCACCATCAGTGCAGGGTTTCAAGACCTACCATGCATTCAGGTACACCACACTATATGAAGACACTAAAGGCAGCAATCTCTCTTTATTTGAAAAACAAAAGATCACAGCCAGGCTCATTAGACAGGATAGCGACATGGAGCTCCTCCATGTCTAATTCACCATTAACAAAACCCCACATCACATCATAGGTAACTATAGGACCCTCCTATGTCCCCCTTGGCCAATACCTCCTACCAATGCTTTAGGAAAATTCATTCTAGGGAACTTCAATTATGCCCCCAGTTGGGAGACTTGGACTTCCATAACATGTACACCCAGTGATTTCTAGACTTCATAAATACAAGCCCTCTGGACTAGTTAGTCTGTAACCCAACTAGAGGACACAAAATTCTGGACTTGGTACTCACCAGTATGGGGCAGCTCTGTTCTCCACCAGTTGTAACTTCCTCCTTTGTCAAATCAGACTATAAATCAGTCATAGTCACCATAAGACTTAAACCATAATCATCTTCAAATACCCCAATATTCAGAGATTATGAGGAGGCTAATCTATGAACTCTCATTGATAACCTGGCTAAATTCAACCTCTTCCTCCAACATGATGCCCTCACTGCATATGTAGTATTCTTTATCATCAAATTTTATGACCATGTGAATAGCTGCATAGATGCATTTGCTCCCCCTGAAGTAAATACAATACCAAATTTAAAAATAAATCATTGTGATGGAACCCAAGTATAACAAGGCTCTACAATAAAAGGAATAAACTAATTGCATGCAATAATACATATAAGCATAAAGATATTAAAAACACTATAGCTAAACTTAAGAAGGAACTCCAGTCCATGATCAAATCAACGAAAGCTAGATATGACGTAAAAATATCCAAGGAGTCAAAAGAAAAGAAAAGAAAATTATACAGCCTTCTTTAACTATGTTAGAAACATCAGAAACAATGATTTGCACTGCTGAGGACATAGACAGTTTACTAGTGGATAAAATTAGCTGTTGCTTCATCCTCCCCACCCCATTCCCAGATCTCTTTTCTGTATCTCCAAAGATCAAGTCATCAAAGCACTTTCCAGGGCCAAGAACACTGCCTCTGCGGGGCTAAATAACATACCAGGCTGCCTACTGATCAGTCTGAAACAGAACCTGTCAACCCCCTAAAAAGGCTATTTACAACCTGTTTCTAAACAGGCTTTGTGCCAGACAAATGGAGGACAGCAACCATCATTTATCTGCACAAAGGTGGGGCACCAATGGTCCTGGGTAACTATAGACCCCTAAGTCTGACCAGCCTCATCTGTAAGACCATTATGGAGAGTAAAATTAATAATGAAAACAGCTCTGACATCTAGGAACAAAGTCCAAGCTGCAAACAAATTTGCTCCTCCTGTCCTAACTTACAGTTTTCGAATGATTGTTTAGTCCCAAAAGGTACTGCATCAGTTGGAGAGGAAAACAAGAAAAATGCTTCATGCTTATCAAATGATTTATAAAAATCAGTGCATACCAAGATCACTGCAGTGGTGGTGCTGTGGTAGCGTTGTCACCTCACAGTAAGACATTGTCCTGTTCTATTCTCAGCTAGAGTGTCTTCTGTGTGGAGACATGCGTGAATGAGCGTACCTTCATTAAAGGTTGTGTGTCAGGGCCAGCAACTCAGCATGTAAAAATCTACTGCCAATCATTACCGGACCGGTGTTCCGCTGTGGTGACCCCTAACCAGGAAAAGCCAAAAGACACAACAAGTGCATACCAATATCATATATTCCCTGTTCTGAAGGAGGAATGGGCCTGCTCAAAACTGATTTCATGTATAGATATGCAATCATAGTATTGCAAACATATCTGCTGACCTCAAAAGACCCAAACATAGTGAAAGTTTTTAAACATGAGGAGAATAAGTCTAGCAGAAGCAAGTCAAGTGGAAATGGATATCAAACCAGAAGTAAATAAAACTCAAGCAGCAACTGAATGTGCCACAAAAACAAAATAAACAAATATAAGGGGAGCAGGGGGGCTTGCCTCTTGCATTAAAATTGTATTCAGTATTTTGAATTTTCAGTCTTTTTGGGATTCAGTCTTTTGATTTTCAGTCATTTGATAGTAAACTAGGAGAAAGATCACATCAGAAGGCAAGAAATGTGGAAAATGCATTAATATAGTTGCAAGTGCAGAAAACTCTTGGAACAACATCATATTGATCAGGATCGAATGCAGGAATGGTTAAGGAGAGGTGAATTTAAACCAAAAGATGAAAGATTAATATTGGAGGCCCATGGTAGGGTACTATGTACATACTGGTTCACAAGTCCATTGATCATGTTGGAGAAACATGCAGGCTTTGTAAAACAGAATTGGAAACAGTCACACATCTTGTTGCTGGGTGTGATACACTACTGGCAGAAGGAGTGTATACTGAAAGGCATAATAATGTGGCAAGACTGTTGCTTTGGATTTGTGCAAACATTATGATATTGAAGTAGCTGAAAAACATTGGAAATATGAGCCACAAAGCATAATTGAAAATTATGTTAATATCACATGGGATCACCCCTTACCAACAGTTCAAAAATAAAAGATGCAAGGAAATCAGATATAGTAGCCCATGAAAAGAAGACAAAAGTAGCATTGCTCACTGAAATTGCTGCACCCAGTGACTACAGTGTCTTATGTACAGAGAGACGCAAAGTCATAAAATACCAGGATTTGCAGGCAGAATCTAGGGCGATGTGGAAGAAGGATAACAAGACAGTTCCAATAGTGTTAGGAGCAACGAGTCTTATGAAAAGAATTTATAATCATACTTAGATATGTTACTGATACATGTAACTCCATATAAATTGCAGAAGGAATCAATTTATGGGCACACTGCGGGTGTTGCGAAGAGCACTTATGGCTACCATCAAAGATTAAAACAATACTAATTTCATGAACTTTAATCATATTTTAACTTAGGAATGTGGTCTATTCCCATCTTAGTATTAGAAACCCAAAAGACTTGGAGAAATTAAAAAAAGAGAGTATCTTTATGGAATTAATAAATAAGGACATAGGTAACCTACAAAATCTTGACACATGCCAGTTTGGTTTTGTCAAGGGCAGATCCTGCCTGCTTAACATGGTTGAGTTATTCAAGAAGGTTACTGAAGTAATGGATGAGGGAACATCAGTACACACTTCACTAAGGCATTCAGTACCATCCCAAATTTGGGTATTATTGATAAACTCTCCCAGCTAAATATTAGCTCCTACGTAACTCATTGGATAGTACATTTGATGACAAATAAAAACCAGGAAATTAGGTTAGGCAGCTCTACCTCCTCCAAAAGACTTGCCACTAGTGATGTACTCCAGGGTTCAATCCCTGGGCCACTGTTCTTTGGCATTTACTTCTTGGAGGTCAAATCTAATGTAAAGAGTTTGTAACTGACCAAGTTTGCAGATGACTGCAAAACATGTTGCTATCAAACTGCTGGTGTCATAACCTTGAACTAAAACTAAATGTTAAAAAGTGTACAATAGTCTCCTTTGGGAAGCATAACCCTAAGGCTATCATATCAACAACACACCCCTGAAAATTGATTCAGTACTTAGGGACCTGGACACTTATGTGGACAACAAACTGTCAAACGATCACCATGTATCCAGTATTGTAAGAAAGTCCTTTTTTATTACACAGTGTATTTGTAAGAGTATGGTATCTAAATCCATAGGCAGTTGTTAAGCCAATCATTGAAAATAATGCCCCATTTGGTATGTACCTCTCCAAACACTTAACACAACTGGAATGACCACAGTTCTTTTTCATGAAACAAATAAGTCATAAAAACTACACTGAACATCTCAAAGCTTTGTCCTGCTTATCATTATAATGTAGGCTACTGAGGGGTGATCTCTTCCTCATGTGCAGAGCCTCAACAGAGCCTATCCCTTCTGATCCACTGCAGATCCACAACTCCAATGGCGGAATAACCCTTGCCAAGAAATCTTAATCTCTTCTGCAACATAAATAGAACATGTTAATGGGACAGATATGGGTCACAAAGAATACCACTTTTTTGGAATTGTTTTCTTCTCCACATAAAGCAGTCTCTTCAAATATATTCTGGGCAAATGAATGGGAAATCACAAACTCACTTCTGGTTTAGCACCCTTGTCCTGTATGGAAAGGGCAACATATAAATGGTCTACCCAGCTCTGAATTATTTGCACTTAATTACAAAGGCTAAAAACTTCATCAGAATGCAGGGCTAGGCTTCTAAAGATCCTTACTGATCAATAGCCTAGTAAGTAACTATGAACCTATAGGGTGTCTTTGTAATGTTTTATTTCTAAATACTGGTGTCTGCGCTTTAGTGTTATACTGTTAATATTTTCAATACAAAGTTTTTTTTATTAGAATGTGATAGTGTTCTTATCCACTGAAGTCTCATCAACGTTGCATCAAACTGACAAGACATGCTTTTCTAAGCTGTGGACATACTATGTGGTTTATGTATTCTCAGCCTCCAAACAGCATTTTCAACCTCAGAATGTAAAATAGCTGCTGGATGCTTTGCATGAAACAGTATCCTCATGAAGTTAGACGTTGACTAAGTGCCTCCCTAGGATCAAGCTATGATTCAGTTAGGGAACCTTTATCCTGATCTTCCATCAAGTTTCATTGTGGCGACCATTCAGAGGTGATGAATTTGACCTTTGCCTTTAATCTTATAACCCAGGATCAGGATTCTGGTCCATTAATACTAATATTACCCTGTCTGCATGTCCTTAGCCTCTTATTCTCCAGACTGTGCTGTCTTAAATAGTTAATCCTGTCATCAAAAAATACATATCTGAATCCTTTACAGTCTGGAAGCTTTACAGCTCAATCATTAACCTGCCCCTTCTAGGGAAAATTAGTTGAAAAGTATCTATGTACATGTTCAATAATTTTGTCCTCTCTGATTTCTTTCAGCCACATACAAAGACCCATTACAACATGATAGCCACCCTCTTCAGGATATTTGTATTCCCATTACTGAAGCATAAAAGGTGTCATTTTTGTCTTGGCCTTTATTGTTTCTCAGTGACATCTGACACCACGGATCACAGAAATGTCTTTGAAGTATCCATGGACCATGGCAATGGTTTTGGAGTATTTGCCCACCTACTCCACACTTTGTGCTGCAGTTTTTGATTTATTCATGTCCTTCCTTTCAAGGCACTCACAGTCAGCATTCTCAGTAAATTATTCCTCCAAGAGTAATCCTTTACAGTACAGGGTTCTGCATGTTCCATACTATAGCCAATGTTGTTTACATGCTTTCTCTGAGAAACATTGCCCAAATGACAGGCCTGAGGTATCATGGCCTTACTGATGACACTCATGGTCCACATCTCATTCTCTCCTAAGCAGGTAGTAACTCACAATTGGCTTGAGCCCCTCTCACAACATGGATAAGGCAGCTTACTCCAGCTCAGGCCCACTAAGTTTATATGACCACTGTTCCGTGTAACTGTCCATAAGAGAGCCTTACTATTTTATATTTTGGCAACAGTATAGAGATATGGTCTTAGACATGAAACATAAGGACAATCCTCAACAAATCACATTCATTCAGCATCAGCTGACAAAAGTTATTAAAATATTGTGTTATCGTGTGAAGAATGTTACCTACTTTCAACCCTTCCTTCCACAATTGGGTATTTCTGATGCTGTGTGTGTTTGATATTCTCCTGTCTGGATGACTTTAAAGTCTTTCTATTTGGTCTACTTTCTACTGACCGCATTGCCTTCATCTGATATAGAACCTTGCTGCCAGGTTGCTCGATGCTAGGACCAAGTTCAAGAATTTCATCCCTGCACTCAGGAGTTTGCACTAACTTATAGATGCTTGCAGATAAAGTGCACAGTCACATTTCCATCTGAAATAATCCTGCAGAATGTGGCTAGCAGGCATTTAAGGGGGTTCTTGTTTTCTACTGACAAGCTTGAGCTCGTGGCTTAGCTACAAGATAGAGGCCAATTCCCAGGATGCATTTAGCTGCTTCTGGTGTTTGCCTTTTCATATTAGGTCCTAGATGTGTCTTATTTCCTGCCATTTCAGATTCAAAGGATTTATATTAATGTCTACACTAGGAGATTCTTTAAGACATTTTTTTTTTAGTTCACAAGGCTGATTTCATTCATCAGTGAATAACTTTGGCTCCCCTCTTTTTGAATTTGTGTGTTTTCTTTTTACTATTTACATATTTTATTGATCGTAACTCTGTAATATACTTTGCCATAATCACACAGACATGTTTTGATCAACTAACATTGTTTGAGATATTACTTTATGATAACAATCTTCTATTCATAATACTCCATTATTCTCTTCTGCCACTAATCAGACCTTTCCACTGCCTTAAATGTTATCACCAATGAAGCTCGGCCTGAACAATATTACATTGTCATGACTACAATAAATTATCCTGCATACTCAGACTGCACTTTTCATTAGCATATGATCTGGAACCTTACTAAATTATCCTTATTTGTGCTCAAATAAGCAAATTAAATAAATAAAAATGCTGTGTCAAATGTTCTTTGGGTGCATTGACCCTTTAAAATAATGCATGACATAATGTTTGCAAAGTGTTTAACTCTGGTTTCCACCATGAAAGTTGCATTATCATCAGAATGTGACTTGTATCCCCATGATACTTAGCAGATTTTGGATCCTTATAGTGGGAAAGGAGGTCTAGAAAAATAAGATGATTCTCAGCTTTATGCTGGGGAGACAACAACTGGATATAGAAACAAACTGAAAAACTGATACAGATTATATTGCTCTTAATATATTTTTTTAAGAGAAGTTCATTTTCATCCAGTAATCAGATAAAGTTCATTCCTTATTTATTTTTCTTTTATAGGCTGGGACAACAGAATAACAGCAAGTAACATGACAGTAAAGAAACCATCAGCTCAGCACACATGATAACAACTATATTAAGCAATGAATAATACCCAGCAGTGTGGCAAATAGCAGAATGCACACCGGTGTTTGAGGCCCGATGCTACAGGCTGTCTGATAATCCATTTTTGTGTTGTATTATTTTATACTTACTTTTGCTATAAAATAGTTCCACCACCTGATGTTTGAAAGTTGGTGGAGGATATGTAATCATTGCTGGAGGTATTTTACATCCAGAATATAAGATATGTACCTATTTAATAATGCCTTGATACACACACAAACACACACACACACACACACACACACACACACACACACACACACACACAGACTAATGCACTCACAGACACAAGCACAAATGTACATAGAAACATACAGATGCAAACATTGAGGAGACAACCTCTCAAACATACAAAAACTCAGGTGCACATGCATACACACACAAACAAACAGACAGACAGACAGACACAAACATGCACAAACACACAGACAGGCAGGCACACATATACATACATGGAACCACCCATTTATAAATGTACCCAGTACCTTACCAACAGTGTACACCTTACTTAGTTTGCTGTAACCAAATGAATAAATGTAGGAATAGCATCAGCAATTTATTTCATGTCATTGTTGTAAAATACACACGGAAAGCATTAGAACCCCATCATACACACGGAAGTTTTCACTTTTGGCAAATACAGACACATACACACACACACACACACACACACACACACACACACACACACACACACACACACACACACACACACACACATCACATCCAGGTCTATCAGGGGAACCCAACAGCATTTATTATTTATTTCAACAACCAACACAGCAAGCATTCTTATATTAGTATGTTTGTGTGTGTGTGTGTGTGTGTGTGTGTGTGTGTGTGTGTGTGTGTGTGTGTGTGTGTGTGTGTGTGTGTGTGTGTGTGTGTGTGTGTGTGTGTGTGTGTGTGTGTGTGTGTGTGCAAGGGCATATCCCTAGACATGGAGGGTCTAGGGGTGGCAGATCTCTACAGCACAGTATGTGAAAATATGTTATGTTGGATATTTTTGAGTAGAAAGTTTACTTTCAGTTTATTCTTTGGAGACAAGTCCCTCAGAGATCTGCCACTCTTGGACTTCTACTTGTTGCCATAGAGGCAATGGGAATCTCACACATAAAAGACTAGAGGATATTGGGATAGCTTTTAAAAGGCAAGAATATACCACCTTTAGGGAGCAGTGCTCCTGCTTTCTGTGAGAGCAACGTAAGGGTACAAATTTTAAAGTAATGTTCTAACACTGCTACAGCAGATTTCATTGCTCCACAGGCTTTGATCGTTTAGTCTGGACAGCTGCAAGTCATGCTCCTGTTATCTGCAGGCCATGAGTATTTTCCTTGATGTTTAATGGGAGAGAAATTAGTTTAATGGTATTTGATTTGTTACCTTTTACGGTAATGTGTCTATTTATTTTATTTAGGACAACCAAGTAGGTAGGCAGACTGGTCCTGGCACACTTTTCAGCCATTACCCATGTAATAACAGTAAGAGTTACACAGAAATTACAACATGTATTGGACTGAGCAAGCATCTTACAGTGAAAAGCTTTTAAAATGTGTGAATTAAAAAGCAAGTACATCTAACAGTACCCTAAACAAATTAGTGTGGGAAACATGCTTAAGTTAAGCAGATATTCAGCAATGTATGAGAAACTTTAATATACAGTTAATTTGCTTGCTGATTTCTGTACACCTTTCAATGTTTTTATTTTATTTATTTATTGACATTTGATTACAGGAGAAGTCCGACTGGGTAGAAGCCCATTTTCAGGGGAGGTCCGAAGAGAAAAGCTCCAAATTAATACAAAACATTTTAAGAAAAATAATTATACAATATTCCAAAATAAAGCAAAAACATCTGCATTTTAAATAATTATAACAAATTAAACATAATATAAAAACACTGGTTTTGAATGACAAGAGATACTGCTCTAGAGCTCTATCTGTACCTTCTATTACATTTTGTAGTGCACTGTCCTGAGTGACACTAAAGACAGATCCTGTAATCTTAATATACTCAACCAACAATGAGATGCTACATAAATAAAAGATACAAGCTACCGAATTGTAAAAGTGCATAATGTATACGGTATAAATAGATTTGTGTGAGTACTCCGCTTACTTCCATATTCAATATAATGAGCAAGTGCAGCAGAATGTAAATAGTCCCTGTTCACCCACCCAAGCAAGCCTTTTCTCCACCCACCTTGGGCTGCTTCCTCTGTGGCTTTCCTCTCTCACACTTAACTCTTTCACTTCCTAGCACACCTAACTCCTCACATTCTTACTATTTTCACCCCTTGATACTGTTCCTTCCCTCACACCGCTTATTTCTAGCCACCACCCTTCCCTAATATATTTCTTTATATTTTTCCCTATAACTCCTCCACTTCTTTTTCCATCACACAATGCTATCCTTACTGCTATTTCTCCCACTTCTAATCTCACTAGCCTTAAGCACTTCCTACCACACTGATCTCCAAATCTTCCCCTTGTCCCCACCTTTCCCTTTCCCAGACCTCTTCCAACATATAAACAAGCTCCACTGACTATTGCTCCTTCTCTCTTCTGTCTCTCCCCCTTTCAATGTCTTAAATTTAAACTCATGGCCTACCCCGCTCTTACTCCTTAGCCCAAACTCAAGTACCCCATTCCCCTTACTGACCACCCTCCCCTTTTCCATCTTGTTTTTGCTCTTCTGGTTTCTGCTGTCATCCACTCTAATCCTGGTCCCTCCCCTCTCTCCACTCCCCCTCCACCTTCATCTGCTGTCCCCTCAAAAACATCCTCAAATATCTCCAGCCACAAACATCTCTCTCTCTCTCTCTCTCTCTCTCTCTGCAATGAACATCCAAAGCCTAAACAACAAAACGTCTGAACTTCATACATGGTTGGCGCAAAACAAAGATCACATCCTGGCCCTATCGGAAACCTGGCTAAAACCTCATATAAATTCCTCTGAATTTCTCCCACCTCAGTACAATGTCTGTAGGTTTGATAGGACACCCAAAAAAGGTGTTGGGGTGGCTATCCTGTACTCTGTCTCACTGACGCTAACACCTATAGACATTACCCTGCCTAGTTTCTCCCCTGCTGAACTACTACTCCTAGACTGCCACATCAATAACTATAGGAAGTTTCCTAGTGCCTCTATCTATATCCCCAAGGTAAAAACATCCCTATCCTTGAACATATACTCTGCTGGATAAACATCTCTATCCCCTATGAAACCATCATTCTTGGAGATATTAATATAGATTGGAACTCCCTTATTGGTAACTCAGCCCAACATTTCACAAACCTGTATGGATTCTCACAACTGATCATTACCCCTACCCACTACAGTAAAAACGCTACTGGCTCCACAATTGACTGGATTTTGACCAACTCTCCAAACAACTATTGTGACACTTCTACCTTCCTGACTCTTTTAGTGACCATTCACCCATCTCTATCTTAAGGCACTCTCCTCATCTCTCTAAGCCCCATCTCTACAGAGATTGTAGGAAACTGACTACTTTTCCCCTGAAACCTCTAACTATACATTCACTGCCATCAATTGGTTTTTCTTAACAACTCTCCCACTCAGTGATGCTGTTACTAAATTCAGCCACATTTTCCTTGATGTCCTAAACTCTCTTGCCCCAACTCGCAAAATCAGAATCAAATTTAATTTCGTACCCTGGCTCTCCAAAGCTACTCATGCTTTGATGCATGAAAGAGATGCTCTATGGAAAAAATGGCAAACCACTAAAACTCCCACCTTTCACCAAGGTTATAAGCAACTCAGAAATCATGTAAAAAATGTATTATTTTGGATAAACGCCAATATTTCACTAAATTTCAAAGCTCTCACCCAAATGATCTCAAAAAAGTCTGGATTACTATTAACTCCCTGCTCCACACTGGTTCTCCTACCATCCCTAACCCTTTCCCCTATCACTGTCCCTCTGAAACTGCAGACTTACTCAACAAACACTTCATAGACAGCATGTCTAAACTCCTACCATCTGGTAACTCTTCTGTGTCACCCTCACCTCCCCCTAAACCTCTATGCTCCTCTGTCTTTCAGCCTTTTACCTTGCAACCTGTTTCTACTAAATATATCAAATCCTTGCTTCTTAAACTAAAACCATGCTCTCCATCCACTGATAAACTCCCCCATGAATTTCTGAAAATTGCTGCTGACTCTATTGCATATCCTGTATCTATCTTAATCAACCACTCCATTCAGGACTCTACCGTACCGGAAATATGGATATCCTTCTATACCTCTCCTCTGCACAAAGGTGGCAACTCTGTTGAACTCTCTAACTATAGATCAATTGTTATTCTTTCATCATTCTCTAAGATCCTTGAAAAATGTATACATACTCAACTACTGTCCTATCTCATTCATGAAAACCTCCTCATCCCCCTCGCAGCATGGTTTTCACCCTAAACACAGTACCTCGACTGCCTTACTATCCTTTACTCAAAAGGTTACAGAAGCTAGGGACAACCTCCTCATCTCCTGTCTGTTCCTTGATCTCTCTAAAGCCTTTGACACTGTGTCTCATCCCATCCTTCTTAACAAACTCTCAAACCTAAACCTCTCTCCTTCTACTCTTGGCTGGTTCCAATCCTACCTTATTGACAGAAAACAAGCTGTTAGATGGCAGCAGGCTTTCTCACCCTTCCTTGCTGTTCAAACATGAGTACCCTAAGGCTCCATACTTGGACCACTCCTTTCCAACATTTTTACCAACAACCTACATTCATCCTGCAGTCTCTCATCTGTAATACAATACGCAGATGACTCTACTCTCTTATCTATCTCCAATGCTATCTCTGAACTACACACACTAACACAGAATTCTTTTATCTCTGTTGAAAAATGGCTCAGAAATAATCAACTAATCCTTAACCCAAGAAAAACTCATATCCTTCACTTCCTACCTCAGACACTCTCTCACCTTAAATCCAACTTTTCTCTTTCCTCCCTAGATGGCACCACTATCTTCCCTGCCTACCAAACTCCTCGGGGTAATAATTGATGACCGACTAAAATTTGACTTGCACATACAACAGGCCATCAAGAAACCCACCAAAAACTTGGACTACTTTATAGGAACAAAAAATTCCTCACTACTGCCACTAAACGGATTCTTGTGCAGGCATTTCTCTTGTCTAGTCTTCTATACAATTCCCTCATCCTTACCAATATCCAAACTACCTCAATGCAGAAACTGGAACAAACATACAACAAAATTGCGAGATATATTCTAAACCAACCACTCTCATTGCATCACTGCCCCTCACTAAACAAACTTCAGTGGCTGGAATTTCCACACCTTCTCCTACAATCGCAACTCCACACTACCTTTTCCGTACTCAACAACCCCTCTGCCTGCCCTGCTCTCACCTCCCATGTTACTCTCTACTTTCCCACCCCAGCCTCTCCGGAGTGCTGATCAGCATCTTCTTTCAGTTTATAAACCCAAAAGGAATATTGGCAAACTACTTTACAAACACTCTGTCTCATTAAATTGGAACAAACTCCCCTCTCCATATTAGATCCAACCTTCCCTTTCCCTGTTTTAAAAAGGAGCTTAAATCCCACCTACTAAATTTGAAATTATGCCGTTGCCTCGAGCACACGTAGTCTTACTCTGTCCTACTGTATAACCTGTTGCATCTCCTAACTTTCTTTCTTTGTTAGTAACTTCTGCTTAAACTAACCTCCTAAACCCTCAGCTCTCCTACTATAGCCCCCTCCTTTCTCTCCCCCTCCTATTCTCCACACTAGTTATCTTTTCCCCCCACTTCCTATCAATGTCTGTACATTTTCCTTCTTTTGAACAATTATCTTTTTGTTTTTACTCTTGTATGCAGCAAATTTAGACCACTGCTATCAGTGCAGCCCTTAATGTTCATAATTTTTTTTTGTTTTTCTCTTTATAATTAATTTCATATTTGCATTGTTATTTTTAATAGTTTTTGTCCTGTATGTATAGCTTTGCTTATGTTTGCTAGGGCTCTTTCCCCTTGGGTCTCCACTGAAAATGGGTTTGCAAACTCAGTTGGACTAACCCGGTTAACAAATGCGAAAAAATTAAATAAAATAAATAAATAAAAACTTAAGAGAATTGCATTCAACCCAACTCGACACTGTAAAACTCTACTGCCACTCGTTCTTAGGATCAATGATCCCCTGTGGCGACCCCTAATGGGAGCAGCTGAAAGGAGAAGAAGAAGAAGAAGATACTTGTATCCAACCAGTTTGAAAACTAGAATGTTCTTCAAACATTTCAGAATAAAAGAGAAATTTTCAAAATGCTTAGGAGTAGAAGCTTATCAGTACCTCTTTTTTTCTGTTTTTTACTATAATTCAGGCCATTTTAGGAAACACTTTGAAGATTTAACAATGTTACTTTCTCATATAAAATTACTTCTTAGGTTATGAGGCCAGTAACCAGTAAACACCAAGCATCGTTCAGGGAAGCTGACTAACGTTAAAAACATAATATAGTTAAATGTCATATTGTTTAGATAATTTTACTGCAAAGTAAATTGTCCTGTTGTAGAAATACAATTATAAGATAACGGTTTTTGTTTACTACCTAATGACCTAGGAAGGAACCCTATCTTTAAGTTGCAAGTATAGGCCTGAGTATAATTCATGCATTAACAGTAAAACAATTAAGTAGTGGAAAATGAAGCATTTTGCATTGAATGCGGAATGAAGAACTAGAGATGTAAAACAAATACAGTCCTGTTAGACTGATACTCCATTCTTGATTTGTCATGATAAATGTGTCATTTTTGCAGAAAGGTCAAAGACATATTTTAAACCACCTAGAATAGGCTCTAGACATTTTCTGTGATTTGGTCAAAATGCACGACACCAAGATCTGTGATCTAATGTCCTAGTGTGTAGCATCCCATATCAGAAACAATGAAAGCAAGCCATGGTCCCTGAGATAGGTCTTGGCTTCATACCATTCATGTAAAATTATGTTACATGGAGCATTGTACCCCATGCTCTATTAGAGGAGTAATATTGACATACAAGACATGCTCATCAGCTGAAATATTCCATTAGGAAGAATTTTCATTAAATCATTCATCACTTTGCATCCCAAAGTGATATGCAAGTAATGTAAAAGCCAAACCAAGTGAACTAACAGTCATTGCATAACAGTGCATTACACATACCTGCAGATCTTTCATACTGACAGACAGACAGACACATGTAGATATCCAGGGGCCCAGTTGGATATACGATATTTCCTATGAAGATACATGAGAAGAGGCCCTTATCTCTTGAGAAATATGCTTCAAATTAGTTTACTTTAATATCAGTACCCACCAAGCAAGCTCACAAACTAAGGCTGAAAGAAGCCTAGGTTGAATGTGTTGGTTTCAGCAAAGTCTACCTCAACAAAATGGCTTACCTGTACCTCATCAACTGCAGAATGGAAGACACGCCTCCTGGCTGAGTATTGCTGTTTTTCACAGAAAATCATTGCTTTTGCAGTTTCTAAGTAAAAAAACAGCAGTGATTTATTTTCCTTTTTAGCATTTCTCGTGTGTGTGTGTGTGTGTGTGTGTGTGTGTGTGTGTGTGTGTGTGTGTGTGTGTGTGTGTGTGTGTGTGCGAACGCGCGCGTGCGTTTTTTGTGTTTTTTGCGAAATATTGTTGAACTATATGAAATATATACATTCAGTTGTGTGATTGGTCCTCATGGTTCAGTAGTCCCAGTTCCACAGTTAAGTATTATATTCTTGAAAAACAGTCCTCCAATGCTTGCTTGTTTTTTTTTTTTGTTCAAATGGACCAGTACTATTTATAATGGCTCATCAGTGAAAAGGCTCCAGAACACATTGCAAATTGTTATTTAATAATACATATATGTTGCACTATGAAGTACATATGTCAAACATCTGAATGCAGTAGGGAAGCTAACATATTATTTACATGTGAAAATAGTACATCTGCACAACAGCCAAACATGCATATGAAGAATATTTATTATTTATTGAGAATGTAAACAGAAAATCTAAACAGAGAACAAATGAAAACGTTTGCGTACATATAACTGGCACACATTTTTAATAATCTGACATGAACTATTTTCAGTAACTATATCAGATGGTATTCATACTGACTAAGAGTAATTTGTCCAAAACACTAGAGAAATGTATCTATTTTTTTTCTTTCTTTTTTTCTGCACATTCCATTAGACACTTGGGAGCTCAGTTTAATATCTTATCCAAAGGATGACACAGTCGTGAAGCAATATGTTTAGTTGTGCAGTGTAATGTAGCTGTGTAATGTGTTGAACGTTAACTGCCAAATCCTTTACATAATAACAAAGCCATGACATCTTGTTGAAGGAACCTCTCCATTAACTTGATGATATACACACACTTAACGAGTTAAATACATGCAGAATTTATTCCACGAGTTTATACACAACAGCTTCTGTGATTAGTGCTTACACCCCAAGTCTGCATTGTTTGAGCATATAATCTACAAATGTCCTACATATGCAGTAAATGGGAAATCAAAAAAGAAACCAGCGTAATTTGTGGACAATGAGAACACCAACGTAATAAAAAGGAAAAGAGACCGACTGCTTGAAAGGGATATGGATGGAGAACACATTTCAAGAGATTCTAAAATGTGGCGAACATAAATCACATAGTTCTCAAATGAACTGCTGCTTCCCAAGGAGTAGGGCGGACAGTATTCAGAAAAAATGACTAGCAAAGAGATATCGGGCATAGTGGGGACTTGAAAGCATTTATTTCACTGGACAGGAGTCAGTCATAGTTAATGAAGGCTAAAAATATTAGTGACAGTAAGCATAAGGAACAACAAAATTTGTAACTCTTATGAGGATTTTTTATGCACTGTTTCCCCACTGTTGGTTGCAGCAAACCTTTGCTGGAAATATAAGTTAGTACACGAATGTGATTAGCTACACAAGAGCTATGTATAGTAAATTGGAATTAGATTCCCCATTCAGCCCATGCACGTAACTCCAAGCAGGTAATTTAACTAGAACTGTACAACCAGGTCAACCCAAAAAAAGAATCTTTCAAGTCTTGTAGCTTCTATCTCCGTAAATAAAGGGAAGAAAAAGAAAGAAGGAAAAGAAAAGAAAAAAAGATAATTCCTACCAGACTGCAGTTAAACTGTGCTACCTCATGACACTGTATATAACGTTTGTAATGTATGTTGTCACTACAATGCTACTGTTACCGAAAGCTGAAGTAATGCTTTTGCAGAGTGTTCTGAAGATGTGGGTACATATGTTTTTGTGTTACACCGGGTGAGTCTTCAAACATAAATATCTTCACAGGTATCTTTTTTGTTAGCATTCTAACATAAAAACAACATATGTATCAGTCTGGACTCCACATTTCTGTCTGAATCAAGAAAAGATTCATCTACATCTCATTTAAGACATTAATAAATGTAACAGATACCAGCAACATCTGTGTGATTGCCTTATTTAGTAAACTAATGAATGGATTTAGAAGGTAGATATAAAATCAGTCCTCACTGCTTCAAACTGAAATCTATTCAGAAAACATAAATAAGTGCACCCATAACATTTTAGAAATCAGGATACTGGAGTAATATTTTCAGGCCATCAGATTCAACACCCACCTCTGTTTCAGCCCCCACCCAGTTTTATAAGAGGATGGATCGGATATAAATACTTGGGCTTTTTAAACATGTGCACTCTTAAGCATTACAGGCTGTACTAACAGCACCCCACCCTTGTGTGAAACTGCTCACAGTTTACAATCTGAATGTAAACACAATTCTTTCATTCAGAATGGCAGAAGTGATCACACTAATTTTGTTTACTCAAACTAGCATTTGCTGCAATTAGAAATCTCAGAATTTCTTACAGATGCAACTAGAAATCTTGAATCTCTTACAGATGATGTTAATCAGTGAAAAAAAAAACTAGTTCTTGTTAAAACCCAGTATAATGTCTGATCTTCTGGTTTTCTGAAGAACAAGAAATTTTATATTAAATGAGTCATGTCCAGAGAAAATGGAACCATCATACATCATACATCTTATCCATAGTTGTTGTTGTTGTTGTATCTTTCGGCTTTTCCCGGTTAGTGGTCGCCACAAGGAAACTCCGGTCCGCTAATGATTGGCAGTAGATTTTTACGTACTGAGTTGCCAGCCCTGATGCATGACCTTCATGTCTCCACACAGAAGACGCTTTAACTGAGAATCGAACAGGACATCTTACTGTGAGGCGACAAGTTACAAACAGCTATATTGTGCATTACTGCCTTCTGAATTCCCCAATCACCTCTACTTCCAGTTTTTACTGGGCTTTGCATGGGACGTTTCATTGTTGTGCCATCATCCTTAGTAGCATAGCTGGCCTTAGACATAGGCCAACTAGGCGGCCGCCTAGGGTACCGCTGTAACAGGGGCGCTTTTTCGGTATTTATTTGGTGTAGGTAGACCAGTATGGGGGCACCTGGGTGGTGTGGGGTGGTGCTTTGAAGCCCTTTTACCTATGGCACCAGCTGACCTAAGGCTGCTCCTGCTTAGTAGTAATGGTTGAAGTGCTGCATGTAAAACTCTCAAAGCAGCCTAAGCAAGTGTTTACCATGACCTCTCAGCACAAGAAATCTGGACAAAGCCAAAAAAAATGTGAGGACAAAGGCCCAAAAATAGGGGTAGATTCCAAAAAATCTGTTCCTATAAACTTTGAAAGTCCATAGAATAACAGGTTTTGAATTATTATGTATTTTCTGAAGGAAATGAAGTCTGAAACTCAGGTGTCTGTCATTAGTATGGTTAATGACATCAAATCTCAATAATTTGCTAGAAAAACACAACCTTTATGAGGAAAAGACCAAAAATATATTGCAAAAATCTGGACAGTTGAGAGGTATGCCATGAGAAAACTACCTACCCTATTAACACAATCATTCTCATTTTGAAGATGCACTTCTAGCTGTTTAATTGCCTTCTTGAAAGTGAATATCCACAATTTCTCTCATGCTTTCTCCTATAAACATCCACTGAATATTATTTCTTTCACTTACAACATTTATCAAAACATATCCTTCCTTCAGTTTTTCTGAACTACTTATCGTGGTGAGGATCAGTGTGACATGCAAGGTTTACAGGGTAGAAATAAGCTTCTTTTCTCTGGCAATAGTCCTGACTTTATCTTGTATGATTTTCAGGCAGGTTGAGAGATATAATTCTTCAAACGTTACTTGAACCTGCCTTGAGTTCTAGCATTCTTGTCTGGGATGAAATCTTGATCTCTGATTGGAGGTGCTGATTTCCATGCCATCTGCCTCATACCCAGGAGAACCCATTCCAGTACGTTGGGGATCACAGTGTCGAGTAGCTAACAAAATATTACCATCTGCAAGCAAAAAATATACAGCTCTTGCATCACCAAGCTGTCTAGTCTCCAGAACTCACCTGTGATTCTTGTCCATGAAATAGTGGGAGGTCTACACTCATCTTGAATACATGCAAATGAATCACAAGAATGGTGAAAAAAAACTCTTTCTGCTTCTCAGGCAGAGTGAATTAATGCCAAACAGCGGTGACCCAGAGATCCCTTCTTTTGTAGCATTGGAGACCCAGTTATTGTCTAGCTATGTAAACAATGACTACTATATTAACTAATCTACACTGTGAAATAATTTAACGTCATCCACACAACACTGAATATATCAGAATCAACTTTTATTAAATTGTGTAGTCAGCTGTATGTAATAGAGAGGATAAAGCCCTAACTAAGTCACAAGTGACTTGAGATAAAATAGTAGCTTATGGAAAATGTATGAGCTTGTAAAAGAGGTTAGGAATGAACTGCCACTGCCACATCATGTGTCCCCTGGAAGGGAGGTGTCTCTGAATTACCACAAGGATGACACCTGGTGACAGCACTAGGTATTCAACCCACAGAGCTGAAGCTTAGTGAGTCCATGATGAGTAAAATAACTTGTTTTTCCAGCAAAAGGATGATGATATAATGGCTCCAGAAAAGGCATTTTATATGACTGTGTATGTTGAAAAGAAAAGTTGATGTTGTCTTTTGTATGTGGAACCATCTGTGAGTGCTAGGTATTTATTAAGGGTATGCATTTTGGTAGTAAGTTAGCCAGGGAACTTAGATATCTGGAGCTTGTTTTTCATTTTTTTATTTATTTACTTATTTTTTTTGTATGCATCCTATCCATTTTTGTTATCTTTATTTTATATATATATATATATATATATATATATATATATATATATATATATATATATATATACACATATATATGGGTCTACTTCATATGACCTAAATTTCATTTGACTGAATTTCATTTGACTGAGACCAAAACACTGAAAGTTCAAAAGACTGAAAACTCATTTGAATGAAACTTATTACAGTGACACATTAAAGTAAAAGGTATACGCCCTTTTCCCCAATGTAGTGCGATCATGGAGTTAGTATATATAGTAAGGAGGGGTGTGGGGGGGGTGAAGCCCCCTGACATACTTTATACATTTTAAACCATACACATGGATATATATAACTGCAATGAATAACTCTTTGCAGAAAACATCATTTACCTAAACTATGTGGGGGGCTGTGACCCCCCCCCTAACTATATATACTAACTCTGGGATCGCACTACAGTGGGGAACAGGGCATATACCTTTTACTTTAATGTGTCAGTGTTATGAGTTTCAGTCAAATGAGTTTTCAGTCTTTTTAACTTTCAGTGTTTTGGTCTCAGTCAAATGAAATTTAGGTCATATGAAGTAGACCCATATATATATATATATATATATATATATATATATATATATATATATATATATATATACATTTTTTTTAAACTTTGTGTTTGCACCATTTTTGTTTTTGCACCTTTAAGGTCTTGTGGCTGGTATGTATTTCTTACATTTAAGAACTGTTGTTTATCTGACAGGAGAGGACTTATTATTTGCAAAGGTGAGTAGCTGTATGGTGCAAATCTCCCATGAGACTGCTCAAGCCTACTGTCACTGAGAGAGTTATTAATTGATGTATTATATTTGGCTTGATTTTACAGCAACTACTGACTGGAAGTCTCTTCCCAGGATTCATAAACAGTCTGTACAAGAATAGTCTATTCTTGCGCGGACTGTTCTGTGTTGGAACATAGCAGCAGCCCGTCCTACATATTAATGAGGCCACGCTGTATTCCTACACCTACAAAACCCACGTACGAGTGCAGGGGACATGTATAAGTCCTGCACAGACACTTAAACATGCCGTCTGCACTCAGAAAGTGCAGTACGGCACTTTCAAACAAGGAAGTAGCATAATATTAGAGCCTAGCTCTAATATTATGAAATTTTTCACTGTCCGCAGACACTGAAATGTAAAATTAGCATGTCAGTGTCCATGGACACTGAAATAAGAAAAAAAAACACACAATCACCAAGAAGTAGCCCACACAGTACATGAGTGTCCCTGGAATGGCCAGATCCCTGCCTCACATGCCTGCAACCTGCTGATAAATATATGTAATAATGTAATATTTCATTTTTTTTACAATAATAAAATAAGTTTAAGCATAGTGCAGCGTGTTTGAGTCCCATGGCATTTTGCTCAGCAGCAACTGTTTATATAGCTTAAATACTGGTTGAGAGTCAAATACAATTCTGAAGAGGAAATCCTAGTTGCTGATGTAGTGCAGTGATTAAATCACCAGTTTAGCTTATAATACATGCATGGTTTGAATCCCAGCTCTGGCTAATATATTGTAGGCGTGGAAGCAGTTGTAAATTAATTTTTATGAATTTTATGAATTGGAATGATATTTGTAAGTCAAATGCCTCACATATGGTAAGTGTAGGGCTGGGAAAATGTCATATGGAAATGTCAAAAGATTTTTCAATTTATTTTTAAATAAGTGTTGGCAGGCAGCTAACCTGAAGTAAGCATCACTTAGCTCAATGCAAACCCGCTTATAACTGCCTTAATCACCCCATCTCCAAATCAGCCCTTGCAAGTAGTAAATCCAGGACCCTGCACACTAAAGCCACAGCAATTTACCACTAAGCCATCTGAACTGTAGAATTCACTGATGTTTTTTCAAACATAGCATTCAGTACAGTCATTCAACAGTAGAGAAAAAATTCCGTAGAATTAGTTATGTGTTGTATATATATATATATATATATATATATATATATATATATATATAAATATATATATATATATATATATATATATATATATAAATATATATATATATATATATATATATATATATATATATATATATATATATATATATATATATATAAATATATATATATATCTACACACACACACACACACACACACACATAAATATATATATATATATATATATATACATATATGTGTGTGTGTGTGTGTGTGTGTGTGTGTGTGTGTGTGTGTGTGTATTGCAGTTGTACAGCAGATCCATACTTGGAACTTCTTACTGCAACAGATCTGTCCAAAGGCTATCAAAATGGGGTCAATGGTCCCAATCTAGGGACCTTCGCAAAATATTGCCTACATCCCTCCCTTTCCAGCATCAAGTGCTGTCCCTTGCAACAAGGTAACAAGCCCTACCAAGTCTTGAACCCATGGCCCTGTAAACTACAGTCAAAGTAATGTACCATGACACCATGTCAGCTCCATAAAACAGTGATGATTGTCCAAACATATCAATTAGTAGAGTCATTCAACAGTAGGGAAAGGATTCTGTAGAATCAGTCGAGTTTTCTAGATGTACATGTATATATGTATGGGCATGCATATATGTGGACAAATTGATACATTTTATATATATATATATATATATATATATATATATATATATAGAGAGAGAGAGAGAGCAATAGACATACATCTAAAATATATCTACATATATGCTATATGTAGAAAGGTAAAGCACCCCTGCAGTACCAGCCTATAACTCATTCCACACCATTTGGCTGCATAACTTAGACTGAAGCTCCAAATGTGGTGCTATTTCCATATTTAGAAAAGATGCACACACCTCCAGAGTGGTTGCACAACATAATGCATCACAGATACTGCAGGTGTAGCTAACATTGGGTAAGACAGTGAGTCAGACTGTAGCCTGCTATAGGTCCCTAACCATGTCCCAAGACTCACACTCTATGTTCCTAATCACCCTGGAGAATATGTGTCCTACTTATCACTCATACTGGTTGACTTCAACTACATCACCATTAAGTAGGAAAGCTACTCATGTACCACTGCACTTTCCCAATGTTTCCTGGAATTCATCAATTCCAATGGCCTGGAACAGCTTGTTTCCTACGCTCACTACAGGTAGCAACATCATTGACCAGGTCATTACTAACATGAGCGACTGTTCATGTACACCAATAGTCAACCCCTCCCTTGTCCGACCTGACCACAAAGTAATCACCTTTGGAAATCCACATCCCTCCCACACCCCTGCAAAGGTAACCATCATGAAAAGCCTTTCCAAAACTAACTTTGGCCTCCTAAAAACAGAGGTGACTAACCACAGTTACATGACTGCTGAATCAAACACCAATGCACTGTGAACATGTACACAAATGCATGGATTCCACCATACCCAATAGAACCAACACCCTCACCTCCAAACAAAGGCAGCCAATCTGGTGGTCTCCAGCCATTAAGACACTCTACAACAGAAGGAGGAAACTGATATGGAATAAGGTGAAGTCCCAAGACTGGATAAACCCCCTTGACAGCCTCAACAAATAGATTCCTCATGAAATACTGTAAAGCTAGCTGTGAAAACAGAATTGCAGCACACAGTAAAGACATCCACAAGGCCTCTTATAGTTATGTAAAGAATTTCCACGGCAATACCAACATGTGCTCTGCACTGTGCATAATGGGACCTCCTATACTGAGCCAACAGATATTGCCAATATACTGGCACACAGATTCTGTGGCAACTTTACCCCTCTCCCCACCCCCAAAGGACCAATCACAATACCAGTACACTGCCAGGCACCCAGTAGTATTGCTGCTTTGGTTAAAACACCACTGTCCAAGGCCAAGAATATAGCTTCTATTGGACCTGGTAATATCCCTGGCTGTCTTCTGCATGAACTACAGAGTGAGATGGCACCTCACCCATGTGCCCTGTTCAATCACAGCCTCACCTCAGGTTTTGTCCCCACTGACTGGTGCACTGCTACAGTTATCCCTCACCACACAGGAGGAGTGGCTGCAGACCCTGGGAAATATGGCCCCATTAGCCTGACAAGGCTGTCATGCAAAGCTATGGAACGCATCGTCATGGACCTAAGAAACAGAGATATAAGAATCTCCAGACTCATGATCCCACACAATTTGCTTTTGTGAAGGGTAGATCATGCCTGTTCAATCAATATGGTCGACTTCTTTGAGTCAGTCATCAGAGCTGTGGATGAAGGCAAGGCGATTCATAAAGCCTACCTCAATCTGGCCAAGCCCTTTGATAACATTCCCAACTCAGGGTTCATGGATAAACTCACTAAGGTACGCATCAGCCTCTTATAACAGTAGGTGAGTTGCAAACTGTCTCACAGATAGAACCCACAGTGTGAAAGTAGCTGAGCCCAAGTCAGACTGCTGATCAGTCATGTGTAGAGTTCCACAGGGTTTGGTCCTGGGTCCACTCCTGTTTGGTAACAACTTCTCTGAAGTCCATGCCAACATGAAGGGACTCTGGCTGACAATGTTTGCAGTTGATTGCAAGTTGGGAGCTATTAACTACCTAAGTGATACTGACATCCTACAGAAAGGCCTCACTGAGACCAAAGACTGGTGTCAGAGCCATGGTCTTAAGCTCAATGTCAATGAATGTGTTGTCACCCCCCTTTGGGATGTCAGGCACTACAGAGATATTACAGCACCAAAAGTCAGACTCAAGCGTGTAAGTGCATACCCACAACCAATTCCACCACAGTCACAGTCACATACCAGTGAGTCAGGTGAATAGTATAGTATATGGACTGTGTGAAGAAATAGATAATAGTTTTCCAGTCACACACTACCCCTCCATATAGTGGCCCAATTCTCAGTGTAGTCTGAATCCTGACTGCGGTACAGGACATGCCTCAGTCTGCTGCTACAAAGGCATACAGCCAATAGCAGACACTGGAGCAGCATGCACAGTCAGATAAAAAAGGATAACATTTACATCTACCCCCTCCATACACAGCCCAAATAACATGTACACATGTCATGTGTACACAATCCCGACAGTCTGTCAACAATAGCCAGACATGCACAGACCTCTCAAATGTACAGTTCACATCAGAATGTACAGGCTCAGGACTGATATCTATGGCCTCTTCCCTGTAACATGTCTGTAGGTCTACTACATCACTGGGATGGTAGGAGGAATGAAGGCAAGAAATAATGCTACTAAATACGTCTGAGTCTCATAGTGCATGACATCTGGACAAGGCCTGTCATTATTTGGAGACAGAGGCACCAACACAGGTGTAGATTGGACATATTAGTGTCAGAAATGTAGACAGTTGCTGATGTTAGTGGGTTTGTTGTAACATATCCTTTATGACTGCTTTCACCAGAGTCCCTGACTGATTTTCCAAGGACAACAACTGTCTGGTGAACAGACAAAACATAACAGACAAACATGTGGCCAGTCTGTGGACAGCATGCCAGTGAAGAGGTATGTCAGAGACATATTACCATCAGACGTGGAGTCACTCACTAAATGCATGTCCACACAAACCCTGTTAACCTATCAACCCACCATGTGTATAACAGCACTGATGATGACAAAGAATCTGTTCACAATTCTGGATAGCTGTCCGCCATGTTGTTGTGCTGTCTCCAGATGTCCTGTCCTGTGACGTATTCCCACCTACTCTCTGTGAATCTGTAGCCCACCACCTCTGTAATGTCCCTCACACAGGAAAGTAATACGGCCAAGGCCTACATGAAGGACGTCCCATTTGTTGGAGCTAGCAGCAGTGCCCAGGCCCACTGCACAAAACTATGTGGGCACTTACATAGTTGTATGGCCTTAGCAATACCTGACACCTGCACATCTGCACAGAGGACAGACAGGAAGTGGACAGCAAGCATGTTATGCATTAGGATGACTGTCCTAAAGGATAAAAGTCTGAAACTAAAATGTATGCCATTACTACATGACAACAGTCCTCAATGACATGGGCAGAAAACATAGTACTCTACAGTTAATATAATAATATCATATTAATATCCAATAAGAGATACATAAAAACATACAGCTAAAACATCAAGAACAAGATAGTGTAGTACTGAAAGTCCAAGCTTTGCATGCAGAGGTGCTTGGTTGGAGTACTACAATAGGCAAACTAATTTTACATGGAAAAGCAGTGTCAACAGTACTAATTTCATAATACAATACGTGTAGAATCATATTCGTCAACCAATGTACTGTAGCTGGTGTAACATGCATATGTGAGAGTGTATAACGTGATACTACCCATGTATCTTCTTCTTCTTTCAGCTTTTCCAGGTTAGGGGTCACCACAGCAGATCACCTGTCCGCTCATGATTGGCAGTGGAGTTTTATGGTGTCAAGTTGCCAGAGTGGCGCCCAACCTTCCTCAGAAGGCATGCACTCACACCTAGGGCCAATTTAGAGTGCCCAATCCACCTACAGCATGTCTTTGGGATGAAACCGGAGTGCTCAGAGGAAACCCACGTGACCACAGAGAAGACATATAGACTCTGCACAGAAAGCACCCCAGCCGAGGATCGAACTGGAGAACCTCTTGCTGTGAGGAGGCAACGCTAACGCTGCAGCACCATGGCTGCCCTTGATACTATCCATGTATTACAAATAATAAATAAAAAAAAATGTGACACTACCCATGTATACCCAAGTGTCCTGTACAGTATAGTCACACCCCTTGCTACTGTAATGACAGCATATAAAAACAAGTTATGTACAGGACATTAAAGAAACATTATTTATTTCTTTATTTATTTTACATTTGTTTACTGGGAAAGCCCTGCTGGACACAGGTCCATTTTCAGCGGAGGCCCGGGGAGCTACATATAATATATATTAAAAAGTCACACATTTTGTAATATAACACAAAGCGCGCTGGGAGAAGGTTAAAAATACAATATAGTTCAACAGTCACACATTTCCTACTATAGCAGTTTTTCATTAACACACAGCAATAATTTCCAGTAGAACATGCAGGAAGAAGCAAGATATTCAGCAGGACATACAGGAAGAGTTTAGTAGAACAAGATTAGCAGCATTCTGGGCAGGGGCCTAGATCTAGGGTATACTGTAGATATAGGGTGGTGGTGATCTAACTTTTATTTGTTGGGGATCCCAGCAACAGAGAACAATTATGGCTTAACCTGGGGGGTGACATGGGCAGAGCCAGATTGTTGTGTAGTGAGTTTTGAGAAGTCTTTTAAATTGGGAGGTAGAGGTTGTGGAGGTTATGTGGTCTGGGAGTGTATTCCGGATTCTGGCAATAGAGGAGGCAAAAACGGATTTGCCTGCCTCATTTCTGTGTTTAATGACATTTATGTGGTTCTGATAAGTGTATCTTAAGGTTCTGGATGTGGTGTATAGGTGAATAAGTTGATGAAGGGCAGGGTTATTTTCAGGGTGGTAGTAGAGCTAGTGGGCAATTGTGAGTTGATTGAGGAGGAGGAGTTGAGGGAACTCAAGCCAGTTCAGCTGCTTGAGGGCCAAACAGTGATGAGACTTACAGTTGGCTTCGGTAGCAAACTTTGCAATCTTGTTGTAGCAAGATTCCATCTTGGTTAGTTCTGAGCTATGAAGGTTAGTTAGGATAGGGGAGGCATACATAAGGATGGATAGTAGATGGGTTCTTGCAATCATGGCTTTTGTATTTTTAGACATAAACTGTTTATTCCTATAAAGGAGGCCATTTTTTTTGTTGACCTTCTTGATTGTTTGGGCAATATGTGTGTCGTAATTCAGGTTATTATCGATTTCAACTCCTAATAGCTTTGTGTGAGTTGTTGGGGTGATTAGTGTATTATCTTTGGATTTTATGTCAAAGTTATTACATGATGTCATTACTCTGCTATTTTATGAGACTAGAATGTGAGCAATGGTTACCAGAGCTGAGCTATGTTTAGCAGGAGTACACATTGCTTAAATGTGAATGATAACCAGTAATTAGCTCAATTAAGCATATTTGCACACTGGTAAGCGTCGGTAAGCAAAGCCTACAGAGTTTAAGCACCTATTGGTTTAACCGTGTTTTAGTGCTGCTTAGTGCCGCACAAACTCACCCAAACCTGCTTACAACTGCTTAAAAGTGCCTTAATCACTCTGTATCCAGCAGCCCAGCTTCTGGACAGCAAATAAATAACCAGCCATGCTCAGTCTTGAGCCCAGGATGCTATACACCATAGTCACAGCAATTTACCACTAGGCCATCTTAGCTGTGAGATGTTAGGATGTTTTTTACAACATATCATGCAGTACAATCAGTTTACAATAGGAAAAACACACTGTGCAATAAAGAATGATTATCTACAAATATATACATGAAAAAATATTTACAATATAGAGTGATAGATATGTGTGGAGATACATATATAAATATATATATATATATATATATATATATATATATATATATATATATATATATATATATATATATATATATTACCAAAATACTGATGTGTGTGTATCTCTCTCTCTATATATATATATATATATATACATATATATATGTATGTATAAAATATATATATATATATATATATATATATATATATATATATATATATATGCATCCATGTCTCTAAATGCCCATACAAATATATGCTGCTGATAGACCACCCATAACTGGGGCAGCATGCGCAGTTGGATACAAAAGGACCCATGACACTCACATCTGCCCCCCCAGTTTAAATAATATGTGAACAGTACATTGCTACAAAATCATAATAGGCCATACACAATGGCCATACATATACCATGACCTTTTAGCAAAACAGCTACAATGAGTAACATTAGTAAACAAAAATATAAACAGCCAGTAATTCACACAAGTCCATTTTACTATGATGTCTTTGCCAAAGCCTTAAAGGAGTAACACATTACAAGAAATACTTGCCTTAATTAGAAGATGCAATTAACACTTCAGTACATTTAAATACACAGCCTCTAATTACACTGCTCATTCATCTCCCTAGGGGATAGAGTATCACATTTAAAAACATACAGTGATTCTGTACATAATAATTGTCCTTTGATGACAGATCAAACTGAGAAACAGAATTTTTCCAAAGCAGTACCTTGTAACCCACTACACTTAATTAAATGTATATACACAGCCTCCAATTGCAGTAGTCATTTAACCCCTGGAGTATAATGTATCACATTTAAGAATTTAAGCTGATTCTGTACATAACAAATGTCCTTTCATGACTACTACCCCCATCGTGAGAATTGTTAAAATGTACAGCTATAGAACTGTCTTCTTTCTCATCAGTAATATGTCTCACATGTTCTAACAGCCTAGTATTAGAACACTTGATACTCTCCCCCACATAAAATATGTTACAAGGGCATCTAAGAGCATTGTTCATAGACCAACCTTTTGAATGTACAGAGTCCCACATGTTGTCTACCCATTCCCCTCAGCTAGATTGGCAGAACAAAATAATAGTAGACCCAAACTATCAACCTCCTACTGTATGGCATCTGTACAAAGCCTGACATATTTTGGACAGAGACTGAAAAACATGGCCATACTTGAAATATTGCTGTTATACATTGAGAAAATAGTTGGTGTTACAGGGTTTGTTGTAACATATATTTTCTGAGGGATATAAAGTCTGAAACACAAATGGATGTTAGCATTTACTGATTGCAATCACCAGAGTATGCTTCTGATTTGCCAGGAGCAACACCTGTCTGGGGAAAATAAAAACATAGGCAAACCTCTGTCCATTATGTGGATAGCCCTACAGTTGAGAGCTATGCAGGCACAGAACTTTGTCAGACTGAACCCCATGGAGAAGTAGCATTTTCAGGCAAACCCTGTTAAACAAGCAGTATTCAAAACATATAATACCAGTACTCGCATTCTGCCTGTAAGTCTTGAATCTTCTCCACCATTTAGTTGGCTTGTCTCCACAGGTCTTGTTCTAAGAGGTATTAGCTCACACACCTCCAGGATGTCTTCCTCACAGGTAAGGGAAAGGCCCAATGCCCACATGGAGTACTAAATTACAGGAGTGTGTTGCCATGACATTGGCTATTGGAATAACTACACAGTTGCTCTGCATGCAATTATCAACTAGGGGACACCAATTGGTGCTCAGGCCATCACATGGTCATGAGCATTACCTACAAAAGACAATCTGACATCTATTCAAACCACCTCTGTCATAGACAGTCCATCAGTGTAAAGCTGTAGTAGTATGAGAAAAAAAGGATATATATGAGAAAAATCTAGAAAAAAAGATAAAATGGTATGTGAAACAAGTAAGCATGTAATTGAATCCAGTAGGTGGTCTGTAATAATGGAAAATAGGGGTTTGAAAGCATATGTCTCAACAAGACTTGTTGCACTGATGTACAGCTGAACAGCACTGATGGCCAGAGCATGTGGCTCTGTCTGTAGTGACTAGGCCAGCTACTGGGATGTTGTACATATCCATATGTTACCTATGCATAGAACTATGATACACATTTTGTCTTGTAAATATAAGACAACTATACAGAGCATGTGCAGAGGAAAGTACTGCTCCAGATGTGTGTGCTGAACTGCATGTTATATACTGAGCTCATACGATTCAACTGTCTAATGGTCTGCACACTGAGCATATGTGTGCCTCATATTTGTAATCATTTACCCATAGAGTTGTGTTATGTCTGTCAAATCCTTTCCAAATCTGTGAAAACTGACATTACATCCGCCTTCATTATCCTCTGGCTTTTCCCATTCAGGATTGCCACAGTGGATCATCTGTTGCCATTTCTGCCTGTCTTCTGAATCTTGCTGTCTCACATCAAACACCTGTATGTCCTGTCTCACCACATCCAGAAACCTTATATGAGGCCTTCCTCTCTTCCACTTACCTGGCAGCTACCCTTACCATCTTTTTCACAATATACTCAGCACCCCTCCTCAGCACATGTCCAAACTGATGTAATGCTGCCTCTCCAGCTTTGTCTCATATCCCTCCAACATGGCCTGAGCTTGTCATATACATATTGCTAAACCTGTGCACCCGTGTCACACCCATTGCAAATCATAACATCTGTAACTCTGCCATGTGCAGCTCTGACTCCTGCCTTTTTGTCAATGCCACTGTCTCCAACCCATATAACATAGGTTGTATCACTACCCTCTTGTAGACCTCACATATCATGTTTACTGGTACTCATCTGTCACATATCACTCCTGACACTTTTCTCCATCCTCTCCATCCTGCCTGTACTCTCTTCTTCACCTGTCCTCATTAGTCCTCATTATTCTGAAATGTTGATCCCAAACATTTGAACACATCCACCTTTGCCAACTGTACCCCATGCATCCTCAACATTCTGCTATCCTCCCTCTCAGTCACACACAGATATTCTGTCCTAGTGCTGCTGACCTTCATTCCTCTCCTCTCTAGAGCATATGTCCACCTCTCCAGAGTCTCCAAAAGCTGTTGCCTACTCTCAATACAGATCACAATGTCATCTGCAAATGACATAGTCAACGGTGTCTCCCATATGATCTTTTCTGTCAACCTGCCCATCACCATTGCAGATGAGAAAGGGCTCACAGCTGATCCCCAGTGTCATCCTACCTCCACCTTAAACACATTCATCAATCCCAATGCAGACCTCAGTGCTGTCACACCACCCTTGTACATTTCCTGTACCATTCTTACATATATCTCCTCCACTCATGACTTCATCATACAATACCACATCTCTTGTCTAGGCACCTTGTCACATGCTTTCTGTAAGTCCAGAGAGACACAGAGCAACTCCTGACCTTCCCCCTATTCCACCAGTAACAGTCTCAGAGCAAACATTACATTGGTAGTGCCCTTTCTATGCATGAAACCATACTGCTGACCAGTACTCCTCACCTCCCTGTGTAACCTAGCTTCCACTACTCTTACCCATAACTTCATGCTGTGACTGGTCAATGTTATCCCTCTGTAGTTATTACAGCTCTGCACATCAACCGCATTCTTAACACTGTACTCAAGCCCTTTCTCTCCACTCCTCATGCAAACTCACACTTCCCAAAATATCAGTCAACACTCTGGATAGCACACCACTGCCATTTCCCCCAAACAACCCCATGCATCCAAAGGTGTATAATGTGGACCAACAGGCTTGCCAGTATGCATCCTCTCCATAGTTATCCTTACATCCTTCTTGTTAAGCCATTGCACTTCCTGACTCACCATACCCACATCATCCAACCTTCTCTGTCTCATTCTCTTCATTCATCAGCTTCTCAAAGTACACTGTCCATGTGTTCAACACACTCTCCTCACTTGTGAGTACATATACCTCATTATCCTTTATCACCCTTATCTGCTGCACATCTTTCCTAGCTCAGTGCATCTGTCCAGCCAATTGGTACAATTCCTTTCATCCCTCCTTGGTGTCCAACCTGTCATAGAACTCTTCATGTGCCCATCCTCAGCCTTTGCCGCCTCTCTCTTTGCCATGCACATTATTCTGTCATACTCCTGCCTACTTTCCTCATCTCTCTGACAATCCCACTCCTTCTTCCCCAACCTCTGTCTCTGTATATTGTCTAGTACTTCCTCAGTCCACCAACAGGTGTCTTTGCACTGCTTCCTCCATCTACATGTCACCCCAAGCACACATCTAGCATTCTCCCTTACCAGCTGTGCAGTACTTAACCAGATACTTGTTAGATTGTCACTGCCACCCAGTGCCTGTCTGAACTCTTCCCTGAACTCCACTTCACAAACACACTTTTCCAATTCACATCATTTGATCCTTAGTGCTGCCCCCACACGCCTCCTCATCTTGATCACCAACATTATCTCACATACATTCTGTGCTACCTAAATACACTTTCCCCTGTCACCACTTTACAGTCTCCAATCTCCTTCAAACTGGCCCTCCTACATTAGATATATTCCACCTGTGTGCATCTTACTCCACTCTTGTATTTCACCCTATGCACCTCCCTCATGTTATAGTACTTATTTACCACAGCCATGTCCATCATTTTTGCAAAATCCACTACCATCTCACTGTCTCCACTCCTTTTAACACCATAAATACCCATCAATTCCCCATCCCCTCTGTTCCCTTCACCAACATGCCCATTGACATCTGCTGCAATGACCAGTCTGTCACCCTTGGTTACAGTCATCACCATGTCATCCAACTGACGTCACATTTCTCTTTCTCATCCAGTGCACAACCAAACTGCATAGTATATGCACTAGCAACAGTCATCATTACACCATCAGCTTCCAGCTTCAGAAACACCACTCTATCAGACACTTATGTCATCCTCCAAAACCACTCTTGGCATATTGTTCCTTCAGCAGAAGCCCTACCCCCTTCCACCTCCAGTTCACACCTTGATGGCACAGTTATGACCTGCCTACCATACACCCACCCATGATCCCCTTCCATGTGGTCTCTTGCACAGACACAATATATCAACTATCCCCTGGTCATCATATTAGCTATCCTGGTCCTAATACCACTCATAATGCCAACAGTAACAATTATTACCCTCAGTACCACCCTCCTAGCCTTTCCCCTCTCTTCCTGCCATATGACTGTTGGACATCCTCCAGGTGATGCCTGTCAGTGCAAAGGCTACTATGCTATTGAATGACTCAAGTATGTTACAGCAATATTGAGATACTGTCACTGATTTTGTCCCATTGCACCCATGTATGCATGGCATCTTACAGATGTCCTGCTGTAACAGGTTGAGAGGGATGACTGCACAGCAAGAGTGTGAATTTAGTATGCCATACTGACATACAATAGACATGTATGTGAGATATTAGCTATGCACATGTCAATATGAGTAGGTATATGTGTCCACCTTATGAATACAGACATGGAATATAAAATGTCAGTTAAAACAGCTGTACATGTTGTAGATATGTGTAATCTTAGTTACTGTGATGTGTTTCCCTGTTAGCGTCTACCAGGTGTAATGTCTCATCACCGGTGGGAGACCTTTTCAACAGTGGAATGCAACTTGATAATGGAAGCCATAATACAGAAATACACAGTACTGTTGGGACGAAGCCAGCAACATCTGTGGAAGAGGACCACCCTGTGGGATGACCCTGTCCCCAGGTAAATTAGGTGGGCCTGCACACATGTACATATGAGCAGAGCATCATGCCACCAACCTCGTATGCCATGGCTGGCAAAGGGCTGCTGCCGTGGCCAGGGATCTCACAACCACAGGTGGGAGCCCAGACATGCGGCCCCCACAGACACTAAATGAGGAGCTCCTTGCCAAGCTTGAGCTACCCATCACAGTACAACACCAGGGTACAAAGCCCCACTTGCCTGAGGTGGGTGGAATACACACAATGGACATGGAATGTGCAGGTAAGGTCCCAGTGGGGATTAGTAGACTACTATATGAAACATACTTGTATCTGTACAGTATCTACATGCATGTGCCAGGTCTGACTGCAGTTGTGGATGGGGATTTCTAATGCACAGAAGTGCAAATCTATGGTGAAGGACAGCAAATTGTGCAGTATTGGGTGTTGTACTGTAAATGTGGAGACATGCTGCATCCATCCTTTTCCAAGGGCACATGTAAGTCTGCTGACAATACCTCTCTCCCACAACTACATAGATCACTTTGGTCTGCATATGGGACAGCAGCCTGAAGCTGGAGGGTATGGAACTGTTCAGTTGTGCTTTGGCAATACCCCAGGCATGTGGAGGGCATGCAAGTTACCATGCACACAACTATGACTAATAGCCATATTGCTTTATGTACAAGTTCACTTGTGGTGGAGTTAATTGTATTGCATCACAGTGGTCACCACAGGGGCCTATCTGAAGAGAATGTAACATTCCTGTAGCATACCTCACAACCTACCAGTGCAAGATGTCTGGATTGACACCAGAAAAATGTGTTGGACAAACAGACTAAAGTAGGGACATGTGTGAACATCACTGCTATACAGTGGATATAAAATGTATAGACACACCTGTTAAAATGCCATTTGTTTCTGATATATACTGATTGAGGCCACAATATGTCAGTCCACACCTTTCGCTACCTTTAATTTGACCCATGACACGAACAATTAATTTGTAATACCAAGCATCTGGACTCATGTATTGCACCTACAAGCCTGGACAAGTGTGAGGGTAGCAGATGTATCAACTCAGTATGCTGTTTCAGTCAGGTATGATTCCTGATGCTGCCATATGCATTGGTATACTCACTGTGGCCTATTTAGCAACAATATTACATACATGGGCATTGTTAAGGAAGACAGAGCACTAATAGGTTCCAAACAAGACACATCTGTACAGAGGACTGGTGTGGTTTGTACAATGGTTTTACATGATGAATGTGATACACACACACACACACACACACACACACACACACACACACACACACACACACACACACACACACACACACCAGCATTCAGATTAGAACTCCTCCCTATCTATTTCTGTCCACTATAGTGCTACACAGTTATCAGATGTGCCACAGAGCTTACACAATTTCACATCCTCCAAAGGTACTGGTAACACACACTCACACACTCACACACACAAACACACACACACACACACACACACACACACACACACACACACACACACAGACTCACACATCAGCATTAAGATTAGAACTCCTACCTATCTATTTCTGTCCACTATAGTGCTACACAGTTATCAGATGCGTCACAGAGCTTACACAATTTCACATCCTCCAAAGGTACTGGTAACACACACTCACACACTCACACACACAAACACACACACACACACACACACACACACACACACAAACACACACACAAGCATTCAGATTAAAACTCCTACCTATCTATTTCTGTCTACTATAGTGTTGCACACTTATCAGATGCGCCATGGAGCTTACACAATGTCACCTCATTCAGAGGTACTGGTAAGGCGAATGACATCAACAGAACTACTAAATTAGGATGCGTATGGTGTTACACAACTCAAAATGGTATAACCTTCACAGTACAGGATTCTTACACAAACGCACACACACACACACACACACACACACACACACACACACACACACACACACACACACACATGAACAGTTACCAGTATTAAGATGAGAACTCCTGCCTATCTAGTTTTTTGTATTATGGTATTACGCAGTTAGATGCGCTATGCAGCTTACACAACTTCACCTTCTCCAAAGGTACTTCTAAGGTGAATGACAATAACAGCAGTAGTAAAATAGGGTGGGGGAAGTGTAATGGGTAGAGCAGGAATCAAAATGGTATAAGACACACAGTATCTGATTCACACACACACACACACACACACACACACACACACACACACACACACACACACACACACACACACACACACACACACACACACACACACACACACACACACACACACACACACACACACACACACACACACACACACAGTTGCCAGTATTGGGATCAGAACTCCTGCCTATCTAGTTAGGTCTACTATAGTGTTATGCAGTTACTGCACATGCTACAGAGCTTACTGGACTTACAACTGGCCAATGTGATGATAACTGCACAGCTGAGGTATTACAGGTGGCAGGAAGTCTGCCTTCAGTTTCTACTGTACATCTTGCTAGTTCTTTCTGTTTTGCACTTCCAATAGAATTATAGCTTTGCACTTCAACAGGTTATTGTATCAATAAGTGTATCACACTTGGTAGCCATCAGCAGTACTCATTCATCACAGAATTAGCCCCAGCACCTACTACTTACAACCACCCCTCATGACATGATTGAAGTGTGGTTTTCTATTCTTTCATCCATTCACCTGGTGCACTTGTCCATTCTGAGGCACTTTTGCAACTGCCTTATGTATACAGACAACCCTCTCCTCTAAACTCCAAACACTCAGACCAGTGAGAGTTACCCCTATATCACCAAATGTGGAAATATGCACTCTCCAGCAAAGACTGGGCTAGCTGGTCAAGATGATGAGATCAATACCTGCACCACACCATGTGGACCACATAGCTTGCCACAACGCCCACTATGACAGCCCTGACATACACTGAAAAGCCACACACACACTTTCACAGAGGCACTCAATGGACATTTACACAAACAGCACAGACGAACAAGACAGACGCCCAGTCAGATACCATGACATAGCACATGCCAAAGGACACATATGTCACCTACACATTGTGCCCCTCAACCTAAGCTCCTAAGGCTGACACCTTGCACAATACAGTGATCATGGGTGACTCAGTACTGTGACACACAGATGTCCCACTCACTATCTTGATTATGGAGTTGATAACAGCCAACTGCCTATCATGTGCCAGCATCCAACACATGACACACCCAGTCAGGCCACTCCACTACATCTAAAGTATCACTCTGTCATCATCCATGTGAGTGTGAATGACTTGAGACACACCTCCCTGGGCTACATGACAAGAGACATGGTTGAACACTCAGACATTGTGGTCCAACCAGGTGTGACAGTAGCCCTGAGCAGTATACTGCCATCACCCAGAATGATGCTGCAGTACTATCATGATTGATAGACCTCAATGCCTTGCCAGACATGTCCTAAAATGTCAGCCCTGGCTTTCCAGGTAAAGGGTAAGTGTCTTGCCACCCCTATAGTGTCTTATTAGGCAGTGTTCCAAATCAAATTACCACCGTAACAGCTAGAAATGTATGCAATCTAAGGGTCATGCTGCTCAGCAGTAGACATCTAACTGTCAAGATGCAGTCACTCAAAGCACTCCTCAGAGTGGAGGACATTGACGCTTGTGCTGTAACAGAGAGGTGTTTCACAACAGCAGACAGCAGCCCTGCACTAACAGGTTATGACGCTTCCACAGATGTCAGCACCAAAACATGGATCACACCTCCACAGCTGGTGTTGTCTCCATATCCATAATGGATATGCACAGGTCCAGACTAGTATCCAGCATAATGCATAGGAGGTACTTCCTGTAAAACTGACTTTGGGGAATAATGCAACCACACTATAGCCTGCTATCTGTCCCCAGCTATGTCCCTAGACTGTCAGTGCACATTCCTCAACACCCTGGCATCTATGAAAGTCCAACCCAAGACTGACATAGTAGGAGACTTCAACTACCACTCCATCACCTGGGGAAAGTAGTCAAGCATCAGTACACTGGCCTAACACTTCATGGAATTCATCAGTTCCAATGGCCTGGACCAGCTCATACTTACCCCCAGTAGAGGATGCAACAACCTTGACCTTTATTGATTACTTACATATGAGGCTGTTACTTGACCACAGTTGTCAATCCCTACCAGGTCAGATCCAAACATGATGTAATCAACGTGGAGCACAACATCTCACCCACACCCCCACAAAGGTAACCACCTTGCAAAACCTCTCCAATGCTGACATTGCAGTCATAAAAACAGGGGTGGATTACTTCACTGCACCCATGCCAATGGGAAATAGCTGCATGACTGTCGCATCATACACATATGCATTGCAAAAACATGTACATGGATGCATGGTACTAACCATAGTCAACAGAACACAGAGACTGTCCTCCAAACACTGGAAGCCATTGGGGTGGTCCTCTGGCATTACTAAAGTCTACAACAGAAGGAGAACACTGATGCAGAAAATGGTGGTGTGCCAATACTCGTGAACCCCCTTATTAACCTCAAACACAACTTGGGTTCCCTCATGGAATTACCTACAGGCAGCTATGAAGGCAGATTTGCAGCAGACACTGACAACAATCACAAAAGCCTTTGATAATTATATCAACAACCTCCACAGCAATAGCCACAAGTGCTGTGCGTTACTGCACAATGCTGATTCCTATCCTGACACAACAGATATTGGCCACAATCTTGCCAACACAGTCAATGCCAGCTTTACCCCTCTCTTCCCCCAAAGGGGACAATCACAATGGCAGATGAATGCCAGGCACCCAGCATTACTGCAGGCCAGGTTAGATCTGCATTGTCTACAGGCAAGGATACAGCTTCCATGGGACCCCAACATATCTGTGGCTATGTTCTACATGACATACAAGGAGGCCTGGCACAACATCTGTGTGCCTTGGTCAGTCACAGCCTCACTTCAGGCTTTGTTCTTCCAAAATGGCAAACTACTACAATAATCCCTCTCCATAAAGGGGTAGCATCTACAGACCCTGAGGATTATTGGGCCCTTAGCCTGACAAGTCTACTATGTATGGGCATGGGTGCATCATCAGGGACTTGATTGACCAAGATATGGGTGATCTCCTAACTCTGGACCCTACATAGTTTGGCTTTGTGAATGGCAGATCATGCCTGCTCAACCTGGTTGACGTCTTTGAGTGAGTCACCAGGGCTGTGTATGACAGTAAGGCACTGCATACAGCCTACATCAATCTGGCCAAGGCTTCTGATACCATTCCTCAGTCAGGGATTATTGGTAAACCCAACAAATTAGGCATCAACCCCTATATCAGTGGGTGGTTTGCAAATTGGTTCACAGAACATACAGTGTAACTGTGGCAAACTCCAAGTCAAACTGGCAAGAAGTCACGAGCGGGGTCCCATAGGGATCAGTACTGGATAGTGTCCTGTCTAGGATCTACTTCTCAGGAGTCCAGCCCAACACAGAGGAACTCTTGCTGATCAAGTTCACATAGGACTGCAAGCTGGGAGCTATCATGAACTCCACAAGTGATGCAGACATCCTACAGAAAGGCCTCAATGAGACCAATGAGTGGTATAAAAACCATGGGCAGAAGCTTAACACCACAAAATGCATCATCATCCCCTTTGGTAAAACACTCAGTTCCCAGTAAGTTCCACATCAACGGGGCCCAATGCACACTGTAAGCATTATAAGAGATCTGGAGACACAGGTTGACAGCAACTTCTACTTCAAGCACCACTTTGCCACTGTGGTCAGGAAGTCCTTCTGTATGGCACATTGCATTACCAAGAGTCTTGAGATCTCTGTCTATTATTCCCTCATTAGACCACTCAACATGTATTATGGCCCATTTGCCATGTACCTCACTAGACAGCTGCTACAGCTGGAGAAGCCACAGAAGCACCTCACTAAGGGGTTCCTAGGCACATCCTACACAGACAGACTCAGCAAACTCAAGCTAGTCTCTGTGTCATATCACCTAATTATCAGCTACCTGTGCTTGACTTACAAAGCCATGTCTAACCCATCTGGTTTAGAAATGCTACTTATATCCACACCACACACTGTAGAGACCTCTACCTCAGTACCACAATCACTACAACATGCTGGTGGGATAGGTCCCTCACCAAGAGACTGCACATGCCCTGGAATACACTTCCCATACATGTCATGCAGAGCCCCTAGCTGACCCTGCTCCAGAGATATCTTGATGAGTGGATGGGTAAATGACAGTTCAATCCAAGGATCACTGCAGTGGATATACTTGATACAGGCACTGGGATGTAACATTAGGTTGCACAATGGCAGGGCCCTTCTATGTGCTAGGCTTGTTAAGGCTCCTGGGCCATTACCTACTACACACTTGTGAACCTATAAAGGGAATGACATCAGCAGGACTGATAAAGTAGGGCAGTGGGTGGGAAACATTTCAAAATACTTCTACTTACAGACATACATACTCACACATAGATTTTGCTGGATACAAGAGTAGAACCCCTGCCAAACTAGTCATTTGTAGTATAGTGTTAAACATTTATCACACTCACTACTGAGCTTACAGGGCTGACAGCTGGCCAAGGTTGCTTATAAGGGACTGACATCATCTGGACTGATAACGTGGGACACTGTGAAGTGTCATGGGTGGGAATGGCATAAAACTGTTTCACCTATAAACACACAACTCCCTCAGTCTTGCACACACACACACACACACACACACACACACACACACACACACACACACACACACACACACACACACACACACACACACTTGCCAAGACTAAGATTAGAACTCCTACCTAACTAGTTATTTGTACTATCATGTTATGCAGTTATCACATGCACCACAGAACTTATGGGACTGAAGTCTGATGGAAGGAACTTTTAAGATGACTGATATCTGCAGGACTGCTAAAGTAGGGAAAGGGGATGTGTACTGGGTTTGAGTGGACCCAAAAGCTTTTAGTTGTGAAGTTGTGGACACACACACACACACACACACACACACACACACACACACACACACACACACACACACACACACACACACACACACACACACACACACACACACACACACACACACACACACACACACACTTACATTTGCCAGGACTGAGATTAGAACTCTTATCTAACTAGTCACTTATACTATCATATTATGCAGTTATCACATGTGCCACAGATCTTATGTGGCTGTGGCCTGACAGAAGGCATTTCTAAGATGACTGATATCTACAGGACTGCTAAAGTAGGGAAAGGAGAGCTGTACTGGGTTTTAATGGACCCAAAAGCTTTTAGTTGTGAACACACACACTTTTACATTTGCCAGGACTGAGATTAGAACTCCTACCTAATTAGTTGTTTGTACTATAGTGTTATGCAGTTATCACACACGCCACAGAGCTTATGGGGCTGGGCCTACCAAAAGTGACTTCTCTGGTGACAGACATTTTCAGGACTGCTAAGGTTGGGCAATGGAAAGTGCACTGGGTGGGGAAGACCTGTTCATTCCTTGATCCTACTGCCATTTCTCTAAGCATATGAGCATGCCCAGTGTGTCCTTCTATAGTACATGGGACTCCATTCCAAGGATTGTTGTACTCCAGTCTGGATTGTTTTGTGCTACACCCATACCTCTCAACCTGTTGGTGCAGGATATCTAGAGTTAGCCTATCAAAATGTGGGGACAATGGGCCATACAATGATTCTGACAATTTATCTCAGTAATGTATAGGTTGCAAGGGTTACAGGGCTGGTTGTAGCAGATATCTGTCACATATGCTATTTGACACTGTCATGTACTGTTTCAGTAGCTAGTGACATACCTCCTCAGATCATCATAGTGATTTACCAGAGGAGTGCAGGATGGATGATGCACACACAAGGTTTATGGGCCAAATACTACACATTCTTGCACTATCCAGCCTGTTGAGTGGTGTGTCTACAAACAATTGACTGCTGGTACTGTGGAAATGGCCCAGCACATTGGTGATATATTACAATGGTGGAATCTCTGTGCATTTATGTTCTGGCCTGGTCTGATTTCCAGTCCACAGTTGGGTAATATAAGTCAGACAGGATCAGTGTTACAGGCAGACTCCAGATAGAGTTGTAGGGAATAGGATATGTGTGGGTGTGTGTGACCTGGGCAGATACGTTTGCCTATAGCTACCAGTATTTTGCATTGGGCTCTCCTCAATGGTTGACTGCACTTGGAGGGTGTTGTGTGTGTCAGACTGCTTGACCAGCTTGGAGGTGTGTGTTTGTCACACATATATGTATGGCCCACCTCATTTTGCTTGGATGACCACATGTTGGGGGTCCTCTGGGAGCAGACATGTTATCATTTCCAGGGTTAGGCCTGCCTGCAGTGAGTGCATTCCCATGTTTAAACTCCTAGCCCTGCCTGTAGACTGTACAGTGTATCACAGAATGCCCACACCCATGACTCATATATCTTGTCGGTTACCCAAACAAGTGTGGTTTTCCAGCAAAAGTGTTTTGCAAGTCACTCAGGGTTGAAGTCAGATATTACTGACAGTTGACATTGCAGTTTCAGACTTCGTACCCATCAGACATTCCATGCTACTACAAATCATTTCATGAATTTTATAACATTATTAGAGCAGTATTTCACAGGCGCCCTTCTCTTTGGACCTTCATCACCACATTATTCATAGCTTTGTCCCGATTTTTTGTCTCCCTGAGGCTGTCAGGTTTGCTCCTAGCAGTTGTCAGCATGGCCTGCCTTTGCATTTTGTGGACTGTGTTATATTGTTGTTATGGACCCCATGAAACTCCCTTAAGGGCACTGTGGGTGAGGCATAGGCATTTGCCAGAGGCTTTAAGGAAAGGTGTGACAGATGCTGGACATCTGTAGCATGGCAGTGCATTCTAATGGCCATATGTTCCCAGGCTGCTGGCAGGAGACACCCCTGGGATGGCACCAGTAAGTTGACTGTGGGTGTTACTGACAATTGCTTTTTGTTACTATTATGCCATCAGTCTGGGTGACAGATGGATGTTACTTTAATCTAGGAACATGTTACTGCATTTCTATGGGACTATGGGGGGGGGGGGGTGACACAACTGTACACGATACACATCTGCACAGACTGTGCTGATATTTGCTTAACATTTTGGTCCCATGTAGCATAGTGGTGTGCCCTATCTTTCAGACTACAGACATAACAGTATCAACCACAGGTCAGATTGTTCTGGTGTAGACATTTGTAGTTTCAGACTTCTTAGCTTTCAAAGCCATACTTCCACTGCCAGACCTGCTGTGATATCACTGTGTAAAAGTCTGTGGATGGGGATTTCATGGATGTTGCCATGTGGTGGCCTTTCCCAGGCATTTCTGTATGGCTGTCTACAGCTGATCTGCTGTGTGAGGTTGGTGGTGGGTATAGGATCCCCACTTTGACATCCAAGCATGTGACCTATGACCCCCCCAGTTATTTGGCACACCACATATACTGCAGTGGTATTTGTCGACTAGGGTGGTACTGCATGGTGTGGGTAAGGCAGTACTGGGGATACACATCCTGCTGTCCCACAGAGCTGTCAGTTGTCTGCTGCTATCCCAGTTAGCCACCCCATTCCCTTACATGCTTGATCAATACCATAGATATGCTATCAGAATATTCAACCCCAATATTTTAATTTGTTATAGAGACTGGCTTACCTTATGCCTGCAGTTGTTGTGAGGATGGTGCTTGAGGGCTGACTATGTCGGATGTACACAGTACACTGCCTATACATGGTCAGGTATCGGTGGTGTGATGTTTGGCATCCATTTTACTGTGTGTGTGAATAAGAGAAAAAGAGAGAGATCAATCCCTGGGGACCTACAGTGTCAGTGTATGTGCTATGCTTCACCTCTTTGCCAAGGCCTGGGCATACTGAGCACACCTCCATCTGTCTACAGGGGCAGGCTCAGGATGTTCCTCCTCCGTGTTCCTCTGTGCATGTGGAGGCCTTGCCAATGATGGGGGGCTGTGTGGCCCTTCTCCATTTTGTTCCTGCTGCAGCTGTTTTCACAGGCTCATATTGTGTAGCATGGCACATACTATGACCATGTGTGCACATGTGGCTAGTGAGTACTGCAAGGCTCCACCGGATATGTCAAGACAGTGGAACCATGACTTGACCATCCCAAACACATTTTCTATAATGATCCTGGTTTGTGCGTGTGCCTCATTATGGCGTTCTTGTGTGGGTGTGTGCGCATTCCTGATGGGTGTCATCATCCATGGATCTAGTGCATAGCTAGAATCCCCCACTAAATGGCCATATAGGATGTCCCCCCTGGTAAACCACTGATACAGCTGGGAGGAATGCCAGATATGGGAGTCATGATAGCTCCTAGGGCAGCCAGCACACACATAAATGATAATGTCCAGGGCATTGCACGTGACCTGGCAGTTGATGGAGTGGAACCCCTTCTGGTTTATGTAGACCCTACCCCAGTCACCAGGTGGTGCTTTGATGTGGATGTGCATGCAGTACCTCTGGGTAGTCTGCTACATGGTGGAAGAGATGCATATTGCAGGACCTCTCCTCATGGGTGGTGGGGAATTTAATATACTCCTCGGCATGTCGTCACATGGCATCCAGGAACTCGTGGAGTGTCCTGGATGCAGATGCCTGTTAGACCCCCATGATATCCCCAGTTGGTCTTTGGAAAGTACCTGTAGCTAGTATTCTTAGAGCTACACATACCTTGGCATCCACTGGGATGGGTTCCCCTCTGTTTGTTCTAGATGTGAGGTGAGGCCAGCACAGCTGCACAATTGGCTGCAGTATGTCCCTGTCCACCCTGTAGCACTCTACTATCTTCAGATCATGTAGTCCCTGATAGGTTACCCTGTGAGTGAACACTCTTCTCCTCCTCCTCATAAGTCTGGGGCAGTTGTCAACATTGTCCTCTTCACCACCCTGAGCCTCTTGCACATACGGATGTATGAGAGTGACAGCAGCCCCTAACATTTTGTTAGTTTTGTCAGATAAAATTTCCCCATCTGCGTACACTGGTGGTGTAGAGTTTGTGGGAAAAAACAGACTGAAAGGTGTTTGCATAATTTGTAGTGGTGTGCTGCAGATACTGCTTGTGTGATTGGCGGAGTACGATACATTCCACCTGCCAGCTCTATTATTTGTATTTGAGTGCCTCTATTCTGCTATTTCCCTTTTTTTCTTGTTCCACTTGCCATTTCCTGTATTTTTTTATTTTTGTGGTTTAAATCTCAGTGCATGCTGTGTGCACCCATTATTTAGGCAAGGTAGACAAGGCTATACATCTTCAGACACACCCCCTTGCTTACATATACAGAGTGCTGCCATTTTCTCTGTTTTTTTTTTTTTTTGTTTAAGTCCCAGTGCGTGCCGCGCAAACCCGTTTAGCTAAGTTAAACATGTTTTAGCAGAAATGTCCCTTCCTGGACTCGAACACGCTCTTCATTTCACCGTGCAAGATATTACAGCCTGAGACACACCCCTTTGCTTAGCTGGGCTTAGCTAAGTGCAAACCCACCCAAAAGTGCTCCAATGTGCTTACAGTAAGCACAACACCCCCTCTTTTCATGTTAGTTACTCATCCTGCCTACACAATCCTGTTCTAGCACCTACACGGTTAGGTGCAGATTTTAGACTTAGAATATTTTATGATTCAGTAAACTTCCCCTCATTTGCATGCCCACTACCTTAGCCATAGATACTGCACTGACATGGAGCCTTTCCCCTTGACAACCGCTGTCCCCTGGGATTCCTTTGATTCTACATGCCATAGACTATAATGTCAAAATGCAGATTTTCTTTAAACTTGTGTTTTCACACTTTTTTTTTATTTTCGACACTATCGTGTTTGAGCGCCACTAAGCTATGCTTAAATGGCTAAGATCGGCCACAAATAAAAAAGTTATTTTATATTAAAATTAAACATTTATTCATGCCAATGGCTATATATTTGGCAATTGGCATGCCTATAGATGTGAATACGTGCTTTTTTTGTGCTGTCATGCCTCTGTTTTCTTTTTTGCAGAAATGTGTTCAGTTAGTAACTGAACACATTTCTAAACTGACACTGTTCCTGCATGGAGACCTGGCAGCTTCCTGAATCACTAATTCTCCTCATTTGCATGTTTTTCACCAGCAAATAAGGTAATTAGCATGCCGCACAGTCTTCCATGCAGGAACAGTGTACACAGGCTCGTGCACATCGAATCAGCTGTTTGCTGAATCGCTCAGCAGCCGAAATCCGTGCAGGTGCTGCTACACTGTTCCTGGATGATGTTTTAGTGTTTGTGAATCCCAGGGTCTGACTGTTTTCAGTGTTGTGGCAGTGCTACCATGCCAGGAAGAAAGCTGTGGGGAAATGGAGAATTCTGCTAATCTTGCCTGGCAAGAGTGTGTATGTTTGTGTGTGTGCATGTGTATGTGAGTGTTTGTGTGAGTGTGTGTAAAAATAATAATTTGTGAAACAGAGTTACCCTGGATAAAGTGTCACTGTAAGGTGTTTGGTTCACAGAGAGAGCTCAGTGAAAGACTTAGTTCTGTATGTGGTCTGTATGCAGTGCAATCTGGAAATGGAAGTTAGAAGTCCATACCCAGGACAACAGTGCATTTTCTCTTTCTGATCTTGAAGCCAAGTTGTATTTCAGAAACTAACTACTGAAGCAGACTTGTGTGCACTTTCTTGCTGTTACTTCATACTTGGTTGGCAGTATTGGGGTTCAAACACCATCATTTCCAGTCCAGCTTTTGTTATCTGACAGTGATTATAGAACATTTTCATGTTTTGTGACAGGTACCACTGTGCCTCCGCAGAAGGAGGTATAAAAAAAACAATATTTTTAAATCATCTGTCCTGAGGCAGATTGTAGCATTAGCAATCCAAAAAGGGTAGATCACACTTCTCTATCAAAGTAAATTTATCTCATATAATAAGCCTGTATAATGCATTTTCTCCAATGAACGTTACTTTAAGTCTTCTAAGATATAAGTAGCCACAGACAAATACCTACATGTTTTACTTCTGTTGACAGTCAAACTAATTATTAGCTCAATTCATATAGTTAATATAAAAGAAGTATCTTTTTCTGTAATTCATGGAAGGGATCTCATTTAAAAAATGGTATTACTTATCATCATCTCATTTAAGTGGTAATGATAAAATTAACATATGCATACATACATACAAGTGCGCGAGCACGCAGACACACACGCACGCACACACACACACACACACACACACACACACACACACACACACACACACACACACACACACACACACACACATGAAAAATTTGAATTTTGTTAAATTATAACTTAAAATATGTGACCTCATAAATGCATCCTGGCATGGAAATCCTGGAACATATAATCTCAAACAAAACTAAAATAATGGAAACAAAATTATAGTAAATGAATGAAACAAGTTGTTTGTTATTTATTTGTTGATATTTTTTCCAGGTTTTTAACCATGTAGGCAGGCTGATCTGCAGACATTTTTCAGCCATGACCTGGGCCAAATGGCACAAAACAAAGTGTAGTACATACAAATCAAAATGGTAGCATACATAAGATGGATAGAAAAAAGTGAATAGAATATGTTAACAGTACATAAAGAGTGTGTAAAATTAAGAAATCATGAGCTTTTTATTTCACATTATTCTAAACCTTTTTCTAGTATGCAAAAAAGAAGCTAGCAAGTACGGCTGGTGCAAGGCAACCAAGCTAGTCAGACCAGATGAAAAAAAATGCCAGCACCAGTGATGAGCTGAGAGAACTGTAAGAGCTTTATTAAGCTGAAATACTAGACCGGTTTCAGCACATGGCTTTCATCAGTAGATTAACACAGAGTAAAAGAGAAGCCCAACAATAAATACCTCTGCCCATGAGGTAGTATGACATCATTTCCTGTCTAGAAAAATATAAATGATAAATATATACTTATATAGATTTATAAATTCAAAGAGCATGTGTATAAAATAAGTTTATCAAACAATAAATCTGGCATATACATATAATATAATAGAGAGAATATTTATAGTTTGTCATTGAGTCCAGGGGAAAACAACCCCCCAAGTTTCACTATCCATTTCCTTTCTTTGTTATTAAGAATTCCATGCCATCCAGTTTTAAAGGCCCGATTGCCTACAATGTTGTCTATAATGGTAAATGAAAATTTAGCAGTGGGATGATTCAATGTGTGTCTATATAGGGCATTGGTAACCCTGGCATTCCTAATGTCACCCAGATGTTCAGATATTCTAATTCTGAACTGTCTAGATGTCTGACGAATATAGAAGGCTTGACAGGTGCATGTTAGACAATCCAATCTGTACTACAATTACCAAAGCAACGGATGTTGTATAGATGCCCTGTGTTCTTGCTAGTAAATGTTTTAGTTTTAAATATGTAACTGCAAAAACTACAGTGTCCACAAGGGTAGGATCCAACTAATTTTTCACCCGTGAGGGTCCTCTGATAAGGAGTATCATCCCTTGATGTTATTTTCTTATAATGAGAGAAATGAGATCCCATTGTCTTGCCCTTTCTATATGAAAATGAACACCTATCCCCAAGTGGTCCTCTAATAGAGTATGAGACTTCAGTATATTCCAATGTTTATCCATCCACACCACACACTGTAGAGACCTCTACCTCAGTACCACAATCACTACAACATGCTGGTGGGACAGGTCCCTCACCAAGAGACTGCACATGCCCTGGAATACACTTCCCATGCATGTCATGCAGAGCACCTAGCTGACCCTGCTCCAGAGAAATCTTGATGAGTGGATGGGTAATAGACAGTTCAATCCAAGGATCACTGCAGTGGATATACTTGATACAGGCACTGGGATGTAACATTAGGTTGCACAATGGCAGGGCCCTTCTATGTGCTAGGCTTGTTAAGGCTCCTGGGCCATTACCTACTACACACTTGTGAACCTATAAAGGGAATGACATCAGCAGGACTGATAAAGTAAGGCAGTGGGTGGGAAACATTTCAAAATACTTCTACTTACAAACATACATACCCACATATATCAATGTCCAAAAGATGCATAGTATTTCTACCATATGTAGTGACAGATCTCAAGATCTCCTGATTAGTCTGCCTATGGTGTTTTCTGTATTCCAATAATGTATCCCTGGTCTGATTTTTACTCCATTTCATGGCTGAACAAACAGTATGTCTAGAATATCCCCTTGTGAGAAACCTATTGGCAAGATCTTTATGATGTTGTCTCAAGTCTGGTTCAGAGGAACAAATCCTTTTAACCCACAAAAACTGGGATTTAGGGATATTATTAGTAGTGTGCTTGGGATGTAGACTGTTGGCATGTAGCAAGGTGTTATATTCTGGAAATTTGCAATATACAGAAGTTTTAAGGGTGTTATCTGGTTGACGCTGTAAAAAAAAACGTCTAAGAAGTGTATTTCATTATGATGGTATTCAACCGTAAACTCCGCACCCCATATATTACCATTAAGATGTTCAACAAACTTCTGTAAATAGTCACTTCCTCCTTTCCAGACTAGCCAACAATCATCCAAGTACCTTCTCCAGATGTCAATTTCAGGTATGTATATGTTATGAAGCTCATCATAAATGATATGTTCCTCAACATACCCCATGTAAAGGTCAGCATAAATAGGTGCAAATGAAGCACCCAAAGCTGTACCCTGTATCTGCCAGTAGCAATCCTCTTTAAAATAAAAAACATTTTTGGTGAGGATATGTTCGCCATACAAATCAATAATGTGTTAAATCCAGGGGAGTAAATGCCTGCTTTATTCAGCCAAAAGTCCAATGCTGATAATCCAGCCCAATGTGGAATACTGGTATAGAGAGATTTGACATCAACAGTACACATTAGCCAATGTGGCTCTAATTGTGAATCTGAAACAATTTGTAAAAATTCTGTTGTGTCCTGAAGTCTAGCTCTAATCAATGGCAAAAGAGGTTTAAGTTTTTCCATGAGAAAAACAGATAGGGGTTCAGTAAGTGATCCAATCCCTGAAACAATTGGTCTACCCGGCGGTTGATGAAGAGATTTATGGATTTTTGGTAATAGATATAAATACTGTTTCGCAGGATCCATAACCATTAAATGTGACTTAATCTTATCAGAAATAATACCAGCCTCCACTGCCTCCTGTAAAAAATCATCAATTTCTCTTCTAAAATTAGGTGTGGGGTCAGTAGTCATTCTCATGTAATGATGGGGGTTAGACAACTGTCTATTTCCCTCATCCCAATAATAATCGGCATCCATGACTACAACCGCACCACCCTTATCAGCAGAAAGAATGATTATATTGGTATTATTCCTGAGGTGTATTAAGGCTAATTGTTCAGCTCTCGATAAATTGTGTTTAATGGTATTATCTGATCCCAGATGAAAATGTAGATCTTTGATAACTGCCTGCTGAAAAATGGCCACATGTTTATCCATTGGAGGGTTAAAGGTAGACTGATGAAATCTGAATTCAGAAGATCTTTGAACAGGATCTGGTTGATCCTGTTGTCTGAAAAACAAGTTAAGATTAACTTTACTACAAAATGCAATAATGTCTGAAACTAGAGAACTTTCATCAACAAAGAAGCCAGAGATGAATCCAAGACCTTTATTTAACATTGGTCAGACATCTAGACAGTTCAGAATTAGAATATCTGAACATCTGGGTGACATTAGGAATGCCAGGGTTACCAATGCCCTATATAGACACACATTGAATCATCCCACTGCTAAATTTTCATTTACCATTATAGACAACATTGTAGGCAATCGGGCCTTTAAAACTGGATGGCATGGAATTCTTAATAACAAAGAATGGAAATGGATAGTGAAACTTGGGGGTTTGTTTTCCCCTGAACTCAATGACAAACTATAAATATTCTCTCTATTATATTATATGTATGTGCCATATTTATTGTTGTTTGATAAACTTATTTTATACACATGCTCTTTGCATTTATAAATCTATATAAGTATATATTTATCATTTATATTTTTCTAGACAGGAAATGATGTCATACTACCTCATGGGCAGAGGTATTTATTGTTGGGCTTCTCTTTTACTCTGTGTTACTCTGCTAATGAAAGCCATGTGCTGAAACCGGTCTAGTATTTCAGCTTAATAAAGCTCTTACAGTTCTCTCAGCTCATCACTGGTGCTGGCGTTTTTTTCATTTTTTTGCGGGTTAAAAGGATTTGTTCCTCTTGAGACAACATCATAAAGATCTTGCCAATAGGTTTCTCACATAGGGATATGCTAGACATACTGTTTGTTCAGCCATGCAATTGAGTAAAAATCAGACCACGGATACATTATTGGAATACAGAAAACACCATAGGCAGACTAATCAGGAGATCTTGAGATTTGTCACTACATATGGTAGAAATACTATGCATCTTCTGGACATTGTAGATAAACATTGGAATATACTGAAGTCTCATACTCTATTAGAGGACCACTTGGGGATAGGTGTTCATTTTCATATAGAAAGGGCAAGACAATGGGATCTCATTTCTCTCATTATAAGAAAATAACATCAAGGGATGATACTCCTTATCAGAGGACCCTCACGGGTGAAAAATTAGTTGGATCCTACCCTTGTGGACACTGTAGTTTTTGCAGTTACATATTTAAAACTAAAACATTTACTAGCAAGAACACAGGACATCTATACAACATCCGTTGCTTTGGTAATTGTAGTACAGATTGGATTGTCTAACATGCACCTGTCAAGCCTTCTACATTTGTCAGACATCTAGACAGTTCAGAATTAGAATATCTGAACATATGGGTGACATTAGGAATGCCAGGGTTACCAATGCCCTATATAGACACACATTGAATCATCCCACTGCTAAATTTTCATTTACCATTATAGACAACATTGTAGGCAATCGGGCCTTTAAAACTGGATGGCATGGAATTCTTAATAACAAAGAAAGGAAATGGATAGTGAAACTTGGGGGTTTGTTTTCCCCTGGACTCAATGACAAACTATAAATATTCTCTCTATTATATTATATGTATGTGCCAGATTTATTGTTGTTTGATAAACTTATTTTATACACATGCTCTTTGAATTTATAAATCTATATAAGTATATATTTATCATTTATATTTTTCTAGACAGGAAATGATGTCATACTACCTCATGGGCAGAGGTATTTATTGTTGGGCTTCTCTTTTACTCTGTGTTAATCTACTGATGAAAGCCATGTGCTGAAACCGATCTAGTATTTCAGCTTAATAAAGCTTTTACAGTTCTCTCAGCTCGTCACTCGTGCTGGCCTTTTTCTAGTATGTAAGGTGTACAATCATGGTAAGTGCAAGAGCTTTTGACATAGGCATTGTGTGCAATGACTGTCAAACTCTGACTAGCTATTATCTATAAAGATAGGCATTTGGGTTTGTCAAGGAATATGTCAAGGCAGCGGAACTGTGACTTGAGCATCCCAAACACACTCTCTATAATGATCCTGGTTTGTGCGTGTGCCTCAATATGGCATTCTTGTGTGGGAGTGTGTGCATTTCTGATGGGTGTCATCATCCAATGCTCCAGTGCATAGCCAGAATCCCCCACTAAATGGCCATACAGGATGTCCCCCCAGTATACCCCTGATACAGCTGTGAGGAGTGCCAGATATGGGAGTCGTGATAGCTTCCAGGGCAGCCAGCGCAAACATAAATGATAATGCCCAGGGCATCGCACATGACCTGGCAGTTGATGGAGTGGAACCCCTTGTGGTTTATATAGACCCTACCCCGGTCACAGGGTGGTGCTTTGATGTGGATGTGCATGCAATCTATGGTACCCAGTACCTCTGGGTAATCTGCTACATGGTGGAAGAGATGCATATTGCAGGTCCTCTCCTCATGGGTGGTGGGGAATTTAATATGCTCCTCAGCATGTGGAAACATGGCATTCAGGAACTGGTTGAGTATCCTGGATGCAGATGCCTGTGAGACCCCCATCGTATCCCCAGTTGGTCTTTGGAAAGTACTTGTAGCTAGTATTCTTATAGCTGCACATACTTTGGCATCCACTGAGATGGGTTCCCCTCTGTTTGTTCTGGATGTGAGGCAAGGCCGGCACAGCTCCACAATTTGCTGCAGTATGTCACTGTCCACCATGTAGCACTCTACTATCTCCAGATCATGTAGCCCCTGATAGGTTACCCTGGGCCCGAACACTCTTCTCCTCCTCCTCATAAGTCTGGGGCAGTTGTCAACATTGTCCTCTTCTCCACCCTCAGCCTCTTGCACATACAGATGTATGAGAGTGATAACAGCCCCTAACATTTTGTTAGTTTTGTCAGGTAAAATTTCCTCTTCTGTGTACACTGGTGGTGTAGAGTTTGTGGGAAAAACCAGACTGAAAGGTGTTTGCATAGTTTATAGTGTTGTGCTGCAGATGCTGCCTGTGTGATTTGCTGCGTATGATACATTCCACCTGCCAGCTCTATTACTTGTATTTAAGTGCTTCTATTCTGCTATTTCCCTTTTTTTTGTTCCACTTGCCATTTCCTGTATTTTTTTTTTTTTTTGTTTTAAATCCCAGTGCACGCCGTGTGCACCCATTTAGGCAAGGTAAAAAAGGCTATACATCTTCAGACACACCTCCTTGCTTACATATACACAGTGCTGCCATTTCTTGCGTTTTTTTTTTTTTTTAAGTCCCAGTGCATGCTGAGCAAACCTGTTTAGCAACGTTAAACATGTTTTAGCAGAAATGTCCCTTCCTGGACTCAAACATGCTCTTTATTTCATGGTGTAAGATATTACAATCTGAGACACACCCCTTTGCTTAGCTGGGTTTAGCTAAGCGCAAACCCACCCAAAAGAGCTCCAACGTGCTTACAGCAAACATATCACCCCCCCTTTCCATGTTAGTTGCTCCTCATGCCTACACAATCCTGTTCTAGAACCTACATGGTTAGGTGCAGGTTTTGGACTTAGAATATTTTGTGATTCGGTAAACTTCCCCTAATTTGCATACCCACTGCCTTAGCCATAGATACTGCACTGACACGGAGCCTTTCCCCTTGACAACCAGTGTCACTTGGCATTGCTTTGATTCTACATGCCATAGACTATAATGTCAAAATTCAGATTTTCTTTAAACTTCTGTTTTCACATTTTTTCTTTTTATTTTCGACACTGTCGTGTTTGAGCGCCACAAAGCTATGCTTAAACGGTTGAAATTGGCCACAAAAAAAGTTATTTTATATTAAAATTAAACATTTATTCATGCCAGTGGCCATACATTTGGCCATTGCCATGCCTAGACATGAGAATACATGTTTTTTTGTGATGATATGCCTCCGTTTTTTTTTTTGCAGAAATGTGTTCACTTAGTAACTGAACACATTTCTGCACAGACACTGTTCCTGCACGGAGACCTGGCAGCTTCCTGAATCGCTAATTCAACTCATTTGCTTGGTTTTCACCAGCAAATGAGGTGATTAGCATGCCGCACAGACTTCCATGCAGGAACAGTGTAGACAGTCTCATACACATCGGATCAGCTGTTTACTGAATCGCTCGGCAGCCGAACTCCATGCAGGTGCTGCTACACTTTTTCTGCATGGTGTTTTAGTATTCGTGAATCCCGGGGTCTGACTGTTTTCTGAGTTGTGGCAGTGCTACCATGCCAGGAAGAAAGCTGTCGGAAATGGAGAATTCTGCTAATCTTGCCTGGCAAGAGTGTGTATGTTTGTGTGTGTGCATGTGTATGTGAGTGTTTGTATGAGTGTGTGTAAAAATAATAATTTGTGAAACAGAGTTACCCTGAATAAAGTGTCACTGTAAGGTATATGGTTCACAGAGAGAGCTCAGTGAAAGACTTAATTCTGTATGTGGTCTGTATGCAGTGCAGTCTGGAAATGAAAGTTAGAAGTCCATACCCAGGACAAAAGTGCATTTTCTCTTTCTGATCTTGAAGCCAAGTTGTATTTCAGAAACTAACTACTGAAGGAGACTTATGTGCAATTTCTTGCTGTTACTTCATACTTGGTTGGCAGTGGTGGGATTCAAACGCCATCAGAGTCAGTCCAGCTTTTGTTATCTGACACCAATTATAGAACATTTTCATGTTTTTTGACAGGTACCACTGTGCCTCCGCAGAGGGAGGTATAAAAAAACAATATTTTTAAATCACCTGTCCTAGGGCAGATTGTAGCATTAGCAAGCCAGAAAGGGTAGACCACACTTCTCTATCACAGTAAATTTATTATCTCATATAATAAGCATGTATAATACATTTTCTCCAATGAAAGTTACTTTAAGTCTTCTATGATATAAGCAGCAACCGACAAACACCTATACATTTTACTTCTGTTGACAGTCAAACAAATTATTAGCTCATTTCATATAGCTAATATAAAAGAAGTAGCTTTTTCTGTAATTCATGGAAGGGATATCATTTAAAAAGCAGAATTACTTAGCATCATCTCATTTACGTGGTAATGATAAAATTGACATATGCATACATACATACAAGTGCTTGCGCGCGCACAAACACACACACACACACACACACACACACACACACACACACACACACACACACACACACAGACTAAAAATTTTAATTTTGTTAAATTATAACTTAAAATATGTGACCTCATAATTGCATCCTATCATGGAAAGCCTGGAACATATAATCTCAAACAAGACTAAAATAATGGAAACAAAATTATAGTAAATGAATGAAACAAGTTGTTTGTTATTTATTTGTTGATATTTTTTGCAGGTTGTTAACCGTGTAGGCAGGCTGGTCTGCAGATATTTTTCAGCCATGACCTGGGCTAAATAGCACAAAACAAAGTACAGTACATACTAATCAAAATGGTAGCATACATTAGATGGATATAAAAAAGTAAATAGAATGTGTTAACAGTACATAAAGTGTGTGTAAAATTAAGAAATCATGAGAGTTTTATTTCACATTATTCTAAACTTTTTTCTAGTATGCAAGGTGTACAGTCATAGTAAGTGCAAGAGCTTTTGACATAGGCATTGTGTGCAATGACTGTCAAACTCTGACTAGCTATTATCTATAACGATAGGCATTTGATTTCCTGGAGAAATTGTTCTTTTACTTTTGTTTTAAATGTTTCCAGAGTGTTTTGCTACCTAGCTTCCCTGGGAGTTTCTTTCAGATTGCTGTAGCCATTTTACAGAATGCATGTTCTGCTGCTGGTGTCTTGAAATAAGGTCGAGCAAGTGTTACCTCTTCCTGACTGTCGATCAGTAAGTAGTGAGGTTGTAAAGCTGTAGCTTGGATCTTAGAGGTGGATAATGCTCTATTTTAATTACTTGCATTTTTTTAAGTTGCTATTCCATTGGCGGGTAGCTCTTTGTAGCAAAGGAAGAGTTGGCAGTGACGACCACTTTGTTCTGCAAACACAGCAAATCAACAGATCTTGTTTATAGTAGCAGGTAATTTGAGTGTATTTGGAGAAGAGTGAAGAGTTATTAATACGAGGCCATATCGCACCTTTCTGTGGATCGCATTGTGTGATCACAGATCTGCATGTACCCCATATATTAACTCTGTGGCTACACTAACTCAGAATAAAGGAACTTGTTGATTTTAATGTAAAACTAAAGCAGTATAAACAGGATTATTATAGTTAGTTCATGGAGTCTGAAGGGCAGATACTCCTGTTAAGCAATTAGAACATTATTTACTGCTCTTCCTTCAGCATTCTGCTGCATTGTTGCAGTTCTGTATTTCCACTTTTATTTCTACACTTCAATAATTTAGGAGTCATATTACTGATGGTAAATTAAGCATCAGGCACTCTAAAACACATTTCACAAAGCATTCCTGGGTACAAAGTCATACCTGTTTTCAACATACTCAAAATATGTGTAGACCAGTGGTGCACAACGTCCTGCCCAGGGGCCAGATCTGGCCCTCCACGCAATGCCATCCAGCCCCCAGAGAGTAACCAAAAGAATATAAAAAAGTGAAAAAATACTATGCCTTACTCCAGTCATGCAAACTTTCCAGCACATGCTTACTTACTTAATTGACTGCAGTTGCACACACAAAAAAAAACAAAAAAAAAAACAAAAAAAATCTTGCTTTTTTCCCACTTTTCTGAGATTTAAAAAAGTTCAGTTACAGGCTTGCTGTTCCTGAACTGTTTGTAAGTTTCTGTGAGGCCATTTTTGCTTGGGCTAAAGGAAAGTCTCTGTTGATCAGTGGCAGTGAAAAACATTGAGCAGCGGAGTGGTTACTGACTTGAAACTGTAGTTTTATTGACCAGGAGGGGCATTTCCAAAACTCCTTCATCTTCCTCTCTTAAAACCTAGTTGCCTCGTGGGTTTGGCGTCTTTTCAGGCTTGTTGGCTGTTGGTGAAGCACCCACCAAGAGGAGAAAATGCTGAGAGAAGAAGGGAGCCACTTTTGAGATTTTAAGTATTTTTTCTCTGTTTATTTGCTAAGTTTTTCTGCATAGTTGCCTAGTTTGAGCATTTTCTGGCTTGTTAAACTTGATTTCTGCATTAGTAGCTGTATTTAGAGCACAACCAAAAGCTGTTTACTGAATTACCTGTTTGCACTTAATTTTAAAATCGTTTTTTTTCGCAAAACTTGCATATTTTCTGTCTTTGACCTAGCACTCTAGTGTGGGGTCATTTACTGCACTGTTATAACTTGATATTACTTGTGAACCTCTGCTATCTCTGAAAAAACAAAAAAACAAAAAAAAATCTTGCTTTTTTCCCACTTTTCTGAGATTTAAAAAAGTTCAGTTACAGGCTTGCTGTTCCTGAACTGTTTGTAAGTTTCTGTGAGGCCATTTTTGCTTGGGCTAAAGGAAAGTCTCTCTGTTGATCAGTGGCAGTGAAAAACATTGAGCAGCGGGAGTGGTTACTGACTTGAAACTGTAGTTTTATTGGCCATAGTGGGTCAATTCCTGGCTCTTTCCAGTTGCCACTAGAGCAGCATAACAAGGTTAAACTTTTTCTGGCTCCATAAAGTCTGTTCTTCATTTTTTCCCTTAGAACTGCTCTACTAGTAATCTAAACAGTATATCCCTTAACTAAAAAGCGCAGCACTTGTTCCTTAAAGCTTTTTTTTTTTCAAAAAAGCTCAGCGCTTGTCTTAAAAGTATCTTCTTTTCAGCCTTAGCACTTCTGTATTATACAAAGTCCCTCACTAGCGAAACCCCCCCTCCATGAGTACCCACTTCCTTACTAAGTCCTCTCTCATTCAGTTACACCCCAAACTTCTTAATTTCTCTAGCATGTCGAAGGGCCAGATGCTGGCGTCCTCTCCTGTCCAGTTGGTGAATCTGGGAATATTGAGGCAATGTTACAATTGCCTCATGTACACAGACAACCCGCTCCTCCTCCCACATAACACAAATACTTGCGAGAGATGCAGCTATTTAGCCAAACTGGAGGCTGAGCTCTCTCAACTCAGGACTGGCAAGACCAGACAGGAGGAGAAGGCAACTACACACACCACAAAACCAGTCTCACATAATGCTATCACAACAATGAATCAAACACATAAACACACAAAGACATACTCGGAGGCTCTGAGTAAAAATTTACCTAAACAGCAGAGGCCTCCAAAGCAGACACCCAAGCAACCGCCACCTCATGACACACCACAGGCAACACATAAAACACAAAATCAGTGTGCATAGCAGTCACAGCCCTTAAGGCAAATAAAACACCGAACATACTTGTCATAGGGGCCTCCATAGTGAGACACTGATGTCCCACTCACCAGGCTGATCAAGGAGAGGGTCACAGTAAGCTGCCTATCGGGTGCTAGAATCCACCACATAACACAAGCACTGGTCACCCACAGCAAGTACAAATATGACACAGTCATTGTCCATGCTGGTGTGAACGACCTGAGACGTACCTCCCTGGACTACATGAAAAGAGACATAGAGGAGCTCTGATTATGTAGCCCAGGCAGGTATGACCCTGACCCTGAGCAGCATCCTTCCTTCACCAAGAATGATGCCACAACATAGAGACAAGATGATCAACTTTAACAATTGGCTTAATTTCTGGTGTCATTCAAAGGGGATCCAGTGTCTGTCTGCCTGGGATGACATGCTTGACAAGCCACGCTGCTTCGCAAGGGATGGCTTGCACCTGTCACCCCTGGGATTCTGGATATTGGTGTAGACAAACCAAACAGAGACTGGAAAAGCTGCAACACTTTATTCTGGTACCTCGGCTAAATGCCTTCAAAGGAATAAATGCATTGATGCTTGTTGCACCTTATATACTATATGACACCAATTAATGTAATTAACAATCACAACTTAATTGACCCATAGAATTTAAAGAGACATAATATAAAAGCATGTATATATTGATTTAAATACATGCCACACACAACACTATAAAAATGTGCAAAAATATGTGCAAAAAAAATGTACAAAAGACTGTATATAAATAACTGTGTAGCAAAACTGTGTACAAAAACACCTGAAAACACACCTAGAGAACCTTACATACATAATACAAAATTATATCGTAAGATTGACTTCTAAATTCATGCCCCTAGGTTTTAAAGTACTAAATTTCAAAATAAACCTACTTTCTAAATTTAACAGACTCTGTAAAAAGTTTCCAGTATTATGAAATTCCGGCTTAGCAAGAGCACAAAAAAATAATGACTCAGAACTACCATTATGAAATAAATTAAAATGTTGAGAAACCGGGCTATCATTTCTGACATTTCGAATATCCCCTAGATGTTCTAAGACACGTATTTTTAACTGCCGTTTAGTCTGACCAATATAAAACTTAGATGGAACACAATCACAACCAATCAAATACACAACCCCACATGATTTACAATTAAAAAAATTGTGAGCAGTGTATTTGACCCCATTGATGAGACTGCCCGATAATTTTTTTACTTTTGAGCAAATCTTACATTTTCCACATCTAAACATGCCAGAAGGTAGATTGTTAATACTACCAGACATGCCACAAGTTTTCACTTTAGATTTCAAAATTTCCTTAAGTTTGGCATACCTGCCATAAGAAAAGGAAACATGATTTGGAAACATGTGACCAATCTCCTCATTATTACAAACCATAGGCCACAAAAACTCAACAATATTCTTTAGCCTCACAGAAAAAGGGGAAAATTTAGTGACAAAAAACAATCTATCCATGTTCACACAAACAACCTCTTCATCCCTAGATTTAACAGCATAAACTTTCCCAAAATTGTTACCTTTTTTGTTGGGATTAAATAATCTATCTAAACTTTTGCTTATTAAACTTTCAGAATATCCTCTCATTAACAGTCTTTGTCTTACATTTTCAAATTCCAAATTCCAAATACTCCCCTCAGATGTATGTTCTCTAGTGCTTAAATTGAGTGCCTCAATTAAATGGGCCGGATGTGCGCTGGTAGCATGTAGGAAATTATTGGAAGCTGTATGTTTCTTAAAGGGTCTAAACTGGACTATTCCTTCCTTATCCACATATAATAAGATATCCAAAAATTGGATCTCATACTTATCTAAGCTGTATGTAAATTCTAAACCAAACCTATTCTGATGCAAATTAAGAATGAATTCCTCAAACTCCAACTTATTACCCTTACATATGAAAATTAAATCATCAATGTATCTGTAGTAAGACACAACTTTTTTCTGAAAGAAATCAAGGGTGTATAAAAAACTGATCTCAAAATAGGACATGAACAAAATTGCATAAGTAGGGGCAAAATTAGCCCCCATCGCAGTCCCCTCCCTCTGGAGAAAAAATTTTTGTTCAAAAGTAAAATAATTGTGAGTTAAAACAAACTCCAAAAGCAAAATGAGATAAGTGGTTCGAGGACCCTCTCCCAAGATTTTGGCAATAGCTTCTAAACCAAATTTTGTCTTAATACTGGTGTAGAGAGCCTTAACATCCACCGTAGCCCAGTAAAAGTTATCCTCCCATTTGAAATTTCGCATTAGGTCACAATATTGGTTGGTATTGCTAATGTGAGAACTCACATTTTTAAGTTCTTTTTTCAAAATGCTGTCCAAAAATATCCCCACATGCTCCAAAAAACCCCCACAACAGGACACAATTGGACGGCCTGGAGGGTCTTGTAAATTCTTGTGTAATTTTGGAAGTGTGTAAAATGTAGGGTCCCTAGGACTAGTTATATATAAACTTTTCACATCCTTACTGCTAAGAAAACCAAGCCTTTCACCCCTCTCTAAGAGGTCCAGCAATTCAGAATTAAATTGAGCAATAGGGTTAACAAATAACTCACTATAAACACCCTCATTACACAAAAGGTCAAAATTCATTTTTAAATAATGGCATTTGTCCATTACAACCCAGTTGCCACCCTTGTCTGCAGTACAAAAAATATATTCATTAGAAACTTCCTTCATCTGCTTCAGTGCCAACCATTCCTGCTTTGTGAGATTGAATTCAATAAATTGTTTCAAAAACAACAGATATTCAATTTCTACTTTTTTACACAAAACATTTTCAAAGACCCTTAATACAGCTGAGCTCTTAGGAGGACAAAAAGAACTGTGTGTAGGCAAACGAGGCATAGGTAATTTACCACAACCAGTAAAAAAACGTTCATTGCTCTCAGAAGAGTTAATGAAAACAGAACTGGCCCCCATAATGGTGTTTGACTCAAAGCAAGCACTATTTTCAACATCATATTCATATATAGAAAGGTCCATTAAAGGATCCTCTGTTATTGATGAATACTCCGTGCTAACCAAATTGTTAGTGTCAACGTAACTATCATTTGAATCATTTGAATCATTAACATTCAATACAGAATTTGAGTTTAACAAAATATCAGAAGCGTTTTTTGATTCAAAAAATACCCTTAAGTAAAGTTTATGACAAAACCGCTTGACATCTAACAATAAATCTGAAAGTGCAGGCACTTTAGTCGGTACAAATTTACTGCCCTTTTCAAGTACCTTTTGCATATCAGAAGTAACAATAAAGTCACTTAGATTAACAATCTGTGTATAATTACCAGGAATATGAGTCCCAAAACCAACATTGGACCTCCGCACAGAAGTACAGTTCAAATCCAACAGAGAAGCTTCACTGGTATCTTCGGTTCCGACCCTTCTGTCGCGACTTCCGTTTAGACCCCTGTCGAAAGTTCCATCTACCTTGATCTTCCATGTCCGAAGCTGCACTTACAACTTCAGTACTATTAATGCTTTCAAAAGAAACACTTTTTTTGCTTGTAGCTGTATCTGAAGACGAGACTGACGAGTCCCGACCGCTACGTGAACCACGCGAACCACGTGAGCTCCCTTCACCGCCCTTCATCTGGAAGGAACCATTCTTAGTTTTGCGTTGCCAGGAATAAATCAGATTTTTACTGAAATCATTTACATCTCTGTTTAACTTCTTTTTCTTTCTTGCGATTACATCGCATTCAATTTTTGAAACCTCTTCATTGATGCCTTTAATAGCCGAAAGGAATGCTGTATCAGGATATTCAGCAGCTAACGCGGACTCACCTTCAGCAATTTGGGTTTGGATTATACCCAAACTTCTCCGGTTACGGTTGATAAGGATCCTTAACCAATTAAGAGAACACTGCAGTGAAGCCGCTTTCACCTCTAGAAAAGCACTCTCATCCTCAGCAAACTTATAGGCAGGCAACTTATCAATTCTTAAGCCTCTAGGTGTAATGGAAAGTTCAACATATTTCTCCAAGAGGCACAAATCATAAAATAAAGAAGTCTCTTTTATTCTTAATTTTTCAGGTCATCAAACTTTTATCAAAGGAAACGTTACCAGATACAGTCCACGGATCAAATTGTGCCAACTTACTGTCCTTTGCTAAGTTAGCAAACAAAACCGCTCCATTCAAATTTGACATGATGGAAATTCTCCCAATCTCTGAGAAACAGATAAAGTCAACAAACAACCAAAGCGAATGTGACAAAAAAAACAGACTGGAAAAGCAATGCCTTCAAAGGAATAAATGCATTGATGCTTGTTGCACCTTATATACTATATGACACCAATTAATGTAATTAACAATCACAACTTAATTGACCCATAGAATTTAAAGAGACATAATATAATCTATCTATGCATTTATTCCTTTGAAGGCATTTAGCCGAGGTACCAGAATAAAGTGTTGCAGCTTTTCCAGTCTCTGTTTGGTTTGTCTACATTCGTTTTGCTGTTTGGTTGACTTATTCTGGATATTGGCTAAGGCTCTTGCCACCCCCATAGTGCCTTTTTTAGGCAAGGCTCAAATTCTAAACCTACCACCCTAGAAAACAAAAATGGGAAGAAACTAAGGGTAATGCTGCTCAATGCCAGAAGTCTAAATCTCAAAATGCACGCACTCGAGGCTCTTCTCAGTATGGAGAACATCGATGTCTGTGCTGTGACTGAAATCTGGTTCAAGGCTTCTGAGAGCACCCTGGCACTATCAGGTTTTAGCCCCAAAACCCGGACCACACCACAAAAGGAGGTGTATCCATATTCATCAAGGATACCCACACCTCCAGGTTGCATCGGAAACCATCCAGGTGCAATTAACCATAGGCAAAACTGCTCTACAATTTGTAGCATGCTATAGGCCAGCCTCTCAAACTCAGGAACCCCACACAGCCTTCCTGAAGACACTGGAGGGTATAAATGTATCTCCAAACACCATTATATTGGGTGACTTCAACTACCCGAATATAGACTGGGAACATTACTCAAGCCCAAACTTTCTAGCCCAAAGGTTCCTGGAGTTCATAAATTCAAATGCCATGGAACAACTAGTCACCGTTCCCACAAGAGGAGAAAATATACTAGATCTCATCATCACAAACATGGGGATAAAATGCTCCACACTGGAAGTTTATCCCTTATTGGTGAGATCAGATCATAAACTAATCTCACTGGATATCCACATCCCGCCCCACCCTAAACAAAAAGACCACAGTGAAGAACTTCTAAAACAAACTTCACACTACTCAAGACTGGTGTGGTATCCTTCAAGGCCCCGAGCCAGTGGAAACCACAACCCAAGCTGGAAGCCCTTACAAATGCCTTCTATGAACACCTCTAGGACTGCATGGATCAGGCAAAAACCAAGACTCTTTCCACCAAGGGCAACGTCCAGTCTGGGGACCCCAGCCATAAACAAACTTTACAATAAGAGGAGAAAGCTGTTACATGATAGAGCAAAATCCATAAAAGAGAAGACACCTTTGATCATTATTAGTAAAAAATATAAAATCATCCAAGGCCAACTTTGAGAGAAAAATTGCCATAGATCCAAAAGACAATCATAAGGCCTTCGAAACTCCCAGATATGCTCAGAATTAGTCCAAAATGATACAAAACTCACTTAACCCACAGACATTGCCAACATACTGGCAGACAGGTTCAGTGCAAAACACAGCATCAATGGGACCGGGTGGTGTCACCCGCTGTGTGCTACACAAACTCAATGAGGAACTAAACCCGCACATAAGGTAGCTGTTTAATCTTAGCCTTACCACAGGATACGTGCTCAAGGAGTGGCGTACAGCAACTGTGGTCCCACTCCACAAAGGTGGTGCCTCTACGGACCCTGGTAATTATCGCCCCATAGCTAACAAGCCTGGTCTGCAAAGCTATGGAGAGGATCATAATGGAACTCATAAACAAAGACATAGGGGACTTGCAGACATTGGACCCGACCCAGTTTGGCTTTGTCAAGGGCAGATCATGCCTTTTGAACTTAACAGTCACCAAGACCATTGATGAGGGAAAGGCAGTCCATACAGCCTACCTTGACCTTGCAAAGCTTTTCACACAATACCCCACTGGTATTCTAGAGAAACAAATGTAAACCCATATGTAGGACAGAACCCACAGGGTTAGAGTAACTGGCGCCATGTCAGACCCTCGGCGTCACAAGTGGTGTCCCACAGGGCTCAGTCCTTGGCCCTGTTGTTCGGCATCTACTTCTCAAGTACAGGCTAACATAGGAGGACTATGGCTGACAAAGTTTGCAGATGACTGCAAACTGGGAGCCATAGTGGAAAGTACATCGGACACAGATATCCTTCAGAGGGTCTCACGGAAACTGATAGCTGGTGCCAGAGCCATGGCCTGAAGTTAAATGCCAAAAATGTATAGTCATATCCTTCGGGAAAACAAGGTAACCCCAAGCTACCATATAGGTGGCAAACAGAAGAGGTTATCAGGACCTGGGGACCCAGGTTGACAGTGGCCCATCCAGATCAAGTGAAGTTATTGTTCCCTGTACTCTTCTTATCAGACGAATGATCAAGCACAATGCCCCATTCGGGATGTATCTGACCCGACACCTGCAGCAATTGGAGAGACCCCAAAAGTTGCTCACCAAAAGGAAAAAGGGACTCCAAAATCTGTCATATGCTGCCAGACTGAAGAAACTCCAGCTCTATTCAGTCGATACCATCTGCTCAGAGGTGACCTGTGCCTGACATACAAGGCCATGTCCAAAAAATCCAAATCTACCAGATCCACTAGAGCAAGCGACTTAAACCTTATACGGATATAAATAGGACATGCTGGAGGGATAGATTTGTCACCCAGAGACTCTGGCTCTGTTCAAGAGAAATTTGTGTCACTGCTGGACAGAGGCACAACAAACTAATGGGCACAGTATTTTTAACATAAGGGGCGGCGTAAGCCACACAAAAAGCTAGGCTGCTTAAGTGCCTTAGGGCAGATAGCCTAGTATAAACCTATGAACCTATGAACCTAATTTTAGCCATGGAAGTAACTATTCTTACTTGTTTATAACATAATAGGATGTAAACAGTAGTAACTTTCTGCAAGAGTTTGTAATAAGTCATGGCTGCAAGCCAGAATAAAATTAAATGCAAAGTTGATGTAGAAAACAGGCAATTGCATGACTGCTGTCTTAAGTAAAAATGCCAGCCACCTGTACCCATGGTTGCCAGTATTCCCTATTTGAGCGGGACTGTCCTGCGATCAGCAGCCAGATCCCGAGTTCTGCACTGCCGGTTAAACCCTGGTGAAACAGCCACAGCTTTGTTTTTTTTTTGATTGGCCCGTATGCCAGTATACGAGTCAATCAATAAAACTGCAAAACTGGGCTACTTCTGTTTAATGTGGAACTGTGTGATGTTGGCTCATATACCGGCATATGGGCCAATCAAAAATCGCCAAACACGAGCTACTTGTGTTTAATGCGGAACTGTGATGTTCTGCATTAAAGACGTTTTTTTTTTTTTTGGTCTTCACTTAGACTTTTTTTTTTTTGTCCCTACCTGGCCCATCAGAAATCTGGCAACCCTGCCTGTACCTATTGTTAACTCGTAATGACTTACTATGTTTTGAGGTGGCAGATGCATTAAGAATTCATGTAGTGGCCCTCCCCACAAAAACGTTGTGCACCACTGGTGTAGACGATACTGCCAAACTCCTACAATCCCTTCAATATTTTTATATTGCTCCTTATGAAGAGACTCATCTACTTGATAGTTTTCCTGTTTACACAGTGGTGTAGTCTTTTCCAAGTAGCATGGCAAGAAAGATTTTTCAACAGCCAGAAAACATTTTCATATGGATTCCTACCATCTTATCAATCAAACAAATGATGAACCCCTAAAAAGGTAGAAACAGACACACAAAAAAAAAAAAAAAACAACATAACTTTCTATAACGTTTTGGCCCTGCACCTTCATTCCCCCAATAATTATATATACCAACTCCAAGATCACATTATAGTGGGGAAAGGGGTAAAACCCTTTCCCTACTGTACCAATATTTCTTTCTGAGATTTTAACAAGCACACTAGTAGTACATACATTCAATATTCAGAGCAGTTAACACAACAAATGGCACGCTTTCCTAGCCCTGTTTAAGAAAATGGGGACCACCACTCCAGTCTGCCAGTTCAGACACATTGCCCCTTCCTTCTGCTAATAATAAAAAGGCATATTAACCCTAGCACTGATAAATCAGTCAAACCTCATCTAGGCCTACACCTTGGCCACCGCAGTAACCTCATCTACATAAACAAATCTGATCTCACTAGTTTCCTTAAGAACTGAAACCTCTAGAATGTTGTGTTCACCAGCAGACATCCAATATTTAACATGATTTCAACTTGGCTCTCTATTGAAATATTGGCACTCAAAATGCTGAGTGCCGAAAACCCCCCAAAAAAGGCTGAAAACCCAGAGAAGAGCAAATTTTATTTATTTATTTTTATTTATTTTACATTTGTTAACCGTGAAATTCCAACTGGACCAGGTCCATTTACAGTGGAGACCCGGGGAGAAAAACTCCGAAAAATTGTTACAAAAAAAAAAAATAAAACCCAAGAGAAGCAAATTTATACAGTGTTATATGAAGGTCATTTAAATAATACAACATGGAGTTAGACATTTTGCCAGACAAACACTGAAAATATATACAATAAATTGAAAAAAGACATTTTTCAGGAGAAACAGTCAGGAATTCCATTTACTGTGCAAGTGTATAATGACTGTGACAAAAAGAGGAGCAATCGCCCACTATGAGAAGTAGCAACTAATAGCAGAGTTATTGGCTGGGTTTAATACCGTAGAGGGTTAAAGTGAGTAGCTTGGAAGTTGGAAAAAGAAGGGGGGAGATGGGAGAGTAAAGGTTAAGTGATACAAGGACATAACCAGGTGTTTAGTAGATGTGATTTGAGGGAATTTTTGAATTGTGGGGTGGTACTGGCAGTGGTCAGAGAATGGGGGAGGGAATTCCAGTTTTTAGCAATGGTTTGGGAAAAGAGCGCTTTGCCTGCAGTATTGGTTGCCCTGGAGATGCAGAGGAGAGATTTGTCACTAGATCGGAGATGCCGATTTGCAATGTAATAGGTAAGAAGATTGGATATAGATGGAGTTTTTTCAGGGTACTTAAGGATGTTATGTGCAGTAACTAGCTGGTGGTAGTTAAGTAGTTGTGGTAACTTTAGCCATTTTAGTTCTTTTAGTGCAACACAGTGATGTGTTCTGTAAGTGGAGTTTGTAGCAAACTTGGCTATCTTTTTGTAACAGGATTCTAGCCTGTTTAGGTCAGTTTTTCTAATATTGTTGAAAATAGGTGCTGCGTACAGTAGTGTGGACAGAAGGTGACTCTGGGCAAGGGTGACTCTTGCTTGGTGTGAGAGAAAGTTTTTGTGCCTATATAGTGCTCCCATTTTTTGTGAACCGATTTGATGGTTTGTGTGATGTGGATATCAAAGTGAAGATTGTTGTCAATTTCAATACCAAGAAGTTTGGTGTGGTCAGAAGGGGAGATGGTAGTGCTGTTTTTAGAGGTGATGGAAAAGGAGTGGAGAGCTTTTGATTTGTTAGGAAAAAATAGTAGTAGTTTTGTCTTATTGGGGTTTAGGATTAGTTGGATACCTGAGATCCATTTTTCTACAGAGTTAAAGGTTTCCTGGGTAGGTTGCTGTAGAATGGTGGGAGATGAGGCAGTGCACATCAGGGTTGAATCATCTGCGTATTGAATAAGTGTGCCATGCTGGGTAGAGCTATTCAGGTTGTTTGTAAAAATAGAAAAGAGAAGTGGGCCCAGTATAGAGCCTTGTGGGACTCCTATGGTAGTTGGAAGTTGGGGGGATAGTGCTCCTTGCCACTGGACAGATTGTTGCCTATCAAATAGGTAGCTTCTGAACCAGGCTGTGGTAGATGGGGTGAAAGGTAGTGAGGCTAGAGAATCTAGCAGAATGGAGTGAGAGACCATGTCAAATGCCTTTCAGAGGTCCAACAAAATTGCTGATGTATATTTGTTGTCATTCCTGTGAAGGTTAACTAGATTAGGGAATGAAAGAAGAGCAGTGGTTGTGCTGTGATGAGGGCGGAAGCCATGTTGTGTGGTAGAGAGGAGCTGATGTGTGTTCAGGAATTTCATGACTTGCAAATGGATGCATTTCTCTAGAATTTTATATAGAGGGCATAAGATGGCAATGGGTCAGTAGTTTGAGACGTCATAGGAGTTACCCCCTTTATGAAGAGGAATAATATAAGATACTTTCCAGAGTTTGGGAATATAAGATTCCTGTATAGAGTGGTTGATTAGGATGTGGGGTAAGACAGAAAGTCAGAGGACATTTTTATGAAGGTAGCAGGTAAGTTATCGGCTGCAAGGGTGGTGGGTTTAAGTTTTAGAAGGAGTTTCTTTATTACAGAGGTGGAGACAGGTGATAGAGTAAAGGAGGGAGTTTTTCCTGGTTGATTGTTTTGGGTATGTGATGGACTATGGTTAGCTGGCTGGATATAGCCAGGATGGATTTTGTTAAATGGTGGTTAAACTGAGTGGCTATGTCTAAATTACTATCTGTAGAGTTTGGAGCTGGAGTAGGGGTTTTGTCTGGTTTTAGTAAGGAGTTAATAGAATGCCAGAATTTTTGTGGATTTTTTTGAGTATTTGTTTTGGGCACTGAGGAAGTAGTTTTGTTTATTTTGTTTAGTTTAAGCCTTGGCCTAATTTCTAAGTTGTTGGGTAGTTTTGCTTGGAACTGGTGATGTTTTCTCTTTTCCAGATTTTCCAGGCTTTATCTCTGGCTTTTAGTAAGGCTCTAGTGTCCCTACTTAGCCAAGGTGCATTGTTAGCTTTCACTCTAATGTTCCTACTGGGAGCGAGTTTGTTAAGAACGTTAATAAAAGTAGTATTAAAGTAGCCAACTGCCTGGTCTAATCCAAGGGTTTGTAGTGGTTCCCTGTTACTGTGGCTGAGAACAGTATTGAGATAATGTGGGGTAAGGTTGCGGTCATCCTGTATTAGTTTGTAAACAATGGGTTTGGGTAGGTTGGAGTATTTGCATAGTAGGAATGTGGGGAGGTGGTCACTGAGACCATCTGGAAGGCAATCTACCTGGTAGCTTTGTTTGGGGTAGTTGATCAGAGTCCAATCAAGAATATATATATTTTTTTTATTTTTGTATCTATTCTAGTGGGCTCTTCAGTCAGTTGAAAGAGCCCATATAGATTAATGTGGGGTTGTTGGAATCACAAGCTGTCCAGTCAGTATTTAGGCCACCTAATGGGATAGTTTCTTGTAGTAGGTTATCTTTTGTCCAGTGTAGGATTTCTTCTATAATGAGAGAGTTGCAACCTGGGGGTATATAGCAGCAAAGAATGTTGATTTTCTTAGTTTTATTTATGGAAAGGACAGTAAACAGGGTTTCAGCATTTAAAAATTTGGTTGGTGTGGTCTGGAGGAGTTGGAGGTTCAGTGTGTTCTTAAAGAGTATGTCTACCCCACCTCCTTTTATGCCTACTCTATCCAATCTTAAGGTATTATAACCTGGGGGGAGAAAGTCTTAATTTTGGATGCTAGGGTTTAGGCATGTTTCTGTGATTGTCAGTATGTCATGAGTGTAGTGGGCTATAAATGCATGCAGTTCAGATATCTTGTTAGTGATACTTCTTATGTTGATATTAAGAATCAGCAGGTCCGATATCTGTTTGGTTTTGAGAGGGCCTGGATTAGGGTGCATATCACCAGAGGTTAGTATTTTCTTTATGGATGATAGTATGTGCTTTATAATGTTTGTTATTTGTGAGTTGGATCTATGTGAATTTTTTCTAGAGTTATATATTGGTATTGTAATGTTGTGCGAGTAAGGTATAGTATTAAGATTTAGAATTGTAGGGCCGATGAAGAAGTTTGCGTGAGTTTGTGAGGGTGTGGAAATGTGTGTTATATGATATGTGTTATTGTGTAGAGGTACGTTTGTTTGTATGGATGTGATAAAAGCTAGTGATATGAGTGCTAATGATAGGGATGATAGTGTTTTTAGCATGATTGCATGGTAGAGATGTTATGGTGGTGGTAGCTAGGTGATTGAGGTGAATGAGTTTATGTGGTTCTTTAGGAGGATGGGTGAAGTGTGGAGGTATGTCTATCAAATATGTGTTGATTGGAAGTGGGAGTAGTGTATTAATTGAAGTTGATTTTGAGTGAGTGATTGGTGTAGGTGGAGGTCAGGTGGTATTGTCAGGTGATGAGGGCTTAGAATAAATGTAGGTATAGAGGGGGCGGGTAAGAAATGGGGGCGTGGTAGGGGAGTGGAGTGAGCTGAGCGAAGTGAGGTGAATGGAGTGGGGCCCAACCAGATCACGAGGTTACAGAAACAATCAGGTTCCCCTTTCCTTTGAGGGAAAACAGTAAGTAATCTGTTCAAAGTATCTAAAAATAGCAGATTCAACTTACAGCTTAAAATGTAGATGGGAGAGGCCTACTGGGAACTGTCAGTGCTGCAGAAACCCTGAGCGCTTAAGTTCAACCATAACACTTATTGTATTATGCAGAAGGCGCTAAGGGAATTTATATATTATAATAACTTTGCATCTGTTGTTTCAGAAAGATTAAGTACTTACATCAAAGTATACTGAAGGCAAGAGGGGTACAGGCGGCTGCTTTGGGAATCCAAGATGGCACCACAGGTTTAAATCACCTTTGCTGAGACCATATTGGAGGAGGAGGTGGGGGAGGTTTACATCACCTTTGCTGAGACCATATTGGATGAGAGTGGGGGGGAGGTTGTAAAGTGTAATGACTAATGAGAGCAGGGGCTGGCCTTGGGTAGGAGTGAGTCAGACAAAAAACAATCACTCAATCTAGGGTCATTCTTCTCCTTAAAACTTCATTTTGCAGGGGGGAAGCCCCCACACCCCCAAACTTATATATACCAACTCTGACATCACCCTACCACAGAGAAAAGGGATTATTCCAAGAAATGGCATCTCAGTCTTCATATATGTAAGTCCAATCTTTAGGTCATTCAGTCTCTGTGTTTTAGGAATTGCAATAGTAGGTCCCAATATTTCAAATGGTTATCATTCATGACACTATATGTGCATCCTGAAGACACGCAACAGTGGAGCAGACAATTCTTAAACTACTCAAGTGTGTGTGTGTGTGTGTGTGTGTGTGTGTGTGTGTGTGTGTGTGTGTGTGTGTGTGTGTGTGTGTGTGTGTGTGTATGTCTGTGTGTCTGTACTGCAGCTGGTTGAATTCTGATCAATAATTTTTCCATACCTTTTGTCCATCTCTCAATCTTATGTTCCCAAACTTTGGTGAGCTGCCTACATTCTGCCCCTTCATAAAGGAGGCAAAAATAACAGCATTTCTAATTTCCGCCCAATAGCCATTCTTTCCCCAATTTCAAAAGTCCTTGAAAAATGTATCCACCGGCAACTCATGCCCCACCTCCTCAATAACCATCTCCTCACTCCTACTCAACACGGGTTCCGTCCTGGCCACAGTACCATTACTGCTCTCCTCTCTTTCTTAGACATTGTCAACCATGCCCGTGACTCTGGAGATATTGTATCCACTGTTCTTCTTGACCTTTCCAAGGCATTCGACACGGTATCCCACACACTCCTTCTCAACCACCTTTCTAACCTCAATCTTTCCCTCAATTCCCTTTCTTGGTTCAAAAGTTATCTCTCAGATAGATCCCAAGCTGTGAAATGGAATACAGGTACCTCTAACTTCTTACCTACCCCTACCCCTCAGGGTTCTATTCTCGGACCTATGCTCTTTAATGTCTTTATCAATGATTTCCACTCTGCAATTCCTCATTCTCAAATTGTACAATATGCAGACGACTCCACTTTAATCTGCTCAGCCTCTAGCCTTCCCGAGCTCCAAGCCAAAACCCAATTGGCCTTCACAACCACAGAGAATTGGATGCTTCAAAACCATCTCTCCCTTAATGCCAATAAATCCCATATTATTCTCTTCTCCCCCACAAAAGCTCTGCCGCTTGATAAGCCATCCTTCAAGATCTCCAGCCTCTCCCAGTCCCCAATAGAAGTTGTTAGTTGTGCAAAATTACTCTGAGTTACCATTGATGAACACCTGAAATTTAATATTCATATTCAACTAAACATAAAAAAACCCCATCAGAAGCTCGGTATGCTTTACAGAAACACTAACTTTCTATCTTTAGTTACAAGGCAAACACTCACCTCTACCTACCTTCTCCCTTTTCTATTGTATGCTGCTCCTCTTCTAACCAACCTCACAGCTTCTTTCTCCTCAAAACTTGAAAGATGCTACTACAAAATTGCCAAATTCGCTACTAACTCTACTCATTCTGCACACCATTGCATCTCCCTCCATAGTCTCCAATGGCTAGAACTCCCTAATCATCTCGATTACCTCCAACTTACTACTGCACACAAACTAATTTTTAAACCCACCGCTTGCCCTGCACTATTTAATATCTTGCCCTTCTACACTCCTCTCAGGCCCCTAAGATCAGGCCACCAAAATCTTTTTTCAGTATATAAACCTAAATGACCACCTGGCCACCTCCTACTTTCTTATAGTATAGCAAAAAAATGGAACTTGCTTCCTCCCCTTCTAAGAGTCACTTCAAGCTATGAACAATGCACATCTCTTCTCCATTCTCACCTCTCCCAAAACTGGAAATGTACTTGTATACTTCCTACCTAAATCCCATTACATCCCAGTTCCAATTTTCTCCCTCTTGTCCCTCTTCTTCCAAGTCTCTCCTCAGCTCCCCACCCTCTACTTCTTTATCTCCTTTCTCTCCCCTGCTTAAACTCTCTATATATTCCTTTTACATCCTCTCCTCCCCACTGCCTACATGCCTATTCTCATAAATGTATCTTTTACCTTTTTCATAAGATGTACTTTTTCTACTCAAAAATAAAATGAATCTTAGTCTAACTGTTCTTTTTTATCTTCCTCCTGGCATCTCTTCTCCTTTAAATTCTTTGCACCTCCTTTTTCCCACACTTCTCCTCTGATTTACTTCTTTTGCATTTTATATCTATGTATAATTTCTCTTTTTTTTCTCTCTCTTCTATGCTAACAATACAATTGTATAAAAATGTTATTTTTTGCATGTAAAATTGTTAAATGTGCTATGTTTTTGGAAATTGTTAAATATGCTATGTTTTTAGAACACAGAGCCTTATGTGAGTAATGTATTTGTAATATGGAGCTTTTCTCCCCGGGCCTCCACTGATAACAGGCTTTTGGGCCCAGTGGACTTCCCCGGTTATCAAACTGGGAATAAATACATAAATAAATAAATAAATAAATAAATAAATAAAATCTCCTATTAAGATGGGCTCTGATCACATATGACACTAACATGGATAACTGGAAAATGGATAGATGGATCTAATTTACAGAAACAGTGAATATGCAAGTATCCCTCTATCTGTTTGCATTTGACATCTTCATTTTATCCTTTACTGATTTTTTTTTCTGGGATACGCAAGCATTTTTGCCAACTATTTGTTTACAGAATAATTTTATCCATTGGAAATTATTAGCTGTAGACATGTTTTGCAGTTGATCACCAGTTTTATAAACATTTCAGTTGTGGTTGCTTGTAAAATACTGTTTCTGTATCACCTACATTTTAAATTTGTTTTGCGCTACCCTGTTTTCTAATGTCACTGCTTGTAAACTTGGACTGTCATTCTCCCAATCTGTTAATTGCAAGACAGCAGGATAGAATACGGAAGTACTATGCTTCCTGTTATTCTGTTCTAGAACATGCTCAGCTTCCTTACATAAAGACTGACATGTAGTGTCACTCACAGATTTGAAATGGCAAACAAATTTTTCAAAACTAGATGTGAGGAAATCACTGGCATGTCATGTTACACATGTCTAGCTAGTCTACATATGCATTGGTAATCATAAACAGCTTGCTCCCTGGAATTGTCAAATGTTCTTTGAATGTATATATTTGCCATGGAAGAGTGGGCCATCCCCCAAAGGTGAACTATTGTAAAAGCTGGTCAATTTTCAGGCTGCCAAGTATGAGCCACAACATGTTATTGCTTTTTCAATTTGCCTCAGTAGACACTACCACTGGATGAGGCTATATGGAAATATTTTATCTTATCATTTTAATACAGGTGCTGTGGAACTTTTACATTAATTGTGACTGTGGCAGAAAATGTGGTATCACACTCATACACTCATACTCTACATCAAAGAAATATTTATTAACAGAAACTTCAGATTCACTATTTTAATATGAGCAGGTTCTTGCCACACATTCCTAAACCTTAGCCAACACACAATTATATTGCATCTGTCTTTTTATCATAGCATCTGTCAGTAGAAGTGGTTCAGAGCCATCCAAAATAATTCCACAGGAAAAGAATAGTTTTACTCACCTCTTCTTGGAGTCTGGCTTAGCCATCTGTATTTGTGTGTGCACTGCTTTGAAAAGAACAGAAAACTTAGTCATGCAGGAGTCGTAATACTGGAATTCCTTTGTGACAGTAAAAAACTGTCAACAAAGGCTGATGAACTGTCAGTTGCATAAACCAATGATCATTTTGATAGCATGGAATTTCCTCACAGCCCTGAATACAGCGACAGTTTTCTTGTCTATGTACAAAACATTGAACCAAATAAAATTTACAAGTTGTGAAGTAAACACTGCAGATGACTAAATATTGTCTTTCATAGTGTGAGGAAAGTACCACATGGCACATAAACGTGTATGTGTCAGTGGCCCTTTTGGATCAAAGTCAATCAAAACTTGTTCTAAATTGAATAACTTATCCCCTTTAAAGAAACCAGATTTGCAGAATTCTGTTCACTACCATCTCCTATTTCTCTTCTGTAAATCTTGATATAATTGATATAATATCACTGCTATGTTCTGTGACATTTTAGTAAATATTTATCTATTTTATTTCAAATTCTTAACTACTATAATCCATCTGAGCAAACAGCCCCTTTTTAGTGAGGTCCCAGGGAGAACAGAGTCACAATAAAGTCATACAAACATGTCTGTATAAAGTTTATTAAGATATAGTAAGTTAAATAGGGAATGCAGATATAGCATGGCACTTCATTTTTAAGGCTTTTTCTTACAACTACATCAATATACTATATTGCTAATGGAGAAAGACTCATCAAAGCCACAAAACCTATCCCCATGCTGCTTTTCTTTCTGCTTAATTGAGTTACTCTGTCTGTGGTACTAAACATTTGCAAATAGAAAAAAAAAACTCTTGAACTTTCAGACTAAAGAAATTCTGTATCCGAAGTCAATAGGCATACATGTATGCTACATGTATCTGCTATTGTTCTAACAAGAATAATTTTAGTAACATTTTGTTGTGGAAATATTTGTGTAATAGTCCACTGACTATTAAGTGGAACTTCTAAACTACCAGACATAAGAATAAAGCAAGATGTCCCTCAGGGCTCCAATTCCTCTGAAAATCTCAAACTCAGCACCAACATTCTTTGGACACAAATATATCGATGTCCATGTAGTGTTGATTTCTAAAGGTCGACTGGATACTTGGTGGGGATTACAGTAGTGTACTTTACAATGAACCACAAAACACCATGACAAGAGTGCAGGAGCAGAACTGATAACCAAACCAAAACTGCACAATACGGATAACCTTCACAGGGCCCAGTAAAGCAGTCACCAATTACAAAATGTAATATGTTTAATAAGGTGAAACACCAGTAACATAAAATAATTAGCTCTTTCATCCAAACATCAAATGGACTTCCTCAGAACTGTAAACATCAGATATGCACTGTATTAGTATAACCTCATAAGCAAAATGGCAGCTTTAAAGGCATATTACTTATTTAAATAGATATAAATATCAGAAGAAAATTATTACAAGATTTTGATAAAAACTGTTAAATAGAAATGTTTCCTGGCAATTTGAATTGAAACAATGCATATGAATGAACAATTGTTAAAAATTAATACAAATTCCAAAATGCTTTACAAAATTTCAAAATTAACACTAAAAACTATCAATCAAATTCATAAAATAAGGAATAAATACATAAATCAAAAAATCAGACCTAATTATAATTGATGTAGTAAATGACATCAGCAAAAGCTTGCATACCACATGTGAAACAAACAAAAGAATAATTACCAACGTAAACCAAATGTCCATGCCAGAAAAAACACACAATGTAGAAGTAAAAGCCAGCAGGACAACCACAGCAGCACACTCCACTATAATAAAAAGGTATAAATCAAATGAGACAAGTGCTTCCGCATATTATTACACTTCTTCAGATCCTATAAAACTGTTAAAAACATACATCATTATATACATTACATAGCAACCTGTCAGTACAGATGTCACAAGTCATCAATTAAACAATCAATAAAACAAGCAAAACATATTCTGGAGTTACCAGGGCATAGTTTTAATTTTAGAGTTTTGCAACAAATTCATAAAAATGTGAGAGGTAGGGACAACAATAACTTTTAGAACAAATGGAGTTAAGGTGGGTCTTGAGACTCCAGGCACATAGACATCCTGGTATTAACAGCATTATTAGTATAAAGCCTGTCTTAAATGGGCGGAGACTTAAGAGTACAAAAATCTCTGAATAATTGATTGATGACTTGTGACATCTGTACTGATAGGCTGCTATGTAATATATAATGATGTGCATTTTTAACAGTTTTATAGGATCTAGAGAAGCACAGTAATATGCAAAAGTGCTTGTCACTTGTTTGTTTTATACATTTTTATTAAAGTGGAGTCTACTGCTGTGGTTATCCTGCTGGCTTTTTCTTCTACATATGAAACAAACAATTCATAAAAAATCCTTGGAAAATACATAAACAATGTTTAGAAGGAATGAAATATCTACCTGTGCTGTGTATATGTGTGGGTGAAAATCACTGAGTATGTGAAAAAGAAATCTGTAATGAGTAATGCTGTTGCTATGCAAAATCCTACAGTCATAATTTCACACTATGCATATTTAATGTTGGTATTATGGAGCTCTGATCTTTTAAACCTGGGGGATGTGGTGTTAAGTCTCAATAGTCACATAAGTTCCCTATATTCTATTTTATTTTACCATGCTGCTCCCCTAGGATCCTAAAAAATAAAAACTTAGAGAAATCTGTACAAACTATAAAGTGCTTATATAGTTCATTGTTGATGTCCTTCTTAGAAATATCATAGATGTTTTCGTATATCCTCTTATCCAGTGTTCTTTCCATCTTTCCTATATAAAAGCTATTATAAGTTGAGCAGATGGCCAGCTACACTAACCCTCTACTATAGCAGTAGCCATAATGGGGCTTTATTACCATTTCTCCATTATGATTTAAGGCAAATTCACCCCCACTATGTATATAAGGACACTGTCTGCATGAACCACAGTTCTGCATTCCTTTCTTATATCCCAATATTTCATTTATATTATTACCAACTTTCTTCTCCAGTATTTTTTAACATTACTTGTTGTCTTACAGACAAAACATAGATGTTCCCCTACCAGCTTGTAAATGCTGTCATTCAGTTTAAATGTGGGCCAAGCTGAAATTTTATAAAACACTTCTGGAATTTTTATTAATTTTTAACATTTATTCAATTCAAATCACAAAGAAAAGTTTCTATTTAACTGTTCTTATCAAAACCTTGCAATACTTTTTATATCCTATTCAGGTTTATTTAAATAAGTAATATGCCTTTATGGCTAACATATTTCTTATGAGGTTATATTGATACATTGCATATGTTCTGTTTGCAATTCTGAAGAAGTCTGATGTTTGAATGAAAGAGCTAAAGTTTTATTATTTTGTTACTGTTTTTTTTTACCTTATTAAACATAATTATGTTTTGTAATTGGTGACAGGTTTGTTGAGTCCTGTGGAATTTATCTGTATTGTGCATTATCATTTGGATCAGTTATATTCCTACACTTTTGTTGTGGTATTTTTGTGGTTCTTTGTAAATTACATGACTTTTGGATTGCTCTCCATGGATTGCATTGGCAGCAACCAAAAGTCACTAACTACCCAGGTTACACCTGAGTGGTTTGAGAAATTTGTTATGAATGTTTGTAACAACAAGGGTGATCTTACCAGACTTACTGAATTTTTAACTCCTGCAGTGGCATCTTTCAATGGAATGAACAACTCCACAATACCACTCTATTAAGAAAGATCAATGAAGTTGCTGTCCACTACCCCTAAACATTCTACTGGGGCAGATGACATTGCTGTTTATACTCAGCTGAGGAAGGGGAACCAATGTGACCTGGTGGAATATTGACTGTACAATCTTGATCTTTGATTTACAGTGTAGTACATGATACCTAACATTTTGATTCTGTTTTGAGAACTGATATGGGACATACATTCATTTTCTCTAGATTGCTAGGGAAAACATTTGGGTTTGCCAATGTGGAGGTAGACTGCAATGACATGGACAGCTTGAATGTTTAACCCTTGAGAAAATAATAAAAAATTTTAAGTCAAAACTCATCAAATTAAGGAGTTTGCAGATTGAGAATGCATATCTAACTGAATGTATTAATCTCAAAATTCTAAGACAAGGTTAAGGTGTTTTAAATTTCCCAGTGGTGTGGAGAATAATACAACTTTTATAAAGAACTTATTAACTTATTTGATGAGTATGGTTTTGAATTAATGCCTGTGATGATTCATTTTAACACCAGAATAGAAGAGATAATATCTGTCCTGAATGAATTAAACAGATTCCTAGTGATTTACTTTTCTGTACCTATGAACATAGATACCATCAGTTTTTAATAAGGCAGATCAACATTGTGAGGTTGTTCAGAATAGGAAACAAAAATTAATAGGGATAAATTATAATAGAACAACAACACAGTGTCTCCATTAAGTAAGGTCAGTAAAACTTCTATAGGAGAAAACAATTTGGCAAATTATGGTAATTATAGCAGGAAAAGATTGACTGAGTGAATTTTGATACACACAGTGATTGCAACACTCATGACAATGCCCCCCTCTCTGATGGGGATGAGGTAACAGGAGAAACAGGAGCATATACATTGGACCTTTAAAATACCGAACACAGATTCCAAGAGATTGGCAAATAAATCTACTGAAAGTCAGGTGCAGGGTCATTTGACTTGAGTCATCCAACATACCCTGGAGAATAAAGAACACCCCAAACTGGCAACACCAACCAAGGAAGGACAAGGAAATAAGAGAAAGGGGAGGCAAACAGAAAAAACAATTAGTGGTTTTGAATATGTATACCCCTGTTGCTTCTATAGAACATCATAGTGTGGTAGTGAAACATAATGGCCTTAAGATTTTTAACTATAGCCATTTGGATATTGTCCCCAAATACTTTTCCCTCTTTGAGAAAGTTTTTTTATTCATTAACTATAGCCATTTGGATATTGCCCCCAAATACTTTTCCCTCTTTGAGAAAGTTTTTTTCTTCATTCCCTTCAAGCAACACAATTTGGTGGATTCCATTATTGAATTAAAAATCTTTACTAGAAAACTTAATTCAGCTTTTCATTACAGTGCAACTTGTTTACTAATGCAGCCTAACATGTCTTCATCTAAGAAAAATAATACATTTGCCTCCCCTTACACCAAATGGTACAAGTTTTTAAATAGGCATGTATCACAAATTGTTATAAAATAAAAGACTTGAATGGGAAACACAGACTTCACAATTTGAAAGAAAATTAATCTTAATTGCTAAGTAAGCTCATGCAGAACAATTCACTCACAATTATGAATCTCAATAACAGTGAGGGGATAGATATTTTTGACTCAGTCATTGATTATTCTTTGCAATTTCTCCAAACCTTTTGGGTTTCTAATACCATGATGGGGATGGACCCCATTCTTAAGTCAAAGTTCAATTAAATTTCATGAATTCAGTACTGTTTCACTCTTTGATGTCAGCCAAAAGTGCTCTTTGTAGCACCCGCAATGTGCCCAGTAATGACTCCTTCTGCAATTTGTATGGAGTTACATGTATTGGTAGCACATCTAAATATGATTGCAGACTCATTTTTATAAGACTCGTTGCTTCTGTTGGAACTATCTGGATATCTGGGTATCTTTCTTCCACATTGCTCTTGTTTTTGCTTGCAAATCCTGACATTTTATAACTTTGTGTCTCTCTGTACGCAGGACAGTGTAGTTACTGTGTGTGGTAATTTTAATGATCAATGCTACTTTTGTCTTCTTTTCTTGGACAACTATATACAGTTTTCTAGCATCTATCTTTTGGACTGTTGGTAATGGATGATTCCATGGGATGTAGACTTCTTCATTTTCTATGATGCCTTGTGGCTCATTTCCAGTGTTTTTCAGCCACTTTAATACCATGATGTTTGTACAATACCCAGAGCAACAGTCTTACTACATTATTATGCCTTTCAGTATATAGCCCTTCTGCCATTAGTATGTCGCAACCAGCAATGAGGTGTGCAACTGTTTCCAATTCTGTTTTGCAAAACCTACATTTGTTTGTTTCTCCCACATATTCAATGGACTTTGTAAACCATCGTGTGCATAGCCCACTATCTTGTCCCACCAATATTAACCTTTCATGTCTTGGTTTGAATTTGTCTCTCCATAACCATTCCTGCATTTGTTCCTGATCAACCTGAGGTTCTTCCAGAAGTTTTCTATACTTGCCACTATATTTATGCATTTTCCATATTTCTTGTCTTCTCATCTGGTCCTTCACCTTATATTCTTTCTTTTGTTTTTTTGGCACATTCAGTTGCTGCCTAATTTTTATCTACTTCTGGTTTGATTTCCATTCCTGCTTGACACCAATATGCTTCTGCTAGATTAAGCAGAGAAGTCATCCTGGATTTATTCTCCTCATTTTTCAAAACTTTCACTATTTTTGGGTCTTGTGATGTCAGCAGATATGTGTGGAGTCCCACAGTTGCAGATCTATACATATAATCAATTTCAAGGATGCCCATCCCTCCTTCAGAATGGGGTATATATAATCTTGGTATGCACTGATTTTTATAAATCATTTGGTGAGCATGAAACATCTTTCTTTTTTTCCTATCTAATCTATCCAACACGTTTTGGGGCCAGTCAATCACTCCAAACTATAAGTTAGGACAGGAAGAGCAAATTGGTTTATAGCTTGGATTTTGTTCCTCGATGCCAGTGCTGTTTTCAGGATTAATTTAAGTCTTCTGAAACATTCCTTAGTAAGTTTTATTCACATTTGTTCATGTTTTATTGCTGATCCTTCATCAATTCCCAAATATTTATACACTCCTTCTTGCTAAAGTTCTTTTATATCACATTCTTGTCACAAACTGATATTTTCCTGGTGCTGCAGTTTTCCTGCTTTAATGGTTGCTTTTGCACATTTACCAAGACCAAATGACATTCTTATATCATCTGAAAAAGGTTTGACAAGTTGCAGTTGTGCTTTCAGTTTCTTATCTAATGAGCTATACAGTTTTAAATCATTGACAAAGAGAAGATGAGAAGTCAAAGTATAGCCATGGCCTAAGCTATAAGTTAAGTAGACAGCTTAATAGGTTAAGGGCAAGGCAGAATAGCAGCAGTGACAGAGAGTCACCCTGGAATATCCCCCTTTGAATTTTTATCCCTGGGATAATAATTTGTCCTTCATCATGGTTTAATTACAGAGTGGTCTGCCACTGTTTCATGGTTACTGTAATGTAGTCAATCATTGTAGAATATATCTTATAAATTTTTAAGCACTCTTTTATCCATGAATGTGGGATGCTATCAAATGATTTTTTTGTAGTCAATCTATGCCATACTTAGATTCTTCCTCTTTTTACAGTTTTCCACTATGACTTTATTTAACAACAAATGGTTCTTTGTTCCATATGATTTTCTTTTTTGCCCTTTTGTTCTACTAATGCCGTAACTGAGTTTACTTCTAAATTACTATAAACTCTGTTGGCATGAATTCCCGTGTATAATTTATATGTCTATAATTTTTAGGGTAGCTTGCAGGTTCACTCTAAGTAGAAGCATTGGTTTTCCTGTTGTTAGCCAGGTTGGTGTCTGTTCAGGGTGCACATATAAATAGTTCTTACTCATGGTTAAACCTTCATGCAAAGATGTTAATACTTTTAGCCAAAAGTTAGTTACTGCATCTGGGTTTTCCAATTAGGGGCTTTTCTTAACTTTATTTATATCTCTTTGGCTGTTACTTCAATCCCATTTCATATCCAGTACCTTTAAACTTCTTATTCTTTCTTTAATTTCTTCTCCCCAATTAGCATCTTTGTTATTTATGTTCCACAGGATCCTCATAGATATTTCTCCAAAATGTATCTATTTCTTCTTTTTTTTCGCAGTCTTTCAATTCCTTTTACCTTGTCTCCCTATTCTCTATAAAACTTTTTTTGGTCTTCAATAAATTGCTTATTTTCTACTTTTCCTTTATATTTACCTTCATATCTTCTAAGTTATTCCACTGGTGCTGAAATTTTTAGTTTATTTCCGATAGTGCATGATAGATCCTGGTCTGTTCTAATACTGCACATTGCTTTTATCACATCTATCTTTCTCAGTATTTTTTTATCTGTTCCCTCTTCTATAATCTTCTAACAGTGACACTTCTTGTTTTAACACCTTTATAATTTTCTCTGTTTGATATTTCCATAATGGTATTCGATTTCTCTCCTTCCTTTCCCTCACTACCCTGTGTTCTAGAGGTAGAACTTTATCAGTTATTAATTTAGCTGCACAGTAATACATCCTGTTTACTTATGTTATATCGCATGGCTGTCTATGAACAGTCCTAATTACTGTGTTCATTTATTTTATCAGACTTCTGACTTTTAGGGTTTTATTAACCTTATGCGGTTTATTTCTTTCATTGAACTTGATATATCTGTCTATGTCTATTAAATCAAGCAACACTTCTCTTAGCTCATTTTCTTCCAAACTGAGGACACATCCCTTGTTTTCCATTTCCTGTGGGAATTCTATAGAAGGTTCTATAGCATTTTCTTGTGGCACATTCTTTTCAGTTTCATCCTGTGCCATCCATTGCTCTGTCATATGGGAACTCACTAGCCTATCACTCCTCAACATTGACTGCATCAGAGTTTCCTGTTCCTTCCCTTGCTGTCTAGCTTCAAATGAACATTTATACTGGTTTCCTGTGGAAGGCTCCAAATTATCTTCATATGGCACCTGACCAATTGCTTCCTGTTCCACTGGTTTCCCCTTAAATTGGATATTCATTCCTCTAGCCTGTTGTGGTGCTTTCTGAATTAGATTTTCTACACTGAATCCTTCACTTTGCAGGCACTCCATAACCTCAATTTCTATTTCTTTAACTTCTCCATTACTAATCTCCTTTTCTACTTTTCCTCTTTGTTTTCTTATTTTTGTATTGTAAAGTTTTCTATGTCCAGATTCCTTTGACTGTATTTCTCTTCAAATATCTTTGGTTCTGCTCTTTTTATATTAGTTAGTTTTGCTTTCTCCTTTGCATAAATATTACACCATATTAAATCTCTTTTTCTTTCCAATGTCCATATTTCTTCTTCAAATGTTTACTGATCTTCCTGCTTCTCCTTACTTTGGGGACTCACTCCATCATGCTGTGATGTAATCTGTGTTAGACCTTCTACACCAAATCCTTCACTTCACAGGTACTCCATAACTTCAACTTCTATTTTTTTAACTTCTACTTTACTAATCTTCTTTTCTATGTTCCATCTTTGTGATATTCTCTTTTTGTTGGGAAATTTTCCATACCTGGATGCCTTTGCCTATATTTCTCTTCAAGTATCTTTAGGGCTGCCTTCTTTATATTGATTAATTTGGCTTTCTCCTTTGCCTAAATATTGCACCATATCAAATCTCTATTTCTTTCCCATGTCCCTATTTCTTTTTTATACTTTTCAAATATCTCTTGGTTTTGTTGTTTATATTTTCACACTTCCTCGGATGATTCTTTTTCCAAACAGATCAATGTTTTTTTGATCTATAGACTGTTTTTCACAAATCTGTTGTATTAATGAATGCAAATTTTCATTTGAAGCTTCTCACAGTTTTTCTTGTTGAGGTGTTTTTCTTTCCTCTAATTTCTGTCTTAATCATTTTGTATATCTTGTGTCTGGAAATTCTGGGCTTTTTGCATAATAGTAACAATACATAATTTCTTTCTTATCCTCAATAGTCTACTCTGTCGTCTTTATGGCTCTTTTTTGGCCTATCAGTTTTTGTGATTTTTGTGGACTGCTACTTCCTTCTACAATGGGGAGCCATCCTCCCCCTGGGCCTGGCCTAGCCCCATTGTAGGAATGATTCCGTTTTTTGAGGATTCTACACTGTCATTTTTTTCCAGTCCTGATTTATTATTAGATTATTGATTGATGCAAGTGCTGAAAGATCTGAACATGTACAAATCTTTGCAGAACCCACACCTTGTGATACCAACTATATCTGGGATACCTAAGGGCATCACTAATCTACCTTTTTGACCTGTTATTGTTGCACAAATGTCTAATACTGGTCCACTAGCAGTTTTGGTTGCTAGAAATCTCAAACCAGTATTCAGTGTGGTCCCACATAAGTTAAAAGACTCTTGAGAATTTTTAGGTCAACTAAAAAAGGATTTAGGCTGTGGTGATTCAGGATTTTTAACAGTTGATGTGGTAGATTTATTCCCATGCATCCCACAAGAATAGGCTAAGGGTTTCTTCCATGAATTCTTAATAAGTTCTGATTTTTTTAATAGCAGAGAAATCAAGATTATTATGGTATTTATTTAGCTTATTCCAGGAGACAACTTTTTATATTTTGAAGGAACAAGCAGCTCAGAGGAGCAGCAGTGTGCATAACATGTGTATCAGCATTTTATGACCTTGTTATACTTTCTTGGGATAGAAAATGGGTTTATCAATCAGATTTTTACCAGTATTGTTCCTTTTAGTTAAGATATTTGGATGATATACTCATCTTATGGAGGTGTCCATGAAATAGGTTGTACTACTCAATTTTTAACATTCACACTTCATTTTGATAGTGAAAATATTAACTACTTAGATATGAACATTTTCATGTCTAACAGAGAGTTTTCTTATAGCATTTACAGGAAACAGACATTTAGTAATAGCTACATACATGTCAACAGTTTTCATCTATTCAAAATGAAAAATGATTCAGGGCCATTTAATCCATTTCTCATGCCTGATATCCAACAAAAACATTTTTTTCTCATGAAACTGATTATTTAAGGGATTTGCTTTTTAAAAAGGATATTCCCTGAATTACTGGGTGAGATCATAAATGAGATAAAAATAGAAGGAAGAGTGATTCTGAATCCATTTTAGAAGTGGGTTTTACAGAGATTATATCCCTGGTGCATTTAGTGCATCATTTGAGAGAGCTTTGGACTTACAATATAATGGAGAATACAAACTTGTTAAAGATGTAATTACCAAAAATTGATCCATATTTAAAACTAATGACAACATTTACAAAGTGGTGGGGGAACACCCAGGTTTTCTCTATAAGACAGGAAGTAACCTTAAAAATGTTGGATAAGACAGTTGGTAATAATACAAATGAAATAACATATAAGAAAGGAATGCATAACAGTGGTTCATGCAGACAGTGTCCTTATATACACACTGGAGATACATTCATCTTAAATCATAATGGAGGACGGGTGATAAAGCCCCATTATGGCAACTACCATAGTAGAGCGTTAGTGTACCTGGGCATCTGCTCAACTTGGAAGAGCTCTTATGTAGGAAAGACAAAAAGGACACTGCATAAGAGGATATATCAGAACATACAATAATCACTTTTGAGACTAATTAGTTGTCTTGAGTAGAAGTCTCTTGTTTATTATCTATAGATTTCATCATGTATTATCTTGAGTGTTTATGTTTCTGTATAACAACTGCTTGACTTCCTTCTCTTGATAGCTATGCAGAGTTCTTAACCTGTTTCTATCCTTTACATCAGAAAGCATCATGATCTGTCTTTTCATAAAATATATTTTTTTGACTAATTCTATTTTGGTCTACCTGGTTTTATCCTTAGGAGTTAGCAGTGGCGGATATATAATAAACATGCAGTTTAGTCTAGAACCCATAATCAAATGGGTAGGTAACAGGCTGACACTTTGCAGTGAAATGCTTTGGTATTCCAATAAGGTAACACAATTACTAGTCATATCACTTTTCAGTGACCCATAATACTACAAGCCCCATAAATAGAATACATTTCATGTTAGAGGAAACCCTCCACAACTGTAAACATCCACATATTGAATTAAAGAAAAATCCAGAGGTCATATATCTTCAGGGTGAGTTATTACAGTCATACGTAAATCAAGACAGGACACTTCAGTGGAAGAAGATGAAAAGTAATACAATTGCATAAATTAAACAATGTAGTTAATGTAGGTTTGTTGCAAATTCACCTCATTACTTTAAGTTAGTAGCAAAGAAAACATATGTTCCACCTGGATTATTTACTTGTTTCGCAAAATTTATAGTGCACATGGTAATGTACTCAAGGTGTGAGCTTTTTCTTTGGAGAAAACCACACCATATCATTGCAACAGAATGTATAAACATATGTATAATATACATACAAAAAACGTGTGTAATGCCTTGCACAAACACATTCTGAGTTGCAGTGCATATAGGAGATTTGCATGTTATGCTACTTATCATCAGTTTAAGGATACAGGGGTCAAAAGAGACGATATGGAATCGAGGGAATTCAAGTTGCTAATGTTACTGAATAACAGCAAGCTCCCTGAAATAAATGTTCTTACATACAAAAAGTGAAATATCATTTTTTGATATTTGGTTTGGCCAGGTGATCTTTATGTAAAGTTTCAATGGTACATTTTTAGTACTGGATTCTGAGTAAGTCTCTGTATTAAGTGAGATGAGATAGTCAACTACTTGTTAATAAATAATTATTGCTCTATTTCTGAGACGTTTCTGTATTGTTGATAAGTTGTTACCAAAACCAATCAGTAGTGTTCCCTAAATTCTAATTTGCTGATCAGATCCCCAGTTCTGAAGTGCAATTATACCACTTCTAACATACAACATACTATCTCTCTGAAACCTTGATACCGGGTCAATTTATTTTTCCAGGAAGTCAAATTCAGAATTTCAAAAAGCATGACATAAATAAAAAAATGGAGTTGGTTATATGGAAATATTAATTACACGTAATACATTTTATTGTATGAAAATTCTAATGAAAACTCATGCCTTAACAACATGGCTGCCTAGTTAGAATGGAATCAGAACTAAGAAACAACATAACACATTTTATAGTTTGAGTCCTTGCCCTTCAGTTATGTACAGTGAAAAAATAAATTTACTTGCAGAAGAAGATTCTAAATAAGTTGCAAGTCAGGCAAGAAAAAGGTGAAATATGAAAGTAGTTTAAAAGATTAATGGGAACTTTCTAAGCATATAGCAAGTTCAGGCAAAGTCTGTGCGACAATGTTTCTGGTGTTGTACTTATATTGCTGCACATAGCCATGTAGCTAAACAACATATGCACTACAGGAGTCTCAGACAGCAATGGAAACTAGTCAACCAGATAAAATCATTAGTATTCAAAAGGCAAAGGGAATTAAATCCAATAAATAATCAACAGGGATAGAAGACAATCTAATTATTTTATAACAAAAAATGCCAGCACTGGTGGAAAACACTGGAAAGTACTATATGTAGTTCTGAAGTTATTCAGGCATGTACAGTGATTTTTAGACCCTCTAAAGTTGCCTCTCTCTCTGCAGTGTAAACAGTACAATGGACAAAGGTTCTCACATTTGTATCAGCTGCTCATGGGCAAGTTATTGAAATCACTTCCAACCTGAAAGCATCTACCAGGAAGCTTAACCACAAAATAATATTTCATAAAAGTGAGTATTCTGTTTATCTTTATGTAGATAAGGAAGACAAGTAAACACATAACATTAGCACATCCTGTTATTTCAGCATTCAAAAATGTTTTTGAGATGTCAACTGTGAAAATGAGAACTTTGAATATTACCAGTTCAGATTTTGGTCATAATTAAGTGATTTACTTGATAAATTTTAATGATTTAATTTTCTATGTTTGATTTTGTTGTAAAACACCTGTAAATAGTTATGTTTTTGTTCAATTTATTTTTAATTAATTTTGTACAATTTTATTTTTAAAATTAATAAAAAGTTGTTTAAAAATGTCTGTGAGGAATAAATTAAAACAATTTTAATGGACCTCCCAAAAAATGTTATACAACTTGATAACAGAACAAATGCAAGCACTGCAGAACTTCCCACTGAATTCTGCAGTATGTATAATGATAGCTGATAATGACAAGTCATTATTCATTATGGTTTCTGAAGCTTAAGATTGGAAAATATCTAACCGTATAATGGAAAAGTTATGTTTGTACTGAAGTGACCAAGTATGTGGTTAAAGCTTGTAAGAGCATATTTAATGATACACTACATAGTGCCATAATTATCCTGATTTATTTGAATTCCATATGTTACAACTGCTAAAGTTGGACCTATTTTTGAGATAAACAAAGACTGTAAATATAAACTAGATCCAGCACTTAGCCCTGGTGTGTCACAATTTTTAATGAATTTTGTTTGAAAGACAATGTTAAAATGATTCATTTTTTTAATTGGATTACACAGATTTTATTTTAAAGACCAGGGACTTCAATATTATTTACAGGGAGTTTCTGGCCATATTAGATGTTAGTTCTTTTACACTTATTCTACATATCTCATGCCTTGAGCATTTAACTTTTATGTTACTGGAATCACCTAAATTTGAAAAAGTAGTGAACTTTTTATGTAATTTTTTGGCAATAGTGCTAAAAATAATTATATGTTTCATCTCATAATTGGTACTACAATAGGGGTTGTTATCGCATCCAAGGTTTGTAAATCTGGTTCTTTGGTATTAGAAAAAAATAGCAGTTTATACTTGTTACTGAGAGAAATATGTTAAGTGAGATTCTTCAAACACGATGTTTAATCCACAAAACGCCAAAATTTAATGAAAACAGACATACACGACTTCCCAGTGCTATAGTTGTACATGAATAGAATTATTCAAGGTGGACAAACAAAAATTCATTCAATTATGTGGATTAAACATCGATACTGAGTTTACAGCGCCATTGGTGATCCAAGGTATTTTTGGCATTGTGTACAACTCTGTTATTCTGAGAGAAATATGTTAAATGTTATTTTCATTTTATTGATAATGTACTTTTTATCTAGTATGGAAATTAAACAGAAATTGAAAAGTTCATTCAGTTTCTCAGTTGAAGCACACATTTCCTTCTTTTTTTTTTCTTTAATCTTTCCCTTGTAACTAGGTGAAACTAAGTGAAATATGTAGATTTGCCGACTTATATAGATTCATAAACTTGCCACTACAATTAAAAAGTTTACTGTAGGTAACATTTATTTGCACTATACCATAATACACCCCTTATATATAAACAAAAAAGAAAAAGAAAAATATTCTTATTAAAGGACCACTTGATAAAGCAGTAGTTTGCTATCTATGACAATAAATGCCAGAGAAAAAAAATGGATATTTTAAACGAGAGGTTAATTCACGGATGCTTTCAGAGGATGTATTGATTGCCATTAGAAGAAATTTTAAATGACAGAGCCACATTGTTTGCTCCTAATCAGAGGCACTATATGGACTAGCCGTTTGAACCAGAAGGTAGTAATGAACCTGAAAGTCAGTTTGTTATGACTGCTATTCAGATTCATGACTCTGAAGCTACTTCATTTGATCCAGTTCAGATGCAAACTATTTAAGAATAATTTAGTCCACAGGGTGGTAATGACTCTGACAGGGAATTTGTCATGACTATTACACAAAGCCTTGATAGTAAAGCCATGAAAAAGATTACTAAAAATAACAGGACAAGGTCATTAAACATGATGATTGTTTTTGCCAAACAAAGGCGCTTGAATCTGAAACAAATGTTAAGTCTACACTCTAATTTTATGATGCCAAAATTATGATTTGTCAGCAGTCCTTTTGTTTTTATGTGTGCGGATTATGCAGGCAATTTAGGTATCTGGCAAACCACTCTTTTTATTTCAGTCCCACCATAGACACGGTTACTAGTCAAAATGGATACTTCAGTTTCATAAAGACCAAAGTGGTTTACAGTGATGAGTGCTCTTTGCATTTAACATTTTATACAGGCAAGACTAGTGGAAAAATAAATTACTGGAATCTATGAGCATTTTTAGGGCTAGATCCAATGGGATGAATATTAGCTCTAGGTGATTTGTTCACTGTTAATGTGACACTCCAACTCCATGTACAAAATGGGAGAAAAGAAGTTGATTCCAATGCCTGTTTTCTTCAACTAACAGTATAACAACTTGCAGCATATATTTAAAACTGCCTGTACTTTTTCTAGGAATGGGAGATTGTTGAACAGCCCAATTAACTTCATGCTTCTGTATGTATGAATGACTCAATATACCTGCTGTGCTTGTCTAATCTCCTGACATATAATTCACTTCCAAATCATATTTCTGCAACTACAACATATTTCTTTACAACCTTGGCAGTGTCTTGAGAAACTTATTCATAAATATGCCGTGTGATGGCTTGTAGTCAAATCTCTAAACTGTTTCCCTTAAATTACACAGATGAAACCTCTCACAGTCATATATTACTGCAACCATCTCATTTTCTGCATGGGCATATTTTTCCTAGTAGCCTCTAACTGCTCTTGAACCAAAAGATAACTGGTTCGTCTTCTTGCTAATTCACTGCAGTAATACAATTATGACTGTTATCACCTTGTAACTGGCTTATTTTCATTAAAATGATTTAATATAGATGCTCCTCAGTTCAATGCCTTGACACATTTTCTTCAAATAATTAATACAATAGCACATTTATTTTATATTCCAAATATACTTTAAAAATGACACCTTTCAAAAAAATCTTATAATTTCCTGATTATCTTCTGGAAACTATTGGTACTGCAACTGTGACTTTTTCATTATCGGATTTTAAGTCCTCTGAACTTAAATCTTTATAACTTATCTTAACTCCATTACTCTGATTTTATACTTACAATTCTTTATCTATAAGTTATACTTTCTCAGTATATTTGTTAACTGAATCAGCTTCATTTTATGGGTGTCTGCTGTAAAATAAAACATTATATCAACAGAATGTTAAAAAGACCTTCAAGTCCTTCAATCATCAGTGTAATGGCCCACAGATGCACTTTTTTTCTGGGAAATAATAGATGTCAGTATAAAAAATCTGCATCTTTTTACAGGTAGCATTTCCTCATTAAATTTGTAGAATTATTTTGTATGTGGTATGTCAGTAACAACTTCTATATTATGAAGTGGGTACATTCCTTCCCACATATGTATACACACACACACACACACACACACACACACACACACACACACACACACACACACACACATGGAAACACACACACACACACACACACACACACACACACACACACACACACACACACACACACACACACACACAGGTGGGCACATCTTGTCAAGTTTAACCATAGTGATTGTACTGTTCGGTCAGTCACTGCTGTCAGTCTGTTTCTCATTCACACCTATTGTCTACATTCTATTCAATGAACTTTGGTTCTTTTGCATACTGTGCAAGCTTTCCATATTTATTTTCCAATAAATAAGTTAATTTCATGGCTTTGTTTTACCACATGTATTCTTTTGGCAAATTGAAAAATGACTTCTTTCAGTAGAGCTTTTACATAACTGGCAAAGTGAAAGAAATGTTGTTTAGGCTTATAACCACATCTCTTACATACCTTATCCATAGTACGCTTTCCACCCTTCTCCTTGTTTATGTTCAACCTTTTATTTCAAAATTTCTTTCTTGTGCTTGTTTCAAAAAGATGCACACTTAGCTATTCCAGACTTGTGTCAGCATTCATTTGTTATTTATATACATGATGTTTATTTGTGACAGTTGTTTCTGTTCTGGTCCATAAGCACAGTAAAGAGAAAAGTAAATTTTATTGAATGGGAGAATGACATATTGTTCAATGCAGTGCATGTGACAGTGTACTGCTGATAGCAGATGGGATAACATGCAACAGATACAAAGATGGTAAATATCATGGGTAAGGCGCTTCCTGATAACAGTGCTGTAGGCAGTCATAGTAGACTGACAGTGCATGGTAAAAGCATAAATGACATGAGGAAAAGTGTCAAGAGGAAGCCCCTGGAATTATGGAAGCAGGTATACAGTATGGCAGAATAATCTAGGACACTTTCCCCCACCATACAGGAGCAGCTCACACTAAGTGTTGCTTCTCAGGATTCCATCATTGGAGGGCAAGGTATAATAGATGTCTGCACACTGATGTTCTTCAGAACACATAGATATACAAACTACATGCACACATAGGATGCCATACCTGGCATGTGCTCTGTTACTGTATCATATCTGTGCATACTATGCAGGTGAGTGCTCTACATTCAGTGTATACACTGTTGCACTTAATACAGCCACTGACCACTCCAGTGATACTGCTGTAAACTGAACACAAACTTCCTAGCACAAGCTAGAGTGATGCAAACCTCATTGATGATATCTCTTAAAGTTTGCTTATTAAGTCAGGTGCCTTTTTTTCCCTCAGGCATTTGAGAATGTTCCAAAGGCGAAAAATGTTGCATAGCCATATGCCACAGAGCTCTTTCCTGGCATATATGTAGCAGACTCATTGGAGGATAGATGCAACTTCACTTGGCAATTAATCTGTGCAATCTCTTATGGATGAGTATTCCATAGGTATAGGTAACAGCCAGCCTGTGACAGAATTGGTGACTGAAGATAGTAACATTGATGAGCCAGCAGACAGGAATGGAAAGAGTGAGGTCAATATGGCTGGGCACAATGGTGAGTATCACACCACTGTACAACATGGTGTCCTAACACTACAGGTGCACTGGTGATACCTAATATGCTAACAGGGTAAAAGACACAAACACAACAGAAGTGATGTGAGAATATAAGGTTTAATGCTTATTCCCCATCATAATCATCATCATCTGGCACACTCCAAAGCTGTGTTGCTGCAGAGGATTATGCAAGTTTACCTGTTTACCATGTGTTGCAGCATTATTGAAATAGGCTGCTCATGCTGTTTAGTGGATGTTGATACAGCCAGCCATGCTTCTTGTAGAGCACCATGTAAACACAAATGTAGGACAGTGGCAATTTATAAGGGAGGACAGCACAGATTCTAAAATGACCTGACTACAATGTAGACTGTGGTGAGCAGGATGCTGAACAGTGGTCTGAGAAACAAGACCACAGGCTACAAAACATGCCTGCTGCATTCTTCGGCTAGCTATGATGCCACATGGTCAGTAATGTGCATTGATATCATGAGAAAAATGGTCTCACCCAGCAGCATGCTTCAGCACAGATAATGTACAGCACCTACATTTATTTGCAAGAACCTCAATGAAATGCACTGCCAGAGCCCTGTACAGACACTTAAATGGTCCTTTGTTAGTTGTGTTAGTGTTATTACTCAGTGCTATTACCTAGTCAGGATACACACCACATGGCAGGCATTACACTTTATCTTGGTGAAGGAAAAAAGTATACTAGAGGCAACATGCAATGGATGTGACTGCCATGACAGGGACTAAAGGTGGAGGTGTCTCGATTTACATCAAAAATAAATATAACTCAAGTCTGGTCAAACAGGACAATGCACTGGAGCTGCTCTATGTGCAAATCACCATAGGCAAATTGCAATACCACTTCTTTGCAAGATATTGGTCTCCCTCTATGACCCCGAAAACCCATAGCATGTATTTAAACTTATTGGAAGCACTCACCTTTTGACCCAGTGCCATATTCCTGGGCAACTTTATTTACCCCACTATTAACTGGGAATCCTATATGACACCAAATGTACAGGCACAGAGGTTCCTGGATTTTGTAAACACAAACTCCCTGGACCAGATTATCAGTACACCAACCAGGGGTGCAACCATACTGGATCTGGTCCTCACTAATCTGGAAGAGTGTTGCACACCCCCTTACTTTAATTTCATCTGTAGTAAGGTCAGACCACAAAATGGTCTCCTTTGAAGTAAATATAAAACCTGGACCCCTAGCTAATCCTGGAATATTCAGGAACTACTCTAAGGATAACTTCCTGCTATTAAGTGATAACCTGGCAAAATTTCAAGCCCCCATAAACCTTGAGAACACTGCTGCCTATGCAGAACTGTTCAGAGAAACCCTGTATAAGCATGTTAATAGCTGCATAGAAGCAACTGTATCAACCAGGAAGAACTACAGAACCAACTCAAAAAACAAGCCACCTTAGTGGAATCACAAAATCAATAGTCTGTATAACAGAAGGAAGAAAATCATAGCAAACATTAGGAGGTACAGCACACAGCAGGATAAAAGTACTCTTATCAAACTAAGCAAACAACTCAGAGGACAAATAAAGTTGACCAAAGCCAAATTTGAAGTAAATTTGACCTCCCAGGCCAAGGACAACACAAGGCATTCTTTAGCTATGTCTGCAGCCTCAAATGCAATACACAATTATGTGCACTGCTCATTGTAAATGGAGCCACCTATACTGAGCCAGATGATATAGCAAACCTACTAGCTGATAAATTCAGTTCCAACTTTCCCCCACTTTTCCCCTCAACCTTCCCTCAGGAAATACCATCAAATATAACAACCCTTCTATCACTAGGAAACAAGTCTTTAATGCTCTGTCTAAGGCCAAGATCACTGCATGAATGGGCCCAGGCAATATCACAGGGTGTCTTCTAAATAGCATGAAACCCATCAGGCCCTATGGAATTGCTATTTAACTGTAGCCTCCAAACAGGCTTTGTGCCTTGTGAATGGAAAATGGCAACAGTCATCCCTCTGCACAAAGGTGGGTCATCATCAGAGCCTGGAAACTACAGACCCATAAGTCTCACTAGTCTTATATGTAAAGCCATGGAAGTAATTATCATGGAAATGATCAATAGTGATATAGTAAACCTCCAGACACTGGACCCAACCCGGTTTGGTTTTGTCAAGGGCAGGTAATGCCTACTCAGCCTGGTGGACTTCTTTGAGAAGGTTGCTAAAGCAATGGATGAGGGCAAAATGGTTCACACTGCCTACCTTGACCTGGCCAAGGAATTTGACATAATACCCCACTTGGGCATTGTTGACAAACTGAAAAGGTTAGGTACAAACCCATATATCTGTAGATAGCCAACTGGCTCACAGACAGGACTGAGGAAGTTAGAATTGGGACTCCACCTCTACAAAGAGGACAGTCACAAGTGACGTCCCTCAGGGATTGGTCCTTGGACTGCTGCTTCCTGGCATTTTCTTCTCTGACTAAGTTGCAGATGATTGCAAATTAGGAGCTGTCATGGAATCCTGCACTGACACAAATGTTCTCCAGGAAGGGCTGACACAGACAAACAACTGGTGTCACAGCCATGGACTAAAACTAAATGCCAATAAATGCATAATACTATCTTTTGGGAAGTCGTCCACCCCTGGTAACTATCATATTGACAACACTCCCCTTAGAGCTGACCCAGTAGCCAGGGACTTAGGGACACAAATAGACAGTAATCTACCCTTTGACCATTACATGTCTACAAGTGAGGAAATCATTCTATGTTACGCAACTTATATACAAAGGTATGGCATGTAAGTCCAAGGAAGTCATTGTTCCACTGTATTCAACATTCTTCAGACCTATCACTGAATACAGTGCCCCCTTTGGTAAGTACCTAACCAGGAACATCCAACAACTGGAATGTCCACAGAGGTTCCTCACTTATAGAATATAGGGCATAAGTAAAATGTCCTGTGGAGACCGCCTCAAGGCCCTGTTCTTGTATTTTGTCTCCTACAGGCTTTTCAGGGGAGATGTATGCCTGGCATACAGAGCATTGTCAGACCCACTCTGATGGACCTCCTGCATATCCACAAATCAAACAGCACCAGAATTACCCATTCTAAAAACCTAAACCTTGCCTGTGATATAAATACGACCTTCTAGAGGGACAGGTATGTATCGCAGAGACTATCCCATCTGTGGAACAGATTCCCCATCCATGTGAAGCAGAGGTCCTCCCTAACCCAATTCAAGTACAACTTGGAAAATTGGAAGGGGAGCAGGAAATTCATCCCTGGTTTGGCACCTATGTCTGTAATGGACACAGGTGACCTGTAAGTGGTTCATCTCCCAGGCCCCTGGTTGTAAATGTTTCATCTTTCAATTCCCTGGTTACACTTATCAAGGGTATCAGAACTTGTCAGAGATTTGGGATGCATGGCTAGGCTTAAAAAGGCCCTTGTGGTCGTTAGCCTAATAAACATCTATGAACCTATGAACCTAGGCAGATGGCTAACTTCAGCACTTTGTATAAGAAGTTGGCAAGCAGATGAGTGATGCATGTTGTCAGAGATGTGAGATCACATGACATACTGCTGTATGGCTCCTTAGTTATATTGGTGGCTACAATGATCACATATTATTTTTTGAATGACAGCATATTTTGCATTTCAAGCATACATGCCATTTCACTTCTAATAACTGTTATTGCATGCCAGATTTGCAAGTGTACTATTGTTCATTTAAGTTTAGCAACACACATGTATGTGTGCAAATGCTAATGTACCTCAGACAAACAATAACTCATAGAGTGTGAATTACATCTGGTAAGTTTTGGTCTGCCAGGGATTTTGTTTTTGGTTGCCTGGGTGTTGTTGGCTGTACTTTGCATTCCCAGAGTTCTCTTTGTACCTCTTGCAATGATGTATATGCTTGTGCTGTAGTCATAGTCCTCAGCACAAAACTGAAAAGTATGTGCCACATAGCACATCTCTATCTCCTGCCTTGACAAGAACACTGTTCAGTGTTACACCAGAGTAATCCAAGAGGATCAATCAGCATTCATATGTGCTAAGGTTGGCCCAGTGATTTTTGGGCTGGCCTCTGTGCACATGCCCTGTGACTCCTACTACTCAGGTTTTGATATGCAGACTGGTGTTCAAGTCCTATAGCTCAAGGGCTGAGAATGAAATAGGTCTAAAGGGATCATGCTTTACCCTAGTTAACACATTCAAAATATATAAATCATGGATATATCCTGCATCACTAGTAAATCATTCATGTGGTACAGGCCTGTCTGGAAAGCACAGTATAGGGTTAAGCCATGCCACATATTGGTATCATGAAGTTTATTTATGCTGTTTTACACACACCTCATATATCCACCCCATGGAGTCACACACTGCCCTACATCTTCAAGGAGTGATACCTACATCAACCAATGTAGACAGGCACCTCACTACCTCTAGATGCCATGATGACGATGTATGTGAAACAAGTTGCATAAATAATGCCTAACGGCATTGCTTTGGTATAGAATCACTCACACTGACTCATCACTAATAATGCTGGACAAGAAGAGGGTTACAGTGAGTTGTCTTTCAGGCACCAGGATCTCTGATATTATGAGGGTCCTAAGGACCCTAACACTTGACAAATAAAACTATGACATGGTAGCGGTACATGTGGGAGTGGACAACTTGAAACATAAAACTTTAAGGGACATGCAGAGAAACATGTCAGAAATTTCCATGCATGTTACAAATGCAGGTGAGGAACTGGTCCTGAATGGAATCCTTCCTCACCTTGAATAATTCTTAGCTATAAAGAAAAAAATAATTGACTTCAATAATTGGTTAAATTATTATTATCTGATGTCATTTCAGTGGGATCCAGTATGTCAGTACGGGATGAGATGCTCAACAGGCCAGCTTGTTTCAATAAGACGTCCAGCACCTCTCATTCCAAAGCTTCTGCATACAAGCCAAATTCTTTTCTAATCAGCTAATGTTTTTTTTAGGTAGAGTCAGCTTATGTACATTCCAAAGTAACTAACATATCAATCCCAAAATAAGATGAAATTAAGGTTCATAGGTTCATAGGTAGGTACTAGGCTATTGGCCCTAGGGCCTATACAAGCCTAGTCAAAAAGGTATCCTGGCTTTCACCACCCAAGAAAATTATTTTCCTGTGCCCCTGTCAAGCCGAACCACAGAAGGGATCCCTGGGATGAATTTCCTATTACCCATCCAATCATCAAGATTTTTCTTGAAGAGTGCTAATGAGGAGCTCTGTTTGACATAGATAGGTAGTCTGTTCCAGAGTATGGGAAGTCTCTGGGACAGGAATCTATCCCTGCAGCATGTTCTGTTTATTGTGGTGATAAGGTTTAGGTCCCTAGAGCGTGTAGCTTGGAGGGATTGGGATTTCTTTAAGTGGAGCATGTCCAACAGCTCTGGGTTTGACATAGCTTTGTATGTTAGGCAGAGGTCGCCTCTGAGTAGGCAATTGTAACGGAATAAAGCTGGAGATTTTTGAGACGGTCTGCGTAAGGCATCTGTTGGAGGCCAGTAATCCTCTCTGTAATGTATTTTTGTGGCCTTTCCAGTTGTTTTAGATGTCTTGTGAGGTACATACCAAAAGGGGCATTGTACTCTATAATGGGTCTAATGAGTGATGAGTAGAGGGGAACAATGACCTCTTTTTTTCTGGATGAGAAACCTTTTGTGATGAGGTGTGCCACTTAGAAGGATTTCCTGACCACTGTGGCGATGTGATTATCAAAGGAGAGACTACTGTCCACCTGTGTCCCAAGGTCTCTTATCACACTTTTGGTGTTAAGTAGACTATCGCCTATGTGGTAGTTCATGGGTACAGAGTTTTTACCAAAGGGGATGACAATGCACTTTTTGGCATTGAGCTTGAAACCATGTCTTTGACACCAGGCATCTGTCTCAGTGAGACCCTTTTGTAGGATGTCCACATCCTTAGGAGTTTCAATTATGGCTCCTAGTTTGCAGTCATCTGCAAATTTAGTTAGCCAAAGACCTTCTGTGTTAGTCTGTACTTCAGAGAAGTAGATGCCAAACAGGAGAGGACCCAGGACTGAACCCTGTGGTACTCCACTTGTCACTGGTCTGAAGTCTGATTTGGAGTCTGCTACTTTCACGGTGTGGGTTCTTTCAGTAAGCCAGTTGGCAACCCATCATGTGACATAGGGATTTATACCTAGTTTAGTGAGTTTATCTATAATTCCAGAGTGGGGGATGGTGTTGAATGCCTTGGCAAGATCTAGATAGGCTGTTTGAACCACCTTACCCTCATCTATAGCTTTGGTGACTACTTCAAAGAAGTCTATCAGGTTTAGGAGACATGATCTGCCTTTTACAAGGTGCCTTTCTTCAAAGCCAGATGTGTAAACAATAAACTGCCTGAACTTGAGGCACTCTTACATTTAAAGAACATCTATATCTGTATAGTTACAGAGATGTGGTTTAAATGTAAAGAGAGCACTCCCTCTGCACCAGGGTTTTGCACTTTTCATGCCTTCAGTCTCAGTGGCAATCATCAAAGCACAGATTATCTCCAGGCACATTCCTAGTAACACACAGAACAATTTAATTGAACTACAGGTCGCTCTAGATTATCAATGAATAGTTTGTCACAGAACATTGTCTTTCTTCCCAATGACCATATAAGATTCATGTAAAATGTCTCAGTGTTCCCCTATAAGCAATACCTCAACTTATTTATTTGACTTTAAAACTCTTCAATAAACTGGGACACCTATAGCCTCAATACAGGATATGCCCAAAAATTCTTAGTCATAAAAAAAAAAAAAATCTCCCTAGAGCAGTTGGTAAGTAAACCTAATAGAGGACACAGCGTTCTTGCTTTGTTTCTTACAAAAGTGGCCACCTGCAGTACACCTACTTCTTCTGGTATATCTTTCTCCACTGAAGGCTGACCACAAGCTTGTGACCATCTCTTTTAAACTCCAAAAAGCCTCATACAACAAACCCCACTGAATTTAAGGATTACAAACCTCAGCCTACTCTGTGATGAAATATCAAAATTCACTTATGACTGCACCAGCCCTAAAACTTCATATAGCCACAAGATCCACTAAGAAACTCTGCATCTATTTAGAAAAATTCATACAACTGGCATCCCTCCCATTTAGAAAAATGTATAGAACTACAATCCCTTCCAAAACTTAGTATCATAGGAAATTGCAAAACACACACACACACACACACACACACACGCACACGCACACACACACGCATGAACACGCACACGCACACACAGACACACACACACACACACACACACACACACACACACACACACACACACACACACACACACACACACTGGTGGCCCACCTCCATAAACTGTACAGTAAAAGGAAAAAGAAACTCCTTAAATTATATAATAGATCCAAAACCCCACTTTTCAAGGACAATGATAACAGCATTACAAAAGAAAATGAAAAACATAATTAACTTAAATTAACAACTTAAGCTGGTCTCTGAAGACAGAAGTAATTATAAATCTTTTAGCCTTCCATTTTGACCCAATAGACATTGCCAATATCCTTGCAAACAAATTTATTACAAACTTCACAGATATTTCTATCTAAAGCCCTAAAATATCTGAACCCCTTGCTCCCTCAATTATTTCTAAAGATCACTGAGTGAAAGTGCTATCCAAGACCAAAAATGTTTCCACTATCAGACCTAACAATATCCCTAGTTGCTTAATTAATAGTGCTAAACATGACCTTTTAGACCTACTCAAATCATTTAACCTAAATTTAACAACTAGTCTTGTCCCTGATGAGTGTTGCACTGCAGTAGTGATGCTCCTCCATAAGAGTGGCCTTACAACTGACCTGGATAATTATAGTCCTATCATCCTTACAAGCCTCATCTGCAAAGCCATGGAACAGATTACAATTGACCTCATAAAATCTGATATCAAGGATATTAGTAGACTTAAAAACTGACGCATGTGTAGTAAGATAGATAGATAGCAAACTGGCTGACAGACAGAACCCACAAAGTGGCTGCTCATCAGAAGGTATGAAAGGGGCCACCAGAGTCTCTAATGTTTGCATGCTGGGATCTCACATTTTTTGCATTTATTTCTAACATCTTCAAACATAGTGCAAAGACCTCTGGCTAACAAAGTTTGCAGATGACTGCAAACAGATAGCTGTTAAATCCTGTGGGGGAAAAATGTAAAATTGGGCTCAGTAACTTTTACAAAAGACTCAAAGAAGTATTGCAGTTACTTGCTTGACTGAGCCCAGCACAAACACAAGTTCAGTTTTCTTCCATCTGTACAAAATGTCATTGGCAAAGTTTTATTTAATTTTTGTTATAACAGTTTTAAAATGAAGTTGTTTCTGCTTTAAAAAAAAGTGTGACAAATAGTTAATTGATTAATTAGTTTTAAATTGAATATAAATTACTATGCTTAGAGCGAGCATTTTACTCTGTAAAGGCTAGTGTGGCCGAGGCGCTAGGAGTTTTACTTGTGAAGTTTACACTGTGCTGTGTTTTATATTGTACAAACGCTGTGGAATTAAACAGATTTTTATCTGTGTACCAGCAGTTTTCATTGGCGAAATTTATATTGTGCTTCATATCATCGTATTGTGGTTGAAATTACAGATTTCTATACAGAACGAGTTATTTGGCTGTGGTAATACAAACTTAATGAGATTTGTTTAAGTCTACTAACCGTGAATCCATGTTACTTAGGGTTCTTCAGTTCTATGGCTTTCAGCTATTGAGGTGGACTTTCCTTTAGCATGGATTCGCTCACGTCTTTCCATGACTCATGTTAGGCTAAGTGGCCTGCAGCTAAACTGTGAAGGTCAAGCTATGTTGCCCATATTCTCCCAGCTATAACCAAAAACCACCCTATTCAGACACTTGTGTAGTTTTAAAGTGAAAACATATCCAATTTCTTCCAGGCCAAGGAACTCCACCCCTTCAACAGTCCTGTTTAGCTGTGTCAAGTTCTTATAAATGTTTTTTTTTTGTTATGTACAATACAATACAGTAACTAGGACAGCGTTTCTGTTTACACATGTAATGACATTAAGCAAGGTCTTGGCCTTACCTAATATAATGACTGTTCCAATGGTAAACTGTCTGAACATAATACTTCTTTCACACCAGCTGACTCTTCCGGTCAACTACCCCATTGTTTACTTTTATTTGTGAAGATAAATTCTGTTGTGCAAGCTCTCTGTCATTCAACTCTATGCACAAACTAATATCAGCAGGAGCACAGCGTGGAAAGGCCTACATTTTAAGTTTATCCCTTCCCCTGACCTAGAAGGCCAGTGCTGCTTGCATGAAAACAACACTGCCATCATAATACTGTGTACAGCTGATCAAAGGCAAGTTTTCTAACATTAACTACTGAAAACAAATTAGGAGAAAAATGTCAGCGAGAGAGAGTTGTTTCTCATGCAGAAATAAATGGGATGCTTTCATCCAAGAAAAGTAATCTTGGGAAACATCCAACAGCAAACTTATTAGGAGTTTTAAGTAAAATGTTAGGTTGTAATGTTGGGTGACAGAATGAACTTTGTTATACTACATACTACTTTTTTGTTTTAAGAGTTATGAATAGTACTGAAAGTGTTTACATGACACTTGGTAACTTAAGGAAAAATTACAGTTTTCAAATCTATAAATATCTCCGCTCAGAGCATAACAGCTAGGAGAACTTTTTATCTGGAATGTGTCTGATGCACTGCTAGCCTGATGGAAACATTGGTGTCTACAAAGACCACACAAATGTATATTTTTATAACTTATTCTTGACTGCAGTTTCCTGTAAAAGTAAACTTGTACTTCATCAAACTATGTTCTACTTTATTTTATAAATAAGATAAGGAAATGAAAGAGTGTTGGCAGAGAGGTAAGTGTAAGGCAGCACTATAGGGTGATTGTTGCCTAGATTATGGGAAAGTAGGATGGAGACAGGATGATGGGTGAAGATAAGGAAGGAGTAACAAGTGAGGAATGGAAAAGAAAGAAGAAAAGTGGTGCTGCATAAAGAGGGACTCATGGAAAAGGGAAGAAAGACAGCCAAGTTAAAGTGCATTGGGGGTGGGGTAAGATGTAGAATGCAAGAAAATCAGGTGGTATAAGAGGACATACGCAAAGAAGAGAAGAAAACATGTGATGGGTGTTTACCTGGGATGTCTGATTCTGCAGACTTAGAAGGGTGTTGAGAATTACAGCGGAGTGCAACAGTAAATTTCTTTATGGGACTAACACTGCATACAGGTAGCCAGGACCTGCCAAAAAAGGCAAATGAATATCAACAGCCTAAAGCACATGCTTCTAGAATGTAAGGGCAAATGATGTCACTGAAAATGCAATGGAGATTACTACTGGCAGGATGAGACGGTAGGGAGCAACTGTGTTCCAAAGAAAAGAAATGTAAACTCTGCCCAAAAGTTGAGGTCTGATTAAGAGAAAACTCAATACCTAACTGTCCAAAGGCTCTTGTTGGTCCAGTGGCAGTTTTGACAACATGGTATGTTGTAGGTCTTCGGCTTTAATATAAACCCACTGTCCTCTATGGATCACTTTAAAGCCCTACTTCTACATTCAGTCTCCTACAGAGAGTGCAGATTTTCAGTCAGTGACCTTAGGATGAGTGAGTATTGCACTCATTGTATACGACCCTTATTATAGCAAATGGTAGTTATGTTTTTCTTTTAAAAGCCCCTGCACTGCACCACAGTTCTGTGTTCTCCTACCATGATAAAAGTCTGTATTTAATACCAACTAACATGGCATGCATCCTTCTGCTCAGAGCCAGATAACACCTGGTAAGGGGGTTATACAATTATGGTTATCAAAACACCAGAAGTTGACTTAAAAATACAATAGTCCTGTCTAGTTCCATGATATATATAAATATATATATATATATATATATATATATATATATATATATATATATATATATATATATATATATATAGGAATCAAGCTATGAGTGCATGCCAGATGATCTGGGATCAACTAGTGACTCTAGTATGCAAAGAGCTAGAGAATGTGGGTGGGAATGGCCATCTAACACCTGCTTATCAATCCTGGGAGAAGGGAGATAGTTCAAACCATCACAAAGATGGCAACTAACAGAGACTGGTGAGATTGGCAGTCAACAGGTAGTCTGAGGATGTTTGTCTGACCAAGCAAGTTCACTTGTCGTTGGAGGACAAATGCAGAAGCAAGTTCATGTTATATTGTGTGCAGTGGACCATGGCTTGACATGTTAGCCACCATGGGTGGGTTCAGAAACTGAAAAAACAATCTGAATCTGTGGATTTAAGTAACCCCTTGGTGCTCAACACTCATCTACAAGGACTCAGCTAAGAAAGGAGAAGAATGGATACAAACAATTCTGACTTCAGATCCTAATTCACATGTCTGCAAGTGATAAAAAATTTTGCTGTGTCCATAACTTTTGGAAAGCCCCTATCCTGTGCGCCGAAAGTGCCAGTTCTTCTCACTGTTTTAAGACTTCCACAAAGGACTCAAATTACTGAGATACTTCAGTGTGCATAATGCAGCTGTGAATGAGTTGTAACATGATGTTGTACGTGAATCTTCAACCAAAGATATGGCTGTTACTATTTTAGCTTCTGGGCAGCTTAATGCACAACAAAATCACTTGAAAAACAATCTGTAGGTCAGGAACTCAAAGGCATGCGATGATCTATTAGTGTGCAGAATATTGAAAAAGAAATAAATTTGGTAGAAGCCAATGAGTTTTAATCTAATTTCAATTTAATTTTGCCATTAAATGCCTATTCTGCTGAATGACACTCCTGTTACAAATCTGTAAACAAGCTGAGTAAGTGGAGTGTAAGATCTTGATTTGAATTTTTGACAGATAGTGGTATCAGCTGACTAGAGAAAGTCTCATTCCTTTGCAGACATTGTGCAAGATGATGCAGAGAAATGGGGTGTAGAAATGGAGTCAACTTTGAAACAACAACTACTTTTATTGCAATTGCAGTTTCTATAAGCAGGGGCCTCCATGGACAGACATGCTTTTTTTGCAAGAGGTAGTTGCTCTATTTGGAGTTACAATTCCCCAACCTACTGCTTGTGGAAACAATATATGATCTTTGTTAGTATCAGAATCTGTATTATAGATGATTATTACTAAAAAAAAACTTCTCCATACTCGTATTTTTCTGTACATAATCTCAATTTAATCAAAACAAAGAAAAGTTCAGTTAGACTATAAATATATATTTTGTTGGACACTAAATTCCAATATGTGTTACAAAAATATTGTAGTGTTGTACAGCCATTACAAAATATAATGCACAGGTTGGGAATTTGGAGTGAGAGTTAAGAAGGATTTGTTTTTAAAGATGATCATTTAATTCATACTGATAATCAAATCAGTATGAATGACAGTATATGTGTGATGCTGGACAACAAAAACGTATGTGGATGAACAGGACATTTTAAATGAGATTCCACTAAACTAATGTACAAAGAGTGGGGCCAGATAAATCACAATAAAGACAACTATGTTAATAATGCAATAGATGTGAAGGAAACAACTATTTTAGAAACAAATTCTGTTATGGAAGACACTATATTTGCTTTAGGTGAAGATTCAGGAAATAGATTTTGTAGAGTGACACCATTCAACGAAGGGTGTCTCTGTCTAATCTGAGGAAATAGAAAGCATGAAGGACATTACTGATGAAATAAAATTATGCAGCAGGGTAGAAATTTAGAAGAAAAAGAAGGTTTAAAGATAAACACAAATGCAAAGCATAAGATTTATAGCATACAATGTGAATATCTGGATAAAGTGATTTTGAAAATAGAGTTTGTTTATTGCAATATACTAGACAAGTTATACAAAGGAGAAACATTTGGACATATTTTGAGGTGATAAACAATTTTGGTCCTTTGGTCAGATACATGTTCTGGGGTACTTACCATTCTTTTAGGTAAAGACATAAAAGTTTTACATGTGCACTAGTAGACCAAAATATAGCATAGATAACTGATGTTGACTACAAATGTTTTAAGTGATGGATCATAACTGTTTATGCTTGTTCTTATACTTTTGCTAGAAGAATTATGGCAGAAATACAAATGTGGTTGCATACAATCTTTTGTTATCATTTGGGGGGTTAATTTTAATACATTAGAAGTAAAGAAAATAAAACAAATTAGTGGAAGAAATGGACATTAGATTTTTTTAAGGAACTTCGTTAACTGTCTTTTGTTCAAGGGATACAAAAGGGCTCATGCATTCTAGAGCATCATTAAAAACCTACATTGATTTTATACATTATAGTAGTTCTCTGTTTGAAGAGTTTGGTCATTCTAACAATGTTTCACATCAGATGATTTTAAATAATAAAATATGTCCTCATGTAGGTCTTGAGTTATTTAGGCACCCACAGCTCAAAAGAAAACGTAACTCAGTAGGAATACCTGAGTACCAGGCAAATCACTCAACTGAGAGCAGTTTGTAGAATATATAACCTACTGATTGTTGGTTTCTAAGAGAAGCTGATAGATTTTAAATGGTGTGATAAAAAGAATATTAATTTTTGCTACAATTGTTACAGGCCAGAGAGGGGATGTTGCTCTATTTGATCAGTTTATAAACAAGCTTGTTTTACTTATAGTAGCACATAAAAATGTTGGGCATATTTTGTAATATTCCATCTCCAAAAACAAACCAAACCTATAAAAATAAACTGATTTGCAGGTCTTTTAGCTAGACATTAGTGTTGACATATTTTTCATGTTATAGTAGTTTCATAAAATTGTATCCCTCGTATTAACATTCATTCCAAAGCTGTAACAGAGTCTGTGGATATTTATTTATTTATTTTTTCTCTTTTTTTGGTGGTAATCAAAAAATGCTTTTCCCTTCTGTTTTCATCAGATAATTGGCTTACATTATTAACAAGACAGACCACGTCTTCTGATGAAGTTCTGATTGAATAAAGAATGAAAGTTCTTAATTTTCACTTTTGGTTCCTTGGTCCGTCTTGTTAAGAACGTTTGTGGATTTTCAAAGCTGTTTTTCGTTCATACGCATTTTTGAGTTTTAAGATCATTGGCTTAACTTGAAATTTTAGTGGAAGAGATCAATAAATATATACTCTAGAAAATAGAAAATTAATGAAGATAAATGATAATAGAAATAAAATACATATATAATTGTTTAGGATGAGAAAAGTCTTGATGATCAAATATAAAGTTAAACCTTATTTACTCAGGGTATGGTGAGATCACATTAATATTCACCTTACATACAAATTATTCACATGGGTTTTATGGTGGTTATATTTAAAGAAAAATCTTGTACAGAAGTATAAATGGATTATCCATAAAGAAAAAGAGGTTGATTTGCAACAATACAATCAAATGTTTAAATGATATACTGAAGATAATTTATTAAATAATATTACAAATATACTAATACTAAAGTTAAAAATGCAGAGATGAGAATAAAACACTGGTTATGCCAATTAAAGCACTTAAGAAAAGGGAAAGCAGATGATATTTTAACTTTTGGAGAATCTATTTGTGAAATGTGACTATATTTCTAAGTCCATAAATGATTAACAATTCAAATGCATGCCTCATGTTTTAAATTAATGCATGGAAATAGGTTTAGGTTCAAAATATTATTTTCTAAAAATTCATAAAATGATTTTAAAACTACCTTGGAATGTGAAAGATGCAACTACTTTGGATCACTGGAAATATATTACCTTAAGTAATTGTATATATAGGCTATTAACATATATGGTTCAGAAAAGACAAGAATAATCATGAAATAGTTACCTGGTAAATTACAAGGACTATTTAAAGGATTAGCGTTTATGAAATCTTATGGCTAGTTACAAATTTCATAAGGGAGATAGGCATAGATGGGAATTGTGAATGTGGAAATTGGATATAGTTAAATCTTATCACTAAATTTCACATTCTCAATTATAAAATTTGCTTGACAAATCAGGGTTATAAAATAAGTTTTCTTTTAACTGAGGTTTATTCACATGTTTAATTTAGGCAAGAAATGAGTGGTTATGCAGGAAACATTGTAAAGATGAACAGAAGGATTACACAGGGATGCCATTAAGCACATTACTTAGTGAAGGTATGTATTATGTAGTTCAATGTACTAAAAGTAAGCATTACAATAGAGCACGATATCCTACTATAACAATCCATGCAGATGATTTATGATTTGCACAAGATATTTCGCAGTGTGAACATTGTGTGACTATTTTTCAAGAAGTATTATCTAAGCTTACTTTAATTGTAAATTTGGAGAAACATTTTAGAGTGGGATATGATGGAAAGAAAATAGGACTTTTATTTTATTCAGACCCATTTAAAGTTCTAGACATCAGATTTATAGCAAAGGCTTTATAATTACTCAGTGGGAGTATTTAATATGAAAAGTGAAACAGAAAAATTCTTACCCAAATTTATTTAAAATATATAAAATATTAAATGTTATTAAATGCCTATATTCATAATCTGAGTATCCACATAACAGGTGTTTTTCTACAGATAATTTAGAAACCAAATTATTGAGCATTTATTTTTCAGGAATAAAGGGTAATAGATTAAATGACGTAAAACCGGAATATTTTACCAGACTCGGGATAATGGAGGATTAAATATAATCTTGCTAGTTTTATGTTATTTTTCAACTTTTTGAAATACATTCCTTCAGAAAATTAATGCCTTTGCTGCATTTGACTATTATTATGTGTTACTAGAATGACAGAAAAATTAAGATATATAGAAGGGTAGTGAAATGAAAAAAAACAATCTTAAAAAGGACAACAGCAATGTTATAAATATATTTTTTATCTGGAAGGGAACAGATAGAGAACAAATATTTGTACAGTTTCCTAAGAAAATGTTTTTAATGCATAAATACTTTTTTTGAAAGACTTTATATGGCGTTATGTTTCTGAGATATCAGCCATTTAAGCTTTAATATAATATAAAAGAATGGAAGAGAAATATTTGTTTTGTGATCAATAAGAAATGACTGAGCACATTTACTTTGAGGGACCATGTTAGCAAACATCTAATAAAAATGCATATCTTACTGTCAGATTTATTACTTTATGGTGATACAGCAATAGGAGAGTTTTCTGAGAAACATTGACTTGGATGTGTATTTTTAGACAATTAGGTTAGCAAGATGCACCAGAGTATTGCATAAATTATTGAATGTTTCTGAAACATGTATTCAGATATTATTTTTAACCCTATTTGATGATTACACATTTTTGAATATTTGCATTTTACAATGAAATAAACTTAACTGAATTCCTACCCCTACTCCAGATGGTACCAAAGGGCCAACTACTGGAAAGAAAATTAACAAGGTTGATTCTATGTTGGTGAGTAAGACTCATGAGGAGATACCATCACTACAAAGGAGGCTAGGATTGTTATCTATAAGAAAAATGAATGGTGGAAATTGTTCAGTTTAACAGCCAAGGCCTACCAGAAGAAATGTTGCCTGGCATAGTTGATGAGCTGATTGTTTAAGGTCAGGGCAATCAATCTGGGAGTGAGCAAGTTGATGAAGGCACCAATTTGGTTATGTTTGCTCCACAAAATGAAAAGTGTTCCCCTTCTTGTGTTAAACAAGACTTGTCAGTGAATAAATAGGCTATGTTGTTGCAGAGAAAGAGAGAGATCTTTACTCTAAAAAACAAGGCCAGGAATTTGCATTTGCAAAAACTTTAACATAAACTTTGATTGTGACTTCAGACAGGCAGAGAACATTAAATGATGTGCTTGGAAAAATATAATTGATGGAAAATCCAGGCAAGCAGCAGACGTATACAGAGAATGGCCAACCTTAAGAATTTAAAAACTTTCTGGTATTGTTTGCAGGCTGTTTATATGGAACATCACTGATTATTTAGGGTTTGCATGCTAAAGACATTAAGTCATCATTTTTCCATTGGCAATTAATCATTTTTAGAAATAACATTTACGAAAGCTGAGCTGACTTAAAAATTTATAAGGAAGTCACATTGAAGAAATAACATAAGCCATGGCATGAACATGAATCTATGAATATGATTGTCAAGAAAAGAAAAAAAAACTATTTATGCACTTCAGGACTGATATTCTGAACAGTGAAGACATTAAGACTATTCTGAGTGATAAAGCTGAAAACACTATTAAAGTTAAAAAATGGTATGATCCAAGATTGCAGGACTGGGGATGTTACACTTCTGTGGATTTAAAATAAAAAAAAATAAATAAGGTGCTCATTTGGAAAATGTGACAGATATCTTTGGGTTATAGCCATAGCCGACTTTAGGCACCAGTGAACCTTGTGGTCACTGGGAGGCCCCCAAATACAGTAAGTCATTTTATTTGATATTTTGTTACATGTTTTTCAGACCAACAAAAGCTAGTGCAGCAGTCTTGTGTACTTAATAAACCAGGTGGGTAATAATAACTCTTATTTATATCTCTTTTGAAATTCAAATAATTCTCTGGTTATAGTAACACTGTTTTGTCCAGTAATGGGCATCACAATTTCATTGTCCATTTTAACACTGACATAGTGCCACTGACTTAATGAAATCCTGCTGGTGAGCATTATCTTCACTAAAACTAACACCATCGGTAGTTTTAGGCACCTGCAATAACTGTAGCTGTAGGGGACCCCTGATCATCTTTGATTTTGTGATGGCCACACAAAAGCTGCTGCTTGTTAGGGAAACAAGAAGGGAAAAATAGATTATTCATTTCTGGTTATGTACTTTATCAGAAACAGGGCTGTGATATGATCCTGTTAAGATAAATCCGGTAATCACTGAATGAATATGAGTGAGGTTAGTGCTTGATGTCAGCATCCCAGAGTGAACAATCTCAATATTTACCTTGGATTTTAAGAAGGGTTGATGGTCCTGATCTGCAGGGATGGTTTTCGCTTGCAGGGAGTTTTATGAATATTTGCAGGACACCAGATACTATAATTCTCAAAGTCTTTGCTCAAGAATTCTAGTCAAAGCCAAAAGTATTAGCAGAATAAATGTTTAAAACCTCAAACACTTCTTTAAATATTATAATTCACTTAAAAAATTAACAGAATAACATAATTTGCATCTACATACACTTTTTCAAAATTGAAGTATGAAGATCTGATGTCTGAATTTACTGTCTGTAATCTTGAATGAATTACACTTTTTACAAGGGACAGAACAAAACTATGAGGTAAACTCAGCGACAATGACAGGTATGTATTACTCTTCAATGAGGTAAATTGAAGTGACTTAGCCCTGCTGTTGCTTGACAACTGCTAAACAACAGTCACTTGTGCGGTATGGCAGTACTAGTATTGCACAATGTATTGCTACTGAATAAGATCAGTCTAAAACTAGCATTGTTATGGTGTGTGTGTGTGTGTGTGTGTGTGTGTGTGTGTGTGTGTGTGTGTGTGTGTGTGTGTGTGTGTGTGTGTGTGTGTGTGTGTGTGTGTGTGTGTGTATTTTCAGTATAAGAGTAATGAGCTGGCTATAATTTATTTCTTTTAGTAGGACAAACATCAGAAGCATTGCCATTATGTTTGTGTATGTGTGTGGGTGTGTGTGTTAGGAGATGGCATGGCTGCAATGTTGGCCATACTTTCTTTCATTTACCATCATAAACATTGACCTTGCATGTGTTTGGTTAATGTCTTTGGAGGTTTAGCAGGAAGAGAATATGTGCAAAAGCAGCTACATGTTGCCACTGTGGTGTATTGAGTAGCATTGCCATTTCATGGTGCTTTACTATGGCTGTGTTCTTGGCTGTGGGTTTTTCTGTGGAAAGTCTGCATGCTCCTGTGTGTGTGTGTGTGTGTGTGTGTGTGTGTGTGTGTGTGTGTGTGTGTGTGTGTGTGTGTGTGTGTGGGATCCAGAGTTTGGAGGTTACCAATGTCTTTGTTTATGAGTTCCATGATGATACGTTCCATGGCCTTGCAGACCAGGCTCGTCAGGCTAATAGGTCGATAGTTCCTGGGATCAGTGGTGGCTCCCCCTTTGTGGAGTGGGATAACTGTTGCTGTGGGCCATTTAGTGGGCACAAAGCCTGATTCGAGGCTATTATTGAACATGGTCCTTAAGTGGGGAGCCAGTTCATTCTGAAGTTCGTGTAAAACACAGCCTGGAATGTTGTCCAGTCCCATGGATGCTGTGTTTCTGGGTTTAGAGAGTGCAGCTTTTACCTGCATAGTTGTGATTACAGGGACTCTGAATTCTTCCTGTATAGATATGGGCCCTTTAGGGGGTGAGAGGGGGGGTAAAGTTAGCACTGAACCGATCTGCCAGGATGTTGGCAATATCAGTTGGTTCTGTAATTTTCATGCCTTTGTGCCTTTAGCAGATATGGGTGTTGCCATCTAGATTCTTGACATAGCTATAGAATGCTTTCTGGTTGTCCTTGGATTTAGTGGTGATTTTGTTTTCATAGCTAGCTTTGGAGGATCTTATAAGGGATCTCAACTTCTTACTGAGGCTGACAAGGGAGCTCCTCCACTCATGGGATTTTACTCTCTTTTGCAACAGTTTCTTCCTTCTGTTGTACAGTTTGTTTATGGTGGGGACCACCAGATTGGCTTCCTTTTTTTTGGAGGATAGTGTGTTGGTTCTGTTTAGGATAGCACAATCCATGCACTCGTATAAGTGCTTATAGAGTGCATTTGTGTAGGATTCAGCAGTTGTAACTGTATTGTCCATCTGTATGGGTGTCATGAAGTTCACCACTTCTGTCTTAAGAAGCATGAAGTTGGCTTTGGAGAAATGTTTTACTGTGGTTTCCTTAATGGGGTTAGCCAGTCACAAGGCCATCTTCACATATGTCTGCAACCTCAAAGGCAACAAACCAACCCACCCTGTAATGGTGGTCAATCAGACCACATACACACACAACATAGCTATAGCCAACCTGTTGCAGATAGGCTTATGGCAAACATTACCTCCCTGGCTAAGCATCACTATAGGTGTATATGCACAGCACCCACACCGCTCTCTTCATCACCAGTGAGCAGGTACATACTGCAACAAACGTAAGCACCCATATGATATGATAACATCCATGTCCACATCCTTCATAAACTCAGGCATGTGCTCCCAGCTCCATTACACTCTCTAGTCACACCAATCACCGGCACCATCCACACCTCATCCTCATGGAAGATGGCCAGTGTCATCTCTCTACACAGACATGAATGAGGAATGGAGGATTATGCAATTAACTGGCCCTCATTGGGGGGAATATGACACATCAGGACCAGGAGTGCAATGCAAGCTGATACTGTGCTGATAGATACAGGGGTATGGTGTGGATTTGAGTGGTGGCTACTGGTATTCAATATAGATGTGCAGGTTCTGTACATACTGTTGCCAATTATATGAGGTCCTGTAATGTGTTTCCCTGTTTATGTCTTCCAGGTGCAATGTCGCATCAGTGAAGGGCAACTTTCTCAGCAGTTGAGACAAATATAATCATAGAAGCCATACCACAGAACCATACCATAATGTTTGGCTGGAGCCAGCAACATCTGTGGGAGAGGACCACCCTGTGGGATGACCTTGTCCACAGAGTAAACGATGTCGGCCTGCACTCACGTACATATGAGCAGGTCTGGCATCATGCAATCAACCTCATATGCCATGCCTGGCAAAGGACTGCTACTTGGCCAGGGACCGTACAGCCACAGGTAGTGGCCCAACCATGCAGGCCCCACTGACACCCACCGAGGAGCTCCTTGCCAACCTTGGGGCACTCATCCCAGTGCAACATCAGGGCATGGACCCCCACATGCTGGAGGTGGGTGGCACCCAGACAATGGACAAGGAGTGTGCAGGTAAGGCCCCAGTGGATATTAATAGACTAGTATAGCAGACATACTTGTATCTGTAGAGTATCAATATGCATGTGTCAGGTCGGATTGCAGTTGTGGATGGAGTTTTCTAATGCACAGAAGTGCACATCTATGGTGAAGGACAACAAATTGTGTAGTATTGGGGGCTGTACTGTAAATGTGTAGGTATGCTACATCCATCCTGTACCAATGCTACATGTGAGTCCACTGACAATACCTCTCTCCCACAACAAACTAGGTCCCTCTGGTCTATATGTGGGACAGCAGCCTGAAGCTGGTGAGTATGGAATTGTTCTGTTCTGGTTTGCTAATACCCCAGGCATATGAAGGGCATGCAATTTACCATGTGCACAACTGTTGTCCATAGCCATATTGCTTCATGTGCATGTTAACTTGTTGTGGGATTAACTGCATTGCATCACAGTGGTCACCACAGGGGCCTATCTGAAGAGAATGTAACATTCCTGTAGCATACCTCACAACCTGTCAGTGCAAGATTTCTGGACAGAGACCAACAAAATGGGGGGACAAACGGTCTAAGGTAGGGACATGTGTGAAACATTACTTTTATACAGTGGATATAAAGAGCGTACACACCCCTGTTAAGTTGCCAGGTGTTTGTGATATATAAATATTGAGACCACAATATGTCAGTCTACACCTTTTCCAACTTTTAATGTGACCTATGACATGAACAATTCACTTGTAAAACCAACCAGTCGGGCACCAAATATGGAGTATACAAACCTTACAATAAGCTGGATGCATACGTGTACACACCCTTCAAATAATATTTTATTGCAGCAGCTTGTGATTTACTGATAGCATTCAGTCTGTTTGGGTACGCACCTGCCATCAAGTAAAGGCACTCTGAGCAACACTAAATAACAGTCTGCTGTCCAAGTAGGATATCAAGTCTCCTAAAGGCATGTGTGAAAATGTGTTATGGTGTAATGAGACTATGGATCGACCTCACAGCCACAATACCAAAAGATACGTGTGGTGCACAAGCAACACCTCTCTTCACATGAACACCATCATCCCCATGGTGAATCACACTGGTGGCATTGGCCTGCTGTGGGTAAAGATGCTTAAGAATGGCTCCACCTGAACACACTCGTGGTTATGGATTGGCCCAGCCAGAGCTAATCTAAACCACATATAAAAACCCCAGTGTGACCTGACAAGGGCTGTGCACATGAGCTGCCCTTACAATCTGACAGAGTTGGGAGACCTTTACAAGGAAGAGTGGTCAAAAATGCCAAGTCAAGATGTGCCATGCTGACAGACACCTTCCCAAGAAGAGTGAATGCTGTAAGTCAGTTACAAGGTGCTTTAACAAAGTATCATTTTTAAGGGTGTGCACACTTATGCAACCACCATATTGTACATTTTTTGTTCATTATATTTTACACGTAACGCATTTGTTTGTTTATCGATTGGATTGTACAGGTCATATGTCACATATAATATTTGTGGGTAATATTTTTGAATGCATTATTGTGGTCTCATTTTATATATTACAAGAACATGGCATGTTAACAGGGGTGAGTACACTTATCATATCCACTGTAAGCTTAGAAGATTGGTGGTGTAACAGGATTTGTGTGACCATACATTTACTGCTGGTTTGGAGGTTTAAAACTCAAATGTATGTCATTAATTATTGACATCACTCCCCAGATTATCCCAGTTTTGTATCAGACAAACACAGAGGTTATGAGAAACAGAGCAAACATATGAGCTAGACATGTGCACATTTTGCAAGGATCTGTACAGTTGTGAGGTATGTTCTGTAGTAGTTGCCACTGTGCTATACAGGTGAACAGCAATGATGTGTACATGGGTGCAGTCTGTGCTGGGGAAGGGCCATCACCTACTAACACTACTCACATATCCCAGAGCTCTATATTGTTAGTTACATGGAGTAAAACTGGCTGCAATGCATGATATTGAGGATCGTGTGTCATGCATGTCACCATTTGGGTAATGTGAGGTCTGTGTAACAGATTTGTGCCACCTCACTTGTAAGTGTCTGTGTGCATGTGTGTGTGTGTGTGTGTGTGTGTGTGTGTGTGTGTGTGTGTGTGTGTGTGTGTGTCTGCATGTGTGTACCAGCAAACCTTAAAGTGCAGGCATTAATGTACATATGTTGTCTTCCCCTCACAGGTGGCAATGGGGTTCATGGTCCTTCCCACTTGGAAACTGATGTCATTGCCTCTGCAGACTCTGACAATGATGATAGGAATAGTGAGGTACAGGTGGGGTTGTCAGGGGCTGAATCTGTGCCATTGGTTGGCATCCCACTGTTGTCCACATCATCCCCACACACAGTGACAATGCCCACACATATCCCATCACCAATGGCCACAGATGATGGACAGTTGGCTGGTAGTTGCATGGAACAGGCTAGTATGCTGACTATGGCAGGTGTGAGTGTAGACACTGGCCATAGCCAGAGTGCAGGTGAGGTTCCATACAAGCAGATGGACAGGGGTGCTCGCAGGAGGACTGCTGCTCCTCAAGCCACTGTTGCAAGTACCACAGCAGGTGTCACCAGACATATGTTTTGGGCTGTCATGGATGCACAGGCACATAGTGAATGCAACACCAGACAAATACTCAGGGTGGTGGATGCAACTCTTCCTGATTTATGTGGCGACATACATGACTTTGTTGAGGCCACACGTCAAAATACTGAAGTCATGAATAGATGGTGGGGTGAGACCTTGGCAATCTTTGACTGTGGAATGTCTGTGCTAACGTGTGTGGTGGGAGATGGGCATCAGCCATGTGGATGTAGGTCAGCACCAACAACAGGTGAGAGTCTATGGGGTCATCACCTTCACACTCTTGTAGGGGGGTTGCTCTCCACATCACACCAGAGCAGGCCATGGGCATGTAGTTCTGGCCAGTCCCATCAGGGACACAGATCCAGCAGATAGCAGTCACCATCAGGAAGCAGTACTGCACCTGGCCTTGGGCCTGGTGGTGCCAGTGAGACCCCTGACAGGACCAGTTCCAGTGTCCATGGCCAGAGACAGTGGACTGGATACCCTGCCATGTACAGTCCACATACCCCTGTGTAGGGCAGCCACATGGAGTGACTACATGCATACATGCACACACCCACATCTGTATCACAGGCAGGTCACCTCCAGACACACACAGGACCTCTGCACCGGCCATCTATTGGATACCCTCCAAACACACACACACACATGATGTTAACCATATGGACCAGCCTAGGCCTCTTGAAAACCCACACCACACCCTGTGCATATGATGATACCTGTGCAACATCCCTGTCATCCATACCTTCGATGCAGGTACATGCTAATAAGGGTCTGATCCACAGGGTGAATATAGTACAGTGTAGCTATGTAATACTTTTTAAGGGGCTGTCTGCTTGCATTTGTTATGGGTATACATACAGGTGTATGTATCTTATTAGCCAGGATGCATTATTGCTGTTAGTACCACCGAATGAATGTAGTTTGACATACTGTATTCTGTTTGCGTTCCTGGTATCTGTGTGTTTGCAGGCTGTGGCCCTGCAGACATTACCAAGAGGGAGTATGGCAGAGTGGGAATACTCCGACCATGTCATAGGCAAGGTACAGCTTTATATGTACATGTACTAGGTGTGTATGCATGCAACAGTATGTGAGGGACACTGCTGCCAGACATTGTGACCTTGCATACATACCCTTTGTCACAGACAAGTAACCCTCAGACATGTCACCTCAGTGTTGTGTAGTACCACAGGCTTATACATACAGAACAGTTTACTGCAGTACTGTCAGCAGGTCCCTCACAAGTGTAGCCATTACATTAACTGCAACAGATTCACCTGTCAACACCTTGCTCTGCTATTTCTTTCCCATACACTCAACCCTGATGCAGTTGTTGAAGGCATGCATAATACTGTGTCTGACAGGTTTGTGGTATGTATTCCTGAGTTCACAGGGTGGAACAGGGTGACAAAATGGTATATCCTTTGCATACACACAGTAAGGACTGACACAAGGGATGTGCATACAGTAACATAAACATAGTTGGCAATAGACAGATTAGTAAACCTATATATCCACTTTAATGTACTATAGTACTACATATACATGACATGCCTCACATAGATTATATGCATGGGACATAACCCATTACCTCGTACAACACGTAATGTTTTGAATGCCTTCATGGATGGTGAGATAACCCATCAGAAATAGCAGCTAGTGTCATGTGTTGCTACTACAAGCCTGGACTAGTGATAGGGTAGCAGATGTTGTATCAGCATGATGTTTCAGTCAGGTATGATACCTGATGATGGCATGTGTGTCACTACACTCACTGTGGCTGATTTTGCAACAATATCACATACATGGGCATTGTTAAGGGACACAGACCATATATAGGTTGTAAACATCTGGATATTCCATAGACATATGTAGAGAGGACTGGTATGGCCTGTACAACTGTTTAACATGCTGCATGTGAGGCAGATGCTATTACCCCGCTATATAAAGGAATGCCATTGGGAGGTGGTAAACAGACATGGATGGTATGTACATTGAAGTGGCATAAGCGAAAGAGGATATGATCCTCACCCAAACACACACATACAGTTGGCAATATTGAGATTAGAACACTTACCTGTCTAGTTATTACTACTATAGTGTTACACAGTTATCAGATGCGCCACAGAACTTATATGATTTCACCTAGTCCCAAGGTACTTCTAAGGTGAATGATATCAACAGGCCTAGTAAAGTAGGGTGAGGGGAAGTGCACAGGGTGGTACACAACTCAAAATGGTATAACCCACAAAGTATATGATTCTCACACAAACACACACAAACAGTTGCCAATATTGAAATTAAAACCACTACCTATCTAGTTATTACTACTATACTGTTACTCAGTTATCAGACATGCCACAGAGCTTATATGATTTCACCTCGTCCCAATGTACTTCTAAGGTGAATGTCATCAACAGGCCTAGTAAAGTAGGGTAAGGGGAAGTGCACAGGGTGGTAGACAACTCAAAATGGTATAATCCACATGGTACTCACATAAACACACACACACACACACACACACACACACACACACACACACACACACACACACACACTTACTTGCCAGTATTGAGATTAGAACCCTTACCTATCTAGTTATTTCTACTACAGTGTTACACAGTTATCGCACATGCTACAGAGCTTACTAGGTTGACAACTGACCAAAGGTGCTGATAAGGGAAATGACATCAGCAAGACTAATAAAGTAGGGCAGTGGTGGGAAGCATCTCAAAATACTTCTTTCTACAAACATGCACACCCACACATACATATGACAGATCTGAGATTAGAACCCCTGCCTATCTAGTTATTTGTACTATAGTATTATTCAGTTACTGCATGCGCTACAGAGCTTACTGGACTGACCACAGGCCAAAGGTGCTCATAACTAGACAGCTGAGGTAAACTGTTACAGGTGCCAGAAAGTCTGCCCTCAGTTTTTCCCTCAGATCTCACTAGTTCTTTCTCTCTTGCACTTCACATAACCTAATAGCTTTGCACTTCAACAGGTTTTTGCATCAGTTATTCTACCACACTTGAGAGCCATCAGCAATACTCGTTCCTCACGGAATTAGCTCCAGTACATAGTAGTTATGACCACCCCTCCTGGTATGAGTAAAGTGCAGTTCTCTGTGCTTTCGCCCATTAACCTGGTGCATTTGGGCATTCTGAGACAATATTCCAACTGCCTCATGTACACAGCAACCCTCTCTTCTAAACTCCCAACACTCAGACTTGTGAGAAACCCCTATATCACCAAATTGGAAGATATGCACTCTCTAGCAAAGACTGGACTAGCTGGTCAAGAGGAGAAGGTCAACACCTGCACCACACCATATGGAACACATAGCCCTCCAGAACACCCACTATCACAGCTCTGACATACAAACAAAAAACACACACCCACCTTCAGAGAGGCACTCAATAGACATTTATCCAAACAGCAGAGACCACCAAGACAGACACCCACTTGACCACCACAACACAGCACAAACCACAGGACACATATCTCACCTACAAAGTGTGCCCCTCAACCTAATCCCCTAAAGCTAACCATCTTGCCCAATACAGTAATCATAGTGACTCAATAGTGAGGTACACAGGTGTCCCATTCACTAGGTTGAATATGGAGAAGGCAACAGTCAGTTGTATATCAGGTGCCAGAATCCAACACATAACACATCCAGTCAGGTCAATCCAAACCAACTACAAGTATCACTCTGTCATTGTCCATGTGGGTGTGAATGACCTGAGATGCACCTCCCTGGGCTACATGAAAAGAGACATAGTGGATGTCACAGATTATGTGGGCCAGGCAGGTATGTCAGTAGCCCTGAGCAGTATACTACTGTCACCCAGAATGATACCATAGTACAAACAACAAATGATTGACTTCAACAACTGGCTTAAGTGTCTGGTGTCATTCTCAGGCAATCCAGTATCTGTCTGCTTGGGATGACATGGTTGACAGACCGCAATTCCTTGCCAGAGATGGCCTGCATCTGTCACCCCTGGGTTTCCAGGTACTGGCTAAGTCTCTTGCCACCCCTATAGTGCCTTTTTAGGTGGTGGTCCAAATCAAATTACCACCATAAAAGCTATAAATAAATGCAATCTGAGGGTCATGATGCTCAACACTAGATGTCTAAATCTCAAGATACAGTCACTTGAAGCACTCCTCAAAATGGAGAACATTGACATTTGCGCTGTAACAGAAACCTGGTTTACTGCAACAGACAGCACCCTTGCACTACCAGACTATAACTCATTCCACACCTGTCATTCCAAAAACATGGACGACAGCTCCAAAGGTGGTGGTGTCTCCATATTCATAAAGGATATGCACACCTGCAAACTAGTATCCCAGCATAATGCATCTGAGATACTTCAGGTACAACTGACATTGGGTAATAATGCAATCCAGGTCATAGCCTGCTATAGGTCCCCATCCATGTCCCTAGACTCTCAATCCACATTTCTCAACACCCTGGAATCTATCAAGATCCAACCCAACACTCTCATACTAGGAAACTTCAACTACCCCTCATTCAACTAGAAAAGTACTCAAGAACCAATACACTGGCCTAACGCTTCATGGAATTCATCAGTTCCAATGCCCTGGACCAGCTCATTCTAACCCCCAGTAGAAGAAGCAACATCCTTGACCTGTGTTGATTACTAACATATGGGACCATTGCTTGACAACAGTAGTCAATCCCTAACTGGTCAGATCCAACCATAAAATAATCACCATGTAAATCCACATCCTCCCCCCTTCCCTGCAAAGGTAACCACCTTGAAAAACTTCTCCAGAGCTGATTTTGGACCCCTAAAAACAAGGTGGCTATCTTCACAGCACCCATGCTAATGGAAAATAGCTGCATGACTGCCAAATCATACACAAATGCACTGTACAAACATATACATAAATGCATGGAACTAGCCATACTTAACAGAACCAAGACGTTCTCCTCCAAACACTGGAGGCCAATCTGGTGGTCCCCTGCCATTAATAGACTATGCAAAAGAAGGAAGAAACTGATGCAGAAAAAGGTGGAGTCCCAAGACTGGAAAAACTCCCTTATTAGCCTCAACAACAACTTGAGATCCCTCATGAAATCATCTAACGCCAGCTATGATGGCAGAATTGCAGCAGACACTGACAACAATCACAAAGCCTTTGATAGTTATACCAAGAACCTCCACAACAATACCCAAAAGTGCTCTGAGTTACTGCACAATGCTATCTCCTGTACTGAGCCAACAGATATTGCCAACATTCTTGCCAACACATTCAGTGCCAGCTTTACCCCTCCCCCCAAGGGAACAATCACAATGCCAGAAGAATGCCATGCACCCAGCATTACTGCAGCCCAGGTTAAATCTGCATTTTCCATGGGCAAGAATACAGCTTCCATGGGACCCAAAAATATCCCTGGCTGTGTTCTACATGAACTACAAAGAGACTGGCACCACATCTGTGTCCCCTGTTCAGTCACAGCCTCACCTCAGGCTTTGTCCCTCCCAAATGGTGCACTGTTACAGTCATCCCTCTCCATAAAGGGGTAGGGACTACAGACTCTGGGAATTATTGGCCCATTAGCCTGATGAGTCTGATATGTACAGCTATGGAGCACATCATTAGAGACCTGACTGACAAAGATATAGGTACTCTCCTAACTCTGGACCCCACACAGTTTGGCTTTGTGAAAGGGAGATCATGCCTGCTCAACCTGGATGACTTCTTTGAGTCAGTCACCAGGGCTGTGTATGACGATGAGGCACTACAGACAGCCTACATTGATCTGTCCAAGGCTTTTGATACCATTCTTCACTCAGGAATTATTGATGAACTCACCAAACTAGGCATCAACCTCTATATCACTAGGTGGGTTGCAAATTGGCTCACAGATAGAACACACAGTGTGAAAGTAGCAAACTCCAAGTCAGACTGCCAACCAGTCATGAGTGGAGTCCCACAGGGATAACTCCTAGGTACTCTCCTGTTCAGCATCTACTTCTCAGGAGTCCAGGCCAACACAAAGTAATTGTGGCGGACCAAGTTCATAGACAACTGCAAGCTGGAAGCCATCATTAACTCCACAAGTGATATAGATATCCTACAGAAAGGCCTCACTGAGACCAATGACTGGTGTGGAAACATGGCCTGAAGCTTAACACCACAAAATGCATCATCATCCACTTTGGTAAAAACTCAGTTCCCACTAAGTACCACATTGATGGGACCCCACTGAACACTGTAGATGTTATAAGAGATCTGGGGACACAGGCTGACAGCAACCTCTCCTTCAACCACCACATTGCCACTGGGGTCAGGAAGTCCTTCTGTGTGGTGCATTTCATTACCAAGGGTTTTGCATCCAGGAAGAAAGAGGTCATTGTCTCTGTCTACTCTTCCCTCATTAGACTAATCATCAAATATAATGGCCCATTTGGCATGTACCTCACTAGGCACCTGCAACAGCTAGAGAGGCCACAGAAGTACCTCACAAAGGGGTTCCTAGACATTAAACACATGTCCCACACAGACAGACTCAAAATACTACAGCTATTCTCTGTCTCATATCACCTACTTAGAGGCAATCTCTGCTTGACGTACAAAGAGTGAGTTGAGAGAGTTCAGCCTCCAGTTTGGCTATATAGTTGCATCTCTCACATGTATTTGTGTTTGTTGGGAGGAGGAGAGGGTTGTCTGTGTACATGAGACAATTGTAGCATTGTCTCAAGATTCCCAGATTAACCAGCTAAACCGGAGAGGATGCTAGTAATCTACTACTCGACATGCTAGAATATTATAAGGGAGTGCTGTGCCTTTAAGGGAAGTGGGTACTCATGCCTGACCCAGCTCTTTTAGAAATGCTACATTTAAAGAAATCCCAATTCCTCCACACCACACCCTGCAGAGACCGCAACCTCATTACCACAATCAATACAACATGCTGGAGGGACAGGTTCCTCACCCAGAGACTACACATGCCCTGGAATATATTTCCTATACATGTCAAGCAAAGCACCTAGATGACCCTTTTCAAGAGAAATCTTGATGAGTGGATGAATAATAGAAAGTTCACCCCAGGGATCACTCCAGTGGCTCTACTTGATAGAGGCACTGTGAACTAAAGATGGGTGGCACAATGGTGTGGCACTTCTATGGGTTGGGCTTGTAAAGGCTCCAGCGCCACTAGCCTAGTACACACCTATGAAACTATAAAACTATAAGGGGAATGACATCAGCAGGACTGATAAAGTAGGCCAGTGGGTGGGAAACTTATCAACAAACTTCTTCCTGCAAACATACACACTTACACACACACTTATACACCCACACACACACATTTGACAGATCTGAGAGTAGAACACCTGCCTATGTAGTTACTTGTACTATAGCATTACGCAGTTATCGCATGTGCTATACAGCTTACTGGGCTGAAAACTGGCTAAAGGTGCTGATCAGGGGAATGACAGCATGACTTGATAAAGTAGGGCAGTAAATGGGAACTGTATTAAAGTACTTCTTCCTACAAACATACACACACACATTTGTCAGATCTGAGAGTAGAACCCCTGCCTATCTAGTTATTTGTACTATAGTGTTACACAGTTATCTCACATGCTACAGAGTTTACTAGGCTGACAACTGACCAAAGGTACTGATAAGGGGAATGACATTAGCAGGACTCATAAAGCAGGGCACTGGGTGGGAAACTTATCAAAATACTTCCTACAAACATACACACTTACACACCCACACACACATTTTCTGGATCTGAGGGTAGAAACCCTGCCTATGTAGTTAGCTGTACTATAGTGTTACTTAGTTATCACATGCACTACAGAGCTTACTGGGCTGATAACTGGTCAAAGGTGCTGATAAGGGGAATGACATCAGTAGGACTGACAAAGTGGGGCACTGGGAAGTGTCATGGGTTGGAATGGCCTAAAACTGTTTCACCTACAAACACACACACCCTCACTCATGCATATACAACACACACACACACACACTTGCCAGTATTGAGATTAGAAACCCTACCTATCGAGTTATTTGTACTATAGTGTTATGCAGTTATCGTACATGCTACAGAACATATAGGGGTGATCAGTATCCAATGGTACTTCTAAGGTGAATGACAGCAGCAGATCTTGTGAAGTAGGGCAATGTGAAGTGCACTGAATGGGAACAGTCTCCTAATACTTAAACCTACATATACACACACACACACACACACACACACACACACACACACACACACACACACACGCAAGTGATGTGATATTATAAACCAAACCTCAGTACTGTTACACAGGGGGGCTCACCTTTTATGCTGGCACGTGCAACTGTTTACAACTGGTATGCCACTGTCCACTGCAGGACATCACTGTATACCATTCAGGGTATCCATGTGTGTGACTCACTCTGTGTCCCCCTGTATCTCTCTCTCTCTCTGTCTATCACTGTCTGTCTCTCACTTCCCCATATCTATGTGTGTGTGTATGTTTCACATATGTTATCTGTTGCCCATATATATATATATATATATATATATATATATATATATATATATATATATATGCGTATTTCAAGGAACAGATGCAGATATATCACATATGGGCCACCTACAGCCAGCTGAGGGTAATCCTGTCTGATGTGTGTTTGTGGGAACAGTTGAGGTGTACATAGTTGTCTGTATGCACAGATATATATACACAATACAGTCATATATCCCGATGTGAGTTCCAACATGTCCTATGATTCTCTAAGTGTAGGAGCATGTCCAGAGTGACCTTCTATAGTTAGAGCGAGACTCCATTCCAGAGATTGGTGTACTCCAGTCCAGGGTTTTGTGTGCTACAGCCATACCTCTCAGGATTACACAGGACTTTCCTTGGGGTACTTGGTTTGTTTAGCAGACATTTTCTGACATATCTGTAGTTTGACACAGCAATGTATTCTGTCATTACCTAGTGCCATACAGTCTCAGATCATCATAGTGCTTTACCAGAGGAATACTAGTTGTATGATGCATCGACCAATATTATTAGGGCAGCTATGTACATTCTTGCCCAACCAGGCCATTTGTGAGGTGTGGCTACAGCCAGTTTAGTAATGACATGGTGTGTAAACAGTCCAGCAACCTGGTGATATACTAGCTGGGGATCTTCTGCTTCTGTGGTATCTTTCTAACCTGAGATGTCATATCCTTGTGTGGGCAAACTTCTCACCTGTACATTTTTGGAAGATTGTCCAGGTGTTTGGCTAGAGGTTTCATCCTTTCTATGTAAGCTTGAGTTTTTATGGCAAGTTAGTTACATATAATTGAAGAGTGATGTTACAAAATCATGACAGACATTACTGTTTCAGACTACATAATCTTCAGACAATTCCCACTACTGCATCCTACCAACTTTCTCAGTATGTAAGGGCGATCTTTACAATACATGCCTATCATTGTGTCTTTGTTCCACTTTTATTTTTGCCTTTGTCCAGACTTCTTGCTGTCAGAGGTTGGGAGTTATGGGTGTGGGTAGAGAGTGTGCAGGCATGTCCATTATATGTAAAACCAAACTTAAGACAAAAGGATTATTGAGGATAAGCACTGGCAACAGTACCAAAAAGCACTTATATTCACAAAAACCTTGACACCTCAGCTGCACATCCTTCAAGATGTCACTTATAGGTGTAGTATATTCCACATAGCACTTGACTTCCAGGTATGTCAGTGGCAGAGCAGTGGATGTCACTGACATGCATAACAGTTGGCACTGCAGTTATCAGTACATGGCCCTGTCAAAAACAGCACTGTACTTAGGGCACTACAAGACGACTGCCAGGAGAATGTGCTGGCCAGATCCTGACAGTATTAACCACACAAACACATAGCTCATTTACTCCTGCATATTGTGGACAGGCAACATGTTTTCATGTGTATTGGCACAGCCCTGCCAATGTGTACTATGCTGCTATTTCCTTGCAAACATACATGTTACTGCATTTGTGTGGGTATATGGGGGGGCACACCTGTACACATTTGCACAGACTGTGCTGATATTTGCTTTACATTTTGGTTCCATTTACCAAACTATTGTGCCTTGTCTTGGGGACTAGAAGCATATCAGTAAAGAGCCCAGGTCAAATTGTACTGGCATACATTTCAGTTTCAGACTTCTTACCCTTCATAACCTTACTGCAACTGCAGGCCCTGCTGTGATATCACTGTGTGAGTCTGTAGGAGGGTAATTCAACAGTGTCACCATCTGTGTGCCTTTACCAGACATTTCTCTGTGGTTTTCTACAGCTGACTTGCTGTGTGGGTGTGAAGGGTGGATATGGGATCCCCACACCGACATCCATGCCTGTGACCTATGACCCCTCCCAGTTAGTTGTCCCCACACATATACTGCAGTGGGATTTTCCACCTTGGGTGCTACTGCATAGTGTGTGGAGGCCAGTTTTGGCCAGACATTTCCTGGTGTCTCACACAGCTGTCAGTTGTGTGCTGCTATCCCAGTAGGCCACCCCATTCCTTTGCATGCATGCAGCATTGCCATAGATATGCTAGCAAAATATTCTAATCCATTCATTTATTGTTAAGAAGACTGACTTACCTTGTGCTTGCAGCAGTTGTGAGGATGGTGCTTGAGGGCCACCTATGTTGGATGCACACAGTACACTGCCTATACATGGTAAGTTACAGGTAATATGATGTGTGTGTCATCTATTTTACTGTGTGTGCGGGTCAGAGAGGGGTGTCAGTCCCTGGGTCCCTGGGTCCCTATAGTCTCAGTGTGTGTGCTATGTATTGCCTCTTTGCCAAGGCCTGAGCATAGTGGGCATGCCTCCATCTGCCTACAGGAGCAGGCTCATGGTCCACCTCCTCTGAGTCTCTCTGTGCCTGTGGAGACCTTGGCAATGGTAGTGGGCTGTGTAGCCCTTCCCCGTGCTGTTCCTGCTGCAGCTATTTCCACAGGATCATATTGTGTAGCATGGCGCATTCTATGAACATGTGTGCACATGTGGCTGGAAAGTACTGCAAGGCTCCACCAGATATGTCAAGGCAGCGGAAACGTGACTTGAGCATCCCAAACACATGCTCCATAATGATCTTGGTTTGTTCGTGTGCCTCATTATGGCATTTTTGTGTGGGTGTGTGTGCATTTCTGATGGGTGTCATCATCCACGGCTCCAGTGAATAGACAGTATCCCCCACCAGATGGCCATATGGGACCCCCACTGGCAAATGCATGGTACTGCTGTAATGAATGCCAGATGTGGGAGTCATGATAGCTTCCAGGGCTGCCAGCACACATGTTCATGTTAATGCCCTGGGCATTGCACACAACCTGGCAGCTGATGGAGGGGAATCCTTCGCAGTTTATGTAAACCCTACCCTGTTCACCGGGTGGTGCTTTGATGTGGATGTGCATGCAGTCTATGGCACCGAGTACCTCTGTGTATTCTGCTACATGGTGGAAGAGACGCATATTGCTGGTCCTCTCCTCATGGGTGTTGGGGAAGTAAATGTGCTCACCGGCATGTGGTAGCAAGGCATCCAGGAACTGATGGAGTACCCTGATTGCAGATGCCTGTGAGACCCCCATGATGTCCCCAGTAGGTCTTTGGAAAGTACCTGTAGCTAGAATTCTTAAGACTACACATACCTTTGTGTCCACTGGGATGGGTTCCCCTCTGTTGGTTCTAGGTTTGAGTTGAGGCCAGCACAGCTCAGTGATTTGCTGAAGTATGTCTCTGTTCACCCTGTAGCACTCTACTATCTCCAGATCATGTAGCCCCTGGTAAGTTACCCTGGGTCTGAACACTCATCTCCTCGGCCTGTGGCAGTTGTCAGCATTATCCTCCTCTCCACCCTCAGCCTCCAGCACATACTGATGGATCAAAGCAATAGTAGCCTCTAAAATTTTTCCAGTTAAAATTCCCCCCGCATGTGTACACCAATGGTGTAGAATTTGTGGGAAAAAACAGATTGTAAGGAGTTTCCATAGTTTATACTGTTGTGCTGCAGATGCTTCCTGTATGATTGGCTGACTATGATGCATTCCACCTGCTGGCTATGTAATTTGTTCTTGATCGTTTTTATTCTGATAATTTCCTTTTTTTCATTTTTTCCCTTCCTATTTCCTCCCCTTTTAAGCCCCGAGGTGTGCTGCATAGACTCGGTGCCCAAATGTAAACAGTCCTGCTATTTCTGTTTTTTTTTTTTTTGGTTTGTTTTATTTTAGACTCGGTGCACGCCACGCAAACCCATTTAGCTAAGGTAAACAATGAGAAACAGCCCTCACCTGGACATGAACATGCTTTTCATTTCATAGAATAAGTCAATACAGCCTCAGACACACACCCTTGCTTAGCTAAGCTTATCTCTGCACCATAGGGCTCCAATCTGCTTACAACATGCCTGACACACACCCTTTTCATGTACGTTGCTCTTCCTAGTTACACAATCATGCTATAGCACCTACATGGTTAGGTGCAGTTTGGCACTTAGAAGATTTTTGTGATTCAGTAAATTTCCCTCATTTGCATAGCCCACTGCCTTAGTCCATAGTTACTGAACTAATACAGAGCCTTTCCCCTTGACAACCACTTTTCCCTGATATTGGTTTGATTCTGCATGCCATAGACTATAATGGCAAAATGTAGATCTTCCCTAAAATTGAGTTTTCACTTTTTTTTTTTATTTTTGGTACAATCCCATTTGCGTGCCGCTGCCTATGGTTAAACCTCGGCCAAAAAAAAATAACTATGATTTTTATAAAAATGAAGCAGTTTTCCATGCCAATGGCCATATATTTGGCCATTGGCATGCCTAAAGAGTATAGTATATGCTTTTTTTGGGAGCTGTTATGCCTCCATTTTGTTATTTGCAGAAATGTATTCGATTAGTAACCGAATACATTTCTGCAACTGACACTGTTCTTACACGGATACCTGCCTGCATGGTGAATCACCAATTCACCTAATTTGCATGTTTTTTACCAGCAAATGAGGTAATTATCATTCTGCAGTTGTGTCCGTGCATTAACACTGTAGGCATGCTCATGCATGTCAGATCAGTTGCTTGCTGGATTGTTCGGCGGCCATATTCTATGCAGGAATGGCTACACTGTTCCTGCACGGAATTTTCAGCTTCCTGAATCCTGGGGAGTGGATGTGAAAAGTGAACAAAAGAAGGGTAACATATCTAAAGAACAGCAAAAAGAGATTCATTAAAAAGAGTCTGAGAAAGTATAAAGAGCATTTGAAGTGAGTTAAAAAGTGACTGAACATTGAAAAAAATGTGCTTTTTGAATACCAACAGCATAAAGTAACAAATATGATATGTATTGATAGCAAAATGGACTGAAGCAGATAATTTCAATGTTTTAGGGTTAGAAGATCTTCAGCCAAATAAGATCAAACAGATTAATAACTAGAAGTAAAATACAAATTAGTATTATCTAAAGGGAAAGAGAAATGTAAATATCTGGGGTAGGCATAGTAAGAAATGCAAAAATCACCAAATTAATACATGTAGCCATTTATAATCTGAGAGGTGTGCAATTAGTGACCATGTGAGTAAGAGGAAGGTGTTGCAAGTTGTATTGATGCATGCTTAAATCACACTGTCTATTAGAAGGAAACTTTTGGAAAGTTTAAACATTTATTTGATGATGCAAATATTATATGGAAGGGGTTTTAATGTGGGTTTCAAAATAGGAAGAGAAACCTTGGTGCACACATCAAAGAATGGAATGCTATATTTTGTATGGAGAATTTATACTTGGACAAAGAAAGAGATTAAATATATATATATATATATATATATATATATATATATATATATATATATATACAAGAATATAACAAATCATCAAAAAATGATTATATGGCATATACAAGTGACTGAAGAGAAAATAGCATTAAAAACTATAGATGTTTACTTTTCTGACCTTGCGGCAATATGGAAAGAATTTATCAAAGTGTGTGTAATGCAATTTATGGTAAAGAAATACTGTAAGTCAGTGATAACACACTTGAACAAGATGATTTTAAGCAGGGAAAAGAAGAAAATGGAAAAGAACACTTAAATGTGAGGCAGTATTGCAACGTCGGGAGAAATTGGTGGCATGACTAGAAAAGCAAGTATAGGATGGTGTATATAAACTGTAGAAATAACTTACTGAAGAAAATAAAAAGGGAGTATAAGAATTAGTTTTATATCTTGATTAATGCTGCAAGTATGAACAAGGGAATGGAAAATACATTTTAAGTATCTAAGTGATGGAGTAGGTAAGTAACATGAGTAAGGGAATTTTTGCCTATGTTGATGCATGGCAAGATGTGAAACGTAAGTATGTGTATTCATAAAAGACAAAATAGATGTATAGATGTCAAAGAACAGTCAGACTTCTAATGAAAATTATGATTTATTAAACTTCCACAATAACAGGAAATGAAACAAAAATAAATATATTTATTTATTTATCATTTTGTGTACTGGGAAAGTGGTTAGTGCCATCACTGTCTTTAAGACTCTTGTCATAAGGAGAGCTAATATATACATCCCTTATATAGTGACCATGAGAGGAACTCAAACAGGTACAGAAAAGGACAGAGCTGTGACAGAGTTAGCACAGAGGAGACTTTTGGTAATAAGCAAGCAATAATGCCTGACAGGGTGTATGTCAATGTGTAATTAATGAACAACTAGTGGTGTTATGAGGCCTGACCCTGCAGGCAATGGGCCTCCATACCCATGGAAGGGCATTAATTACACATTAACACACAGGGCATTATTGCACTTAGAAAATAGACTCGCTGAAAAATTGTATTTTCCTTGCTTATATATATTTTTTATTACTATATTTTTTTAGTATATTTTTGATGGAAAATAGTTCCTCCACCTAATGTTTCAAACTTGCTGTAGTATATGTTAATGGTGTTGGAGGAAGTATTTAACAGTGAAAATGTAGTATTTAAAAAATAACCAGGTTATTTACTTTATTTTTGGTCCCTTAAGCCTAAATTGTTTGGTTGGCAGTCACTGGAGATTGAAATTACTAAATAATGACATACTTTATGTATTTATTTATTGACATTTGTTTACTGGGAAGGTCCACTGGGCTAGAGACCCCATTTTCAGTGGAGGCCCAGTGAGAAAAGCTCCAAATACATATTAAAAGCTACATTACATATTAAAGCTCCAGTTACTTATTAACAACAACCAAGGGATTACAAAGTTTACAAGATTTCTTAAGATACTTATATGTTAAAGAATAATTGATACAAAAGACAGTATGGGCAAATGTTAACAATAATTAATTAAGGGAAAAAGAGTTTAGCTTACACTAAGGTTTGACAAATTAAAGACAACAATGGTACTGCTTTCATATTACTGCTTTCATGTTACTGCTTCAGTTTCTAAATCAGATTATGAGTATAGAGGAAGTGAAGAAATGGCACAAAGACAGAAGCTTCATAGGATATAGTTAGTAGGTTGTATGTCTAGGTGAGTTGAGGAGATGTCTAGATGAATGAAGGAAGAATTGGGTTAATTCTAGTGGAGAATTAGGAAGTTATGGAGGTTAGATAGGAAGAAGCAATACTGGGTCTAATGGGACTAATGGGAGGTGTGAGTCACTATATGAGATAATAATAAAGCTCAGTATTTGTCAAGCATTGTGATAATGATTATGATAAATACCGGTATCAACTAATTGCATGTTTTCATTATGAGGATACTATACATTTGATACTAGAATGTAGCAAATGGAGGTAAAAGCAATGTGGGGAAAAAGGGTAGAAAAAAGGCAACTGTAAATTAAATTGTAATAAAATGTATGAAGATAAACATTATGGATTGACTATCTACCACTGCAGAATGACACAAATGGTAATAAAAATGACATTAGTAGTTAAGGTGGTAAATATCAATAAGAACTGAAACTGCTATAATTATCTGAAATATATAGAAACAATGTGAGATATGTATAAGTAGTAGAGGACATTGAAAGAAGGGTGGGTTAAAAGAAAGTGGTGTTGGAATCATGCCTGAGGGTGACAATGAGCTAAATGTGGAACAAAATATGTAATAAGAAAGAACCAACAACAGCTTTAAAGCATTGAAATCCAATGAAAGTGAAGAAGAAGTGTTGGAAACAGTACAACGCAAAAAAAAAAGAAAGAAACTTAAAAAATGTGAATAACTGCAAAGGGAGAAATAATGTTGATATTGTATCAGTAAACATAAATAAAATGACCAAGTAGGGTAGAAATATATGAGTAGTGCAGAAACATGTAATATGTCAAGTGGACATAAGCTTTTTAGGCAAAGAACAAAAGAGCGTTGTGCTATTTAAAGGACAGAGAGAAACTACAAGGAGTTTTAGACAAGCTACTTGATCCAGAATCCCTATACTAGTTGTAAAATATGATGTGAAAGTGATGGTTGTGACAGCTGAGGTAACAGGCAGAATGTTAATTTGTGAGGTAAGACTTAAATCTTGTGAGAATAATATCAGCATATGCATAGTATTATGCATATTATGGGGTGGGGACAAAGCTATATGAAGAGATTAAAAATAAGGTAAATGTATAGTAGCTATAGGGGATTATTACTGCAATTTAATGAAGAATAAAGGAAACATAACACAAGATATAAAATTATGTACAGGCATTGTTAGATAAGGACAATTAAATGCAAGGAAGGAAAGAAGATTTGAAGGCATTACAAGGGTGGAAATGAGTCATACTTTATAGATCTTGGAACTTGGCAGGTAAGAATGAAAAAATATGTTCAGGAAGGGAATTAAAAGATAGACACAAGCAATGAGTTATTAAAAGGGGGAACATTTTTTTAAAGGTTAAGGAGCACAGCAGTAGGCAAAGTTTAAAGATAAGTGCAACAAGGTACACACAGAATTTAAGAAAGCCAGAAAGAAAGAATACAGTAGTTTAATGCTTGATTATGAGGAGTTGTTAGAAGTAAAAATGTGAAGAATATTATAATTTATGGTAAAATGAAAACCATAGAAGGGAAAAGGGTTAAAGTAAAGATGTGACATACAGGCATTTTTTTCTTGAAGGGCAGAAAGGTAGTAACACCACCTTTTTTTGAAAAAAATATCTATGAAAAAAATTGCAGCTAGAACAGTATAGTGAAATATAAACAAAATTAAATGATGATGACATATACTGAAGATACACAAGGAAGAAAAAGGAATACAGAGAAAAGACAGAGAGTGAAACAATTACAAAAGGTTCAGTCAGAAATGTTGGAGAAATAAATAAAGGAAGACCTGGAAATGGCTTTGAAAGATACAGACGAGAATGCTGCATTATATGTAGATGGAAAATGATATTTTTTAGGAGAGAGAGAGATATAGAGATAATGGAGAAGGAGAAAAAGTTTCCATAAAATGCAAAGTGATTGGCTAAATAAAGAAATAAATGATGAGAAATATATGCTGGTATGATACAAATTAATGTGGAAAAAGGAGATATGAAAACATAAAAAACATGAATATAGATTTTGCAGAAATACTGATTATATAGGAAAAATAATTTGAGGAAGTGATGTAAATTTTGTAGGAGGATATGTATAGGATATGTGGTTAACAAGTAAGAAAGAGGTATTGCAAAAGATAAAGGAAATAAAAGTATAGTAAGAGAAAAAAAGAAAAGGGGTATTGTTGCTGTATGATTCAAATATGTTTTGTAGTAGTTTTACCCATTTTTAAGCATGCAAAATCATGGGGATGTATGATATCAGAGAAAATTTAAAAAGTACTGGAATCAGGATTTGTGGTAAACAGAGGGTTGGGAGAAAAACTAAAGGTAGGAAAAATGTTCACAGATGTCCTCTGAGTGAGATAATTTTGTTTTAGTAAATAACTCAGTAATAGGGAATGACCTGAATGCATTGTCTGAAGCAGGGTGAGAAATGAGAGATGGGCCGACATTATCATTGCTTATATTATATGTATATGAGTTAATGATAACAGTAAAAATAAGAGCGGGATGAAAAGTAGCAGCAGAAAATACAGCTGTGTAAAATCTTATCATAACAGTAGATGTCCTTCTTTTCACTATTGCAGTATTCACCACTTCTGGGATCTCCTGCCAAGGATAACCCAATGTCTGGCTAGTATACTAAAGCCATTAATACCTAGGAGTGTCGTACATCAGACGTACACTCCCAGCACAAGAGTTGGGAATAAAGGTGATGTATAGATACTATCAATCCAGAACTGAACTGCCCCATGAGAACCAGGACCCCAGTAGAAAGGAGAACATGTACATCCAAACAAAAAAAGGCAAGAAGGAGAGGAACGTCTCCACCAGAAAGAAAACATCACCCATAATATAAGAGGAAAAGAAAATCGGGCAGGAGGGAGGGAGTGAGTAAATATTGCAACAGTGAAAAGAATGACATCTACTGTCATGGTAAGATTTTACACTTCTTTACTATGTCTTTCCTTATCACTGTTGCAGTATTCATCACGTTGGGGGGGAGTACAAAAGCTACAGTGAAGTTAGGGAGGAGCAAGGAAAGGAAGAGCTCTTTGCAAACCCATGAAGGATAGCCTTGGCAAAACCTGCCCTGGAAATGACTTCCAGATTGTGATGTTAGCGAATGTGTGAACAGAAGATCAAGTAGCAGTTTCAAGGATGGAGTTGGTGTCCAAACCCTTGAACAAAGCCCCAAAGGAAGACACGTATCCAGTACAATGAGCTTGAATATAAGCAGGCAACTGTTTTCCATGAAAAGTACAACAAAAAGAAATGGCTTTGGAAATCCAGGTGGAGATAATTTGATAATAAACTGCAAAACCCAATGTCGTGGTATGAAAAGAAACAAAAAGCTGGCCAGGTTTACAAATATTATCTGATCTGTCTATGCTAGTCCAAGGTATGAAGTACCTTCTCACTAGCAGACTGTGGAGAAGGAAAAAAGGAAGGAAGCTGTGTAGACTGAGTAAGGAGCAGCTCATTACCCACCTTGGGCATAAAAGAAGGAGAGATAATAAGTCAGCAAGCAAAGGAACTGAATCCATCCTCAAGCCTTGGTGTGTATTTCCACGGGGTGGACCCTGTTTTTCACAAAAAGACAATAGTGATATATAGACTGCATTTTATATAGCATATAACATAGACAGAAGCAGGTCAGACATTAAAAAAGATAGCTAGGTGCACAAGATCCAGGATAACAAAGTGCCGAATCCTGGTAGGCACACTGGCGCCAAAACTGTAAAAATGACAGTGTAGAATCCTCAAAATATGGAAACATTCCTACAGTGTGGCTAGGCCAGGCTCAGAGGGAGGATGGCTCCCCATTTTAGAAGGAAGTAGTAGTCCGCAAAAAAAAACAAAAACTGATAGGCAAAAAAGGGCCATAAAGATGATAGAGTGGACTATTGAGGATAAGAAAGAAATTATGTATTGTTACTATTATGCAAAAAGCCCAGAATTTCCAGACATAACATCTACAAAAAGATTAAGAGAGAAATTGGAGGAAAGAAAAATACTTCCACAAGAAAAACTGTCAGAAGCTTCATATAAAAAATGTGTTCATTAATACAACAGATTTATGAAAAACATTATATAGACCAAGAAACCATGGGTCATTTAGAAAAATAAGTGACCGAGGAAGTGTGAAAATTTAAAGAACAAAATCTAGAGACTTTTGAAGGGTATAAAAAAGAAATATGGACATGGGAAAGAAAGAGAGATCTGGTATGGTGCAATATTTATGCAAAGGAGAAAGTTAAATTATACAATGACCCCCTCCCCTTTAATATTCCAAAATGTGCACACTGATTGGCCAGCGTGCCCATTGTAAATCCCTCAATATACCAATGGAAAAAGGTCTGCTCGGCCCAGACTTTTTTCCGTTGGTATAAAGTGTCCAAAACCTTTTTTTTTTTTTTTTTTTTTTTTTTAATAAATAAATAATAAAAATAAAAAAACGGAGCAAGGGAGACTTTCTTTTCTCTGTTGCTTCCATTTCAAAGCATTGAAATACTAGGTATGCATAGGAATGCAAGTCCCATGTGCATGCGCAGTACATCAACACAAGGAAGCAGTATACCACCACCAGTGTAAGAACAGTAATGCGCCGTTATAGAAAGACATTATTTAAAAAATTCACAATAAAAAACAAGATCAAAAGAGGGAATATAGAACAGAAGCTTAGCAAACTAGAAGGTAAAAAAAATAGAAGATGAAGTTATGGAATATTTGCGAAGTGAAGGATTTAGTGCAGAAAGTCTAACACAGGTTAAATCACAGCATGATGAAACAATGAGTCTCCAAAGTAAGGAAAAACAGGAGGAGTAGGAGACATCTGAAGAAGAAATATGGACATGAGAGAAAGAAAAGAGATTTAATACGTTGCAATATTTTTGCAAAGGGGAAAACAAAACTAATCAATACAAAAAGAGCAATGCCAAAAATATTTGAAGAGAAATACAGGCAAAGGCATCCGGGCATGGAAAATTTACAATATAAAAAATAAAAAAAAACAGAGGAAAAGTAGAAAAGAGGATTAGTAATGAAGAAGTTAAAGAAATAGAAACAGAGGTTATAGATTACCTGCAAAGTGAAGGATTTATTCACATTAACATTACAGCAGGATATAGCAATGGATTCCCAAATTAAGGAGAAATCAGTGGATTGGGAAACATCTAATCAGTTGCCATATGAAGATACCTTGCAGCCTTTCATAGGAAACCAGTACGAACTTTCAGTTGAAGTTGCACAGTAAGATAAGGAAAAGGAAACTGGGGCAACTCTGATGCAGTCAGTGTTGTGGAGTGATAGGCCAGTGAGCTACCATATGAAAGAGCAACAGATGACACAGGATGAAATTGAAGAGAATGTGGCACAGGAAAATGCTCCAGAACATTCTATAGAATGCCTGTAGGAAATGGAGAACAAAGAATGTGCCCTCAGTTTAGGAGAAAATGATCTAAGAGAAGAGTTCCTTGATTTAATAGAAATGGACAGTCATAATAAGATCAATGAAAGATATAGACGACAGAAAGTCAATAAAATCCAAAATATTAGAAGTCTGATAAAACAAATGAACACAGCAATTAGGACTGGCCATAGAGATTCATGTGATATAACAGAAGTAAATAGGATATATTACTGTGCAGCTAAATTAATAACAGATAACGTCTTATCACAAAAACATGGGGTAGTAAGGGAAAGAAGGGGAGAAATCAAATACCATCATGAAAGTATCAAATAGAGAAAACTATAAAGCAATTAAGACAAGAAGTGTCACTGTTTAAAGAGTATAGAAGAGAGAACAGTGCAACAAAAATTCTCAAAAAGAGGTGATAAAAGGAATGTGCAGTATCAGCACAGATCAGGATCTATTTTGCACTATTGCAAAAATTAAACTAGAAATGTCAGCACAGGCAGAAAAACTTAGAAGATATGGAGATAAATATAAAGGAAAAGTACAAAATAAGCAATTTATTGATGACCCAAAAAAGTTTTATAAAGAATTGTGAAACAAAGCAAAAGGAATTGAAATCACCACCAAAAAAAGAAGAAATAGATACATTTTGGAGAAATATCTACGAAGATCCTGTAGAACATAACAAAGATGTTAAATGGATATAAGAATTAAAAGAAAGAATAAGAAGTTCAAATGTACATGATAAGAAATGGGAAGAAGTAACAGCCAGAGAGACTGAAACAAAGTTAAGAAAAGCTGATAATTGAAAACCTCAGATCCAGATGCAGTACCTAACTTCAGGCTATTAACATCTTTATATGAAGACTTACCCATGAGTAAGATCTATTTATATATGCAGCCCGAACAGACACCAATCTGTTTAACAACAGGAAAAACAATACTCCTACTTAGCAGAGAACCTGCAAGCTGTCCTAAAAACTATAGACCAACAACTTGCTTTCAGATGATGTATAAACTATACACTGGAATTGATTAAGACAGAGTTTATAATCATTTAGAAGAAAACTCAATCATGACAATAGAAAAAAAAGGGTAATGAAAGTCATATGGAGCAAAGGATCATTTTCTGTTAAGTAAAGTTATAATGGAAAATTGTAAAAGGGGGAAGAATCTAATTATGGCAAGGATAGACTGCAAAAAAGCATTTTACAGTATCCCACATTCATGGATAAAAGTGCTCGTAAGAATATATAACATGTACCCTACACTGATCAATTACATTATAGCAACCATGAAACAGTGGCAAACTACTTTGCAGTTAAGCCATGATGAAGGACAAATTATTATTCCAGGGATAAAAATTCAGAGGAATATATTTCAAGGTGACTTTCTGTCACCGCTGCTCTTTTGTCTTATATCCTAACCAATTAAGCTATCTACTTAACAGATTAGGTCATGGTTACAATTTGGATTCCAGAAAACAACAAAATGTGAAGACTTCTCATCTTCTTTTTGTAGATTCTTTAAAACTGTATAGTTCATCAAATGAGAAACTGAAAGAACAACTGTAAGTGGTCAAAACATTTTCAGATGATATAAGAATGTAATTTTGTCTTGATAAATGTGCAAAAGCAACCTTTAAAGCAGGAAAGCTGCAGAACCAAGAAAACATCAGTTTGGGATAGAAATGTGATATAAAAGAACTTGAGCAAGAGAGAGTGTATAAATATTTGTGAACTGATGAAGCATCAACAATAAAACATGAACAGATGTGAATAAAACTTAGTAAGGAATATTTTAGAATACTAAAATTAATACTGAAAATAGTATTGACATCTAGGAACAAAGTCCAAGCTATAAACCAATTTGCTCTTCCTGTCCTAACTTACAGTTTTGGAGTGACTGACTGGCTCCAAAAAGTGTTGGAAAGGTTGGACAGGAAAATAGGAAGTATGCTTCATGCTTATCAAATCATATATAAAAATCAGTGCATACCAAGATTATATATTCCCCATTCTGACGGTGGTATAGGCCTCCTCGAAATTGATTGCATTTATAGATCTGCAATCATGGGACTGCATACATATCTGCTGACCTCACAAGACCCAAATGTAGTGAAAGTTTTGAAACATGAGGAGAATAAGTTTAAGATGACTTCCCTGCTTAGTTTATCAGAAGCATGTTGGTGTCAAGCAGGAAAGGAAACCAAATCAGAAGCAGATAAAAATCAGGCAGCAACTGAATGTGCTAAAAAACAAAAGAAAGAATATAAGGTGAAGGATCAGATAAGAAGGCAAGAAATGTGGAAAATGCATTAATATAGTTGCAAGTGCAGGAAAGGAAACCAAATCAGAAGCAGATAAAAATCAGGCAGCAACTGAATGTGCTAAAAAACAAAAGAAAGAATATAAAGTGAAGGATCAGATAAGAAGGCAAGAAATGTGAAAAATGCATTAATATAGTTGCAAGTGCAGAAAACTCTTGGAACAACCTCATGTTGATCAGGATCAAATGCAGGAATGGTTAAGGAGAGGTGAATTTAAACCAAAAGACGAAAGGTTAGTACTGGTGGTCCAAGACAGTGGACTATGTACACATTGATTAACAAAGTCCATTCAACATGTGGGAGAAAGAGACAAATGTAGGTTTTGTAAAACAGAATTGCAAACACACATCTTGTTGTTTTTTGTGCTATATTAATGGCTGAAAGACTGTATACTGAAAAGCTTAATAATGTGACATTGGGGATTGTGCAAACATTATAATATTGAAGTAGCTGACAAACACTGGAAATATGAGACACAAAGCATCACAAAAAATGATGACATTTATATCACATGGGATCATCCATTACCAACAGTTCAAAAAACAGATGCAAGAAAACCAGATATAGTAGTCCATGAAAAGAAGACAAAAGTAAGTAGAATCGATCATTGAAATTGCTACACCCACTGACTGCAATGTCTTACGTACAGAGAGATACAAAGTCATAAAATACCAGGATTTGCAGGCAGAAATGAGGGCAATACTGAAGAAAGATACCCAGACAGTTCCAGCAGTATTAGCAGCAATGGGTCTTATAAAAAAGAATTTACAATCATGCTTAGATATGTTACTGATACATGTCACTCCATATGAATTGGTGAAGGAGTCATTACTGGACACATTGCGGATGCTGCAAAGAGCACTTCTGGCTAACATCAGAGATTGAAACAATACTAATTTCATGAACTTAATCATGCTTTGACTTAGGAATGAGGTCCATTCCCGTTATGGTATTAGAGACCCAAAAGACTTGGAGAAATTAAAAAAAGAGAGACACCCTGTCTTTATGAAAAAAATAAAAAGGAAGGACTGCCATCAAGGCCTAGAGTTCAGCAACTCTTCTGATGGAGGTTAAAGCAATCAATAGAACAATCGTCTGGCTGCAATGTTGCAAAGACAAAGAAGCAGCAGGTTTGAAAGGAGCCCTGGTCAGTTTCTCAAGCACAAGGTTAAGATCCCACGGAGGAGGAATAGACTTTCTTTGGGGTCTTATATGAAGGACATCTTTTAGAAATTGCTTGACTTCAAATCTGGAGGCCAAAGGAAGGTTCAATGGAAGACAGGCAGCAATTGCTGAAAAGTGAGCTTTCACTGAAGAATGTGCTATGCCAGCAAGTAACATTTCACACAGGTAGGAAAGAACCAAGGGGACGCCCCACTGAAAAGGGATCCTGGCGATGTTTCATATACCAGGCAGAAAATCTCTTCCACTTGGACATATATGATTTTCTGGTATTGGGTTTTCTGGCCTCCAGCAGGACTCTAAGAATGTCCTCAGAAAATTAGTGTCAGAAAGGAGTTAAAACCCCATTACCCAAAGTGTCAGTTGAAGAGTGGACAAGTGAGGGTGGAGAAGAATTCCACTGTCCTGTGTAAAGGTCCATAATGTGAGGTAACTTTTGATGATTACCCCAGGCCAGATGGGATAAGAGGGGGAAGCCAGTGCTGGCTGAGTCAAAAGTGTGTCACTACTAAGATTTTTGGAATGTCCTTCTTGATCTAGTGAAGGATCTTAGGAGGAAGATGAAGGGGAGGAAAGGAATAAAGGAGCATTCCCTTCCAAGGAAAAGACATGCTGTCTACTTTCCAAGCCAAAGGACTTGGGAATCTGGAACAGAACTGAGGGAGTTGCCTTTTCAGAGAGGAGGCAAAGAGATCCAGTTGAGGAATACCCCACGGATAAACATCCCTGTGAAGCATCCTTTCGTGAGGCTATGTCCTGGATCTGCTGAGAGAATCTGACACAAGATTGTGCTCTGAAGGTATGTAGGCTGCCTGTAGTGTCACCTGCAGATTGATGGCAATTTCCCAGACTTGAAGGGTTAGTCTGCAAAGAAGGTAAGACCCTGTTTCCCCTTGCTTGTTGATGTACCACATGACTGTAGTATTGTCTGTAAAAATCCTCAGGTTCCCTAGCACCCAAAGCAAGTGGAAAGCTTGATGAGCCAGAACAAGAGCTCTCATTTCGTTGATGTTGATATGATTTGCCCTGTTTTGAGGGGACCAAAGGTCCTGAACCTTCAGGGTGCCTGAAGCAGATCCTCACCCCAACTCTGAGATGTCAGCAATGGCTGAGGAGGTTGGAAGGGAACATTCGGATTGAGCGATATCTGTTGAATCCATCAGTGAAATTCCAGTTTTGAGACAAGATAGCAAAGGAAACAGATAGCCCAGTAGGTAGCTCTCTTGAAGCCACACAGATCTGAGATACTGAGATACCATTGAAACATTTTCATATGAAGCATGGCTCAGTGAAGCTTGGAGAAGATAGAAGCCATGAACCCCAGAGTCCTTAGAAACTCCCTGTCCAGAAGACAGGACAGGGGAAGGAAGGAAAGAAATTAATTCATAAGAGACAGAACCTTGGTGCAGGAAGAGAGGCTAGGATTGAAACAGTTTGGATCCTACAGCCTGGAAAGATGTGGTCCTGACATGGAGTCAGCATTGACTTCTGAAGGTTGACAGTGATCCCCTGGCTGTGCAAAAGAATCTGGGTGAAATGAACATCCTGAACTAGCTTGGCTTGAAATGGGGCCAGAAGCAAGAGGTCATCCAGATACAGAACAATCTGAATGTCTTGAAGCCTGCAAAAGGAAACCACTGGAGCTAGACATTTAGTGAACACCCTCAGAGCCACTGAGAGCCCAAAGGGAAAAGCAGAGAACTGAAAATAATAGGAATAAACAGAGAAATGCAAACATTTCCTGAACAGAAGGTGGATAGGAATATGAAGAGATGCATCCTTTAGGTCTAGGGAAACTAGAAAGGAAACTAAAAAGGATTTAAAAAGAAAAAGGGGAAATAGAGTCTGTAGAGAAAGCATTCCAAAGGATGAGAAAAGTGTTCAGAAATGAAAGATCCAGGACAAGTCTCCAATACTCTTCTTTTCTGGGGACCATTCTGGAACAAAACCCTAGACCCCTCGTGGTCTGTGAAATAAGTTGAATGGTACCCTGGTCTAGCAAACCCTGCAACACTCCTGGAAAATGTGGGAGTTATTCTGCAGTTAGTTGGGGGCACCAAAGAAGGAAGAAAGGGTTTTCCAGGCCATTAAGCAACTCTGCTGGATAATGGAAAGAACCCAAGAGTCTATGGTGATTTTTTTGATTTTTTGCCAAACTGACAGACAGAGAAAGCCTGAAGGACAAGGGAACCTGGCTGAGAGGAAAAGAGGGCAGACACTCAGATGTATTCAAACCTGTCAGGAAAGGACTGCTTCTGGAGCCTAGGTATTAGAGTAGGCTTATCTTTAAGAAATATGCGTAGGATCCTTCTTACCCTTGGAAGACTGTCTGGGTAGTCTAAGTAAAAAGGCAGCCTTACTACAATAGTCCATCTGAAACTTGGGAATGGGAGAAACAAAGATGTGCTTCATATCTTTCATGACCTTACCCTGATCCTGAAAGATCTTACAAAACTCTGCCACAGCAGTGCCATACAAGTTTTGATTATCCAGAGAAGCATCCAGGAGTTTTGCTTTATTATCATCTGGCAAGGCTTATAGGCAAAACCAGAAATAAAACCTCATCACAGAGGCAGAGGCAGCATTCCTAGAGGAGGCATCTGCTGCATCATAGCTGCATTTTATAGAGTGGCAGGCAGCTTGAAAAGTGAAATCCAGTAAAGAGCAAACTGAGGTTTTTCCTCAGAGTCAAAAATGTCAGAGACAATCTTCCCAAGCTGGAAGAGAAGAAACAAAAGATATCTTGTCATATGAGTCTGGTAATTTATAAGTCTAAATGCTAAGGTAGCAGTAATGTATACTTTTTTACCAATCCTCTCCATTGCTGTACTGTTCTTGTCTAACAGAATGAACTTAGAATAGGACAATAGCCTAGAAGACTTATCAATACAGAAATAAATGCTGGATCAAAGGAAGGGCATTTCTACAAGAACTTGCTGGCATCTGGTTTCTTATATAACCTGTCAGGCTTCTTAGGGAGCTGGAGGTTGGGAGTGTGATGCCAGCCAAGCAGCTGAGAAGGTATCCAACAAGGAAACTAGCACAGGAGGGACAGTAGAAGGTTTAGGAGACTCCATCTGTAATAATTCATAAAACTTTTTCTGGATATCTGATACCTGGGAGCAATCCTACTTAAAGTGCACCATCATACACAGGACCGTATCAGCAAAAGGTAACTCCTCCAAAGAAGAATCAGGACTGACAGATTCCTCTTCCTCTGAACCATACTCTAAAGGAGAAGGTAACTGATAGGAGTAGACTAAAGGGTCAGCATCAGAGTCAGGGTTCTCATCCAAGGACTAAGGGTCCCCTGCTCTTTTGGGAGTAGATGACTAAAGAGGTGCAGGAACCAACCCCCCCTGAAGAGGCTTCAATGCCATCAAGGTACTGAACAAGCGTTGAGTGAAGTTCTGACATTCCCTTTGTGGACCCCTGGCAGCAGAAAGCAGGTGTTTAGTTTTCAGCCTTTCGTTCATTGGGACATCTGATCTGACAAAACACAGTGGTTCAGACCCCTGCCTGGATTTGATCAAAGTACCTGGTACTTCTTCCCTACCAAGGATTGGAGGGATCCCTTTTGGACCCTCAGAGACAATCAGCCATGGTTCCCCCCCTCAATGTTTGTGGCTGATGTTTGCAAGGACTCTAAGGATGTGTGAAAAGCAGGATCCATGCAAGCCTCCAAGAAGGTCACTGCAGAAGAAACCAAAACTAATACCGAGCTGTACCTCAAGAAAGATGTCTGGTGGAGGCAGGACAGCAGTAGACTCAGGCCTAGATTTCTTGGCCTTCTTGGCTGTACATTGGGGTGAGTGGATTCTGCCATGGTACCATGAGCCAACAGCTTAAGACGTTGGTTGTCAAGATAAATGGAAATGGCAGAAAGACAGCTACATAAAGTCTTTGGTAAAAAAGCCTGATAAGTAGAACACTAAGTGTGGTCATGAGACACACCTAAGCAAAATAGGCACCTATTACGGCAGTCTTTATGGGGAATCTGCCTCTCACACAGACATTTCACTTTCTTGGATGACACATAATCCACTAAAAAAAAAATAGGAGAAAAAAAAAGGAACTCCAGTGGGGCAGTTATCATGAAATGTAGGCTCGGTACACCCAGTAAAATGAAGGACATTCAGACTGATGTACAACAATGGTATTCAAATTGATGGCAATGAAGTTCTGGATTGAAAACGTAGGTACATCACCTTTATGCCCTGCACTTGAGTGAGGACCATACATATGACATACAATGTTCCTAGGTAATAAAGGTTTTGGTATACTGGCTAGATGTTGGGCTATCCTTGGCAGGAGATCCCAGAGGTGATGAATACTGCAACAGTGATATGGAAGGACATCAAAAGATGCATTACAAAAGGTAAGTTTGAGATTAAATAAAGAAAGAGTAAATGGGTTATGATGTGAAAGAAAAGTATGTTGTTGTTGTTGTCTTTCGGCTTTTCCCGGTTAGGGGTCGCCACAGCGGAAAACCGGTCCGCTAATGATTGGCAGTAGATTTTCACAGTGCCGAGTTGCCAACTCGACGCCCAACCTTCAACGAAGGCACGCCCATTCACGCATGTCTTTCGGAACGCCACTCGACCCATGGGGAGGACATGCAGACTCCACACAGAAGGCACTCCCTGCACACTAGCTGAGAACGAACAGGAGAACCTCTTGCTGTGAGGCAACAACGCTACCGCTGCACCACCGTGGATTGTGAAAGAAAAGTATATTAGGCATAAATAAGGTAAACAAAGTATACAGCCATGGAAGGATGTTTTACAAGAAGTTAAAATGTGCTATATGGTGGAACACATTTCGGATGTCATATAAAAAGAAAATATATATAGTTTACTATCATATGCTCGACTGGTGGATAGTCGAGCTATCATTTGCGAATGGAGTGCTGCAACATTACAAAATCGCGAATGCAAATATTGCAAAGCACAAATGAGCGAATGCCAGAGTGCATTCACTCATTTGTGAGTTTGCAACATCCTCCACTGTAGTGCATCCTCGGAGTTAGTATATATAATTTGGGGGGTGTGGGGGTGCAGGGGGGCTTGCCCCCCTGCTAAACGTGTAGTGAGTGGCACCGGACCTTAAAGTAAGTTTGAAAAATGTTACCAGTTCGAAGTCATTGTTCTGCTCTTTCAGTAATGTTAATTTTGACAATGTTTTTCGAGTAAGTGGTTACTCACACAAAACACTATCGAAATTAGGACAGTAAACTTATATATATATATATATATATATATATATATATATATATATATATATATAAAATATATGTTGATTTATATACATATACACACACATAAAATTAATACTTTTATATCAAATATATGTTTCCTTTGCAGTTAGTAAAAGAGTTATGAAAAAAACATATTTAGTATAATTTGGAGATCAAGGTTTTGCCCTATTAAAATAAGAGTTTTGAATTTTGTGACTCCTGTTTTCAAATGCATCAATTCTTGGTGTTAAAAATAGGAAAGTGTAGAATTAATCAATAAATATCAGAATATATGGTTAGGAGGGATAACATATAGTGATGGTTGTGAAATCTGCAAATAAAATTAGATGTGAAAGATAAAAGTAGGTCTTGTCAAAAACATCATAAAACCACAAGTCTAATAACATCTGGTGAAAACATGTCTAAGATAATGCACTGTATTTTATTATTGTGAGTCACCAAATTAAAAAAAAAAGTTTACAAAAAGAATCATTTTACATCGAAAGACATTCCTCCTCAATTTTAAAAATTCAAAGCCTACGCATGCCTTATGCGCAGAGCAATATGTGATAAAAAGAACCAGTTGTAGAGATCAAAAATAACAACTTCTACCAGGATGAACTGCTGAGAACTTGTGTTTTATTGCATTTTTAGGGAAAACTTAATTTTTAATAAGAGCAGCTTTGAGATAGAATGCACGTCCCAGAAAGGTGACTATAAAGGGTTTATATTATATAAGCAAAGTTTTATAACTTCGAATACCATATGATAAACACCATATGGTCGAAGTTATAAAATGTCGAACATTAAAAAAAAAAAGTAACCTGATGGGTTACAGCAGGGGGGCAACCAGTGGACGGCACATGTAAACATGCTGTTTAGACCAAACAGATCAACTGCAATATTGCCAAAGTTTTCCATACATTATTTTCAAGCACATGTAATGCAAGGATTGACATTGCAAATTTTATTTTAATTGTATTCTGCCTGACATTGTTGATATTATGTAACTTAAAAGATTTTGAGTGAAGTTCATGTACTGGAGCTTTCTTCCCAGGACTGAAAAGGGGGACTTTGTGCCAAGGCGAACATTCCCAGTCAACGTATGTAAAATAAATAAATAAGATAACGTGTTCCACTTGCCCAAACCTGTAGTTAAGTCATACAGTGAAAGCATTTCTTTTTTTTTCTGAAAAGTATATATTTTAGCATGTTTTACATTCAGCTGTTTTAAATGAGTAGTCTATACAAACTGTTTATTATTTTGTTTAGATTTTATTAACAGCATATAAAAGTCAACCCACCTGCCAAATGAAAATGGTGGCCTTTAAAGCCATAGATGTAGTATCATATATGTATATAATACATCATTACTTGAGATATACAATCTAGGGTTGCCAACTTTTCACAATTAAAATCCAGGACACCTATTTTCCTGCCCCTTGCCCCCATGACCCATCCCCTCCTCTCCCTTCTCTCGCCTCCCCTCCCCTCACCTCCTCTCCCCTTCCCTTTCCCTTCCCCTCCCAGGCTGCCCCTGGGGTCCGAGGGTGTTCAGGCCCCAGAAAAAATTTTTAAACAACAGATGCACATAGGTGAGTTTTAGTGCATTCTGAGCCCAAAAAAAACACTTGAATGCAAGATTTTTTAGCTCAAAGCTGTCATTTTCAAGTATCCAGCCCACACAGGCAGTTAGACTAGCTGCTAAATTGCTAATAGTCATTCACGTTGGAAAACAGCAAAAAAACAATAAAGCAATAACATTGAGGTGTAAGCAAAAGATATAGTCAATACAATACAAACGTTATTCAATGTCAGCTGAACAAACTAATTACTTTGACTGAAGTTGAACGTCTACCTCACGTGAATCCAGAGCAGGCAGATCCGGAGCTGTTAAAGTACTCGTGGAAGAAGCAGACTGTTCAGGCTAAGCAATATGTTTCCATTTGTACTTTTCACTGCCAGCTGCTGATGAAATCAATTTGTCATCTTTCAAAACAAACTGATAGAAATTATTGCAGCTCATGTTGTAGTTATGGAAAAGTTGCAGTTCTGCTTTGATTAGTGCTAGAGTGGCCCTGTTTTGGTCTGCACGCCATTTTGCATTCATTAAAGAAAACACCCTCTCAGGGAAGGCATTGCTGCCTGGTAATGACAATGCAGCTGATACAATCTTAAACGTGTTCGTTGGAAAAGCTGCACTATCACGGGCACCTGCAAAAAAATTCCTGCCATTTATTGCATGCAGTAGCAGTTGAATTAGCAACAATATTAGATAAAGCATGCCTTGCTGAACAAAACTCACCATAAAGCACGTCTAAATCAACGTCCTTTGTTGTCAAACCCATGACAATGCTTGCATTTCAAAAGGACTGAAATGCTACTTCTGTATTTAGAGATATTTGATGCATCACACGCAATGCTTCATCTGAGGAATTAAACCGTTTGTTCAGGTATGCTAAAGACTTTTCTAGAGCTGCCAAATATTTTTTTTTCAGATGCACTGTATTGAGGTTCCATGTCCTCATTCTCAAGTATAGTTTGTGCTTTGTGTCCAAATAATTTATCAGTTATGCATGACTCAATTTTAGTTTTCAGTTGCTGCATTACAGGCAAGAGCTCAACCAATGTAAAATCTTCCCTCTCCACTTTCTGGACTAACACCTCAAACACATTGCAAATGTTCTGGACAAAATATAAGTATGCTTTTTTAATGTTTGCCTCTACTGCCTCACACTCATGCATATTATTTTCTATTCCCAGATGCATACAAACTGTCTTTGGGCAGTCTTCACCGAGAGATGCAAAGTAGGACACAATGGCAGGCCATGAATCAAGTAGTCTGTTAATAGCTGCACCCAGACACAACCATCTCGTTGGTACATCCCTCAACAACTCGTAATATTCTAAGTATACAAAGTCAAAAAAATTTTGCAACTGGGCTCTCCTATTAGCAGATACACTGAAATGACTGTAAATGCTGGTAACCATTGTTTCTACATCACAATTAAGTTCATCAATTAGTTTTTTCAAGGCATTGTGTATCATACGAGCATTGTAGTTTGTCTTCAGAATATTACTATTTCTTTTCAATAGCTCAGTAAACACAGACTGCTTTGCACTATAGTTCACACTTGCGTTACCAGCTGAATAAGAAGAGATGCATGCAATATCAAGACCATTACCTGAAAGAACTTTAACTAGCATGTCTGCGATAGAGGTAGAATGCTCATCATTAAGCTCAACAAAGTCTAAAAGCTTTTTACTTAAACCATTTTCAACAGTAAAATATTGAATGCAGACAGGAAACATTTTTCTGTTCTTGAAATTAGATGCATCAGTTGACACAGAGTATCGAATAGAATTGTCACCAGTAATGTCTTTCATAATGGACTCCACTGACTTTGGGCCAAGGACATCAGTCACCAGTGCTTCTGCTTTATGCGACCACACGCTGTCGTTTTAGCAGTAGCCGAGTCTTGATATAACAAGTGGTCCAGTTTAGTACCACAGTCAGCAACGTTGTAGGAGATGTGGTGACGTATCGTGTAGTAAACACGTGCGAGTTCTGCAACCATTGCCTGCTTGTCAATTCCTGCTACTGTCGACTTCTTCTTGAAAAAATTGTCAGTGGCAGCAGTGTTTGCAGAAATCTGAGCTTTCTGATGACTTTTTCAATGGCTATGAGTTACTATGTCACCTTTGCCACCATAAGTAACCAAAACCTCCTTCTTACGCAATGTGCATTGAGCTGTGAAGACATTGCCATGAACTTATTCACACCAGGAAAATCCTGTCTGCCATTCTTGATGATACCATGGCAACCTCTTTGCTTTCTTTTTAGGTGGAGGAGTATTTGGCAAATCATTACATTCTCCATCAGTTTCTACTCTACTCACGCTACCTTCAGTTGCATAATAACTTGTATCCATTTCCAGTGAACCCCCACGCAGATCAGCTAACAATATCAGATTATGTGACTGCTATGCAAAAATGCTGTTTCAGACTACAACATCAGTTTTTGGTAAGGGTGAAGCATCCATTCGACAAAGGGGAAGTTGTGGAAAGTCATGCACTTCACACAAACTCTTCGGTAAGACCCTATAGCCTCAGGCTCTTACTCGTGCGATTCTACTTTCTAGCCAATGTGATTTCCCAGGGCTGTCTTTCTCCAACTACTGTAAGCTTATTTGTGGCATCAGTGGAATGCATGCTCAGCCAGACACAAGATGACCGTGTCACCCTGTTATAATGTGTTTAACACAAGCGTGCATTTGTGTGCCTGAGAGAACATTCGGGTTTTTACAAAGCAGTCTGGTCCAGATCTTATTTTCAGCACACAATCAACTCTGCTTCTGCTATCCCCATTGTAAATCCTGATTCCCTATAGGCATTGATAACACACCCTTTTAGAATACATCTGGATTAATGGTAAATTTTTCTGTCAGCCTCATTACAACAATTCACACACAGTCACCTGATGACCCAATATATCCTAATAAAGATAATGATGTAATACACACACAAACGCGCAAGCATAATACTGTGGGCACGTTTTTAAAAAAAAAAAAAAAACAGTAAAACTGTGCACAAAACTGAAATCACCTAGTAGATTAGTCCTGATTTGGAGGCAAAGAATAAAGTTCACACAAGGTAGCTCTGTACCCCTCGCTATAGCGATTACGAAGGCAATTTTTTCTAACTTAAAAATCCGCGATGTAGACAGTTAGTTAGCAGTAAGAACTTAGTCTTGACAACTTAAAATAGTGCCAAATATGTTTGAATACAAATTGCAGTCATATGAAAACAAGTAACTTTAGTACAGAAGGTGCATTTGCAGTCAAAAAATAACTCATTTTAACCAGATTTGTATATTTAATAAATAACCAAACACATAAATAAATGCATAATAATGAAATAATTGCTTGCTGATTGTTTCAATGCTGTCAGAATGACCATTGCTGCAAGTGAGATTGCAGATGTTTCTTCCAGGCTGAGCATTTTTTGTCTGAAAAAATAATAAAAAATAAATTGAAAAAAAAAGAAACTCTGTAAAAATAACAGTCACATGCAAATCAAGTTTCCTGTGATACACTGTACAATGAAGTGCGAGTGCGACGAGTTTATTTTTTCCACACCCACACTGGATACACTGTACAATGAAGTGCGAGTGCAAGGAGTTTATTTTTTCCACACCCACACTGGATACACTCTACAATGAAGTGCAAGTGTGACAAGTTTATTTTTTTACAAACCCACGCTGGATACACTGTACAATGAAGTGCGAGGAGTTTTTTTTTTCCACACCCACTATGGATACACTGTACAATGAAGTGCGAGTGCAACGAGTTTATTTTTTTCCACACCCACGCTGTTCAAGTTAAAAATAAAGACTAGTGTTTTCTGCTGTGCACATATGTTTAGCAGCTTGGGTGAGGACCTGAGGTTACTGTCTGGCACACTTCCATCCTTAGGACATGCAGTACAAATAGAAGAAAAGAAATAAACTAGTTTTGACACCAGCAAGTTAAAGGAGACACTTGCTTAATATTCTGTATCTTCAACCCACAAATCCCGTACCCGGCTACCCTTGATCTACTTCTCAAGAAAACTGTGTTAACCTTATATGCTTTATGTCACATGCACATATATGTATGACTGTATAGGCAGAGCAATGTGTTTATACATTACTACCTTACCTTTCTGCATACTGAGTGCTCAGTTTCTGTGGTGGACTTCCCATCACTGAGGGTTACAACCAGGAGCAGTTACTTTGTAAGCATCATCACACCACAGAAATATTCTTCTAAATAAACAGGTTCCAGATCCGGACAGTCACAGTGCAACTGCACTACTGGATCTCAGATTATTACGGCTGGACTGGCTGCCTTTAGTCTTTTGCTGGTTTTACATTTTTCCTCAAGTAGACAGCATTATAAGTGGATAGTATAATGTGTCAATTATCGCACTGTTATTCATTTCATTGGAACAAGTTAGCAATGCTGCTGACAGGTTGTTGCACTGGTGAGTAAGAACACCAGCCAGCAGGCTGGGCTCCTCCATGATAGGCTCAGTTGTAATTTTGTAAAGGAACAGCATGCATGTGTGATGAATGGGCCTGTAGGGCTGTCAGCAAATTGCTGTGGGCATTAAGGTCTAAGGATTTGGGTGAGATGGTGTGGGCAGGCAAACACAGTTCTGATATTGATACCACTTGACTTACACACATTACTTAAACAGTGATTATGAGAAAACTTAGTAAGTTATAGTAACTTGTGCTAAGCTGTGCCAAAAACAGGACATATGGTGTCCTGGGAAGGTCCCTCCTAGGACACAGGACACAGATGACCAAATCCAGAACATCCTGGGAAAAACAGGACGGTTGGCAACCCTAATACAATCACTAACCCTAGAAGCACCAATCTTCAATCATTGACAACATGCAACTTTGGGCAGTCATAGCAATGAATAACAGAGGAGCACAAAAGCAGTCCTAATAGCTTTCTTTTTGCAATATTACAGCAGACACCACAGGTGAGATAATCAATCCATAAATGTGTACTGCATTGACTCCCTGTGCCTGGTACACTACTCTGTAAATGTAATAGCTTTAAAATGAGTAATATCAATTGGAAATATCACACCCAAAAGCGCAGCCCTTAACATAGTTTTGAAACAACTAATGTCCCATTTCAGTGAAATAAATGTAAGAGCTTCAAATATAGCAATGACTGTACCTCAACCACATAACTCAACAAAAACAATGCAAGGAAGCAAATATCTCTAGCAAATGTTTCTATATCCTACACATTAATGTGAAGACTTCACCATACATTGCCTTGCAGATGTGGGGCTCTGCCCCCCCCCACATATTTAGATACATGCATCAACTCCTCAGTCGCACAATCCTGACTACTGCATAATCACTGCTGCTTTGCTAAAAGGTTTGAATACAGCACAAGTCATTGTCAGCAACAGTACACAGACTGCAGAGACAAACTGAGCATTTCAGTTACAAGTGTATGTGTGTGTGTGTGTGTCTATAGAGAGAAAGGCGGACAGGTTCACACACATGCACACACACACACACACACACACACACACACACACACACACACACACACACACACACACACACCACATTTCCACAAAACTTTTGAACAAAGATGTTGGATGTGCTATGGATCAGGTTAGGGGTACCATGCTGTTACTTGAATTAGTGATATTTTAATGTTACCTTAAAGTCCACAAGCTGATTAATCTTCACTGCTTTAACTCTGTTAATAAGATGCTGACATGCAAATACAGAGATCTGTTTGAATACCATCAGATGCCACCTGCCATACTGTGTGATCTTTAGCAAAATGTTTCTCTGCAATTAAGTTGTTCATGTGAAAAAAAAGCCAAGGGTAATACATCTACCAATAAAGAAAGAAATAAGCAAATATTAATTAAAGTTAACTTTTTTAGAGCTGGTGTTGAATTCTGCATCTAGCAGTTTATGTGATAGAAATTCAAGAGGTAAGTGCGAATGCTAAAAAGTCAATATCAAACAACAAACAGATCTCATGAAAAGGAGAATTTCCCTTGCAGTGACTTCATTCAAAAATTCATTTCCACACTACGTGACAGTTGGGTCAAAGCAATGTCCAGAAAATAACTTACTTTTGCCATTAATCCTGAAAAAGATACTTTAAACTGAAGTCTAGTTGGAGACAGCATAGAGAAATGCAAAAAATAGAAACATGCTTAACTAACAAAAACATAAATTTATGAATTCATAAGTCAGGCTGCAAGGAAGAGACCAGAATTTGAATCATCTGCGATAAAGCTGTCAGAACTATGCAGGTGTGTAGTATGTTTACTTATCCCATGATAAGTAATGTGGACAGATTTTGGAAACTAGAAAGCATTTTTAAAATTCTGAACTTTTCATGCATCCCTCCCTCCCTCCCTGTCTGGATATCTTGGCATTGTTGCATAAATTAAAAAAACAGACCTGGAAATATCTACTTTAGCTGTCTCAGCAATTTTTTTTTCTCATTTCTTTCACTAGCTTTAAAATCTGGTTATCAAATATATGACTAGAGCAAACTCTTACCCTGATAGAGAAGCACAGAAACATTGCTGTGAATGGCACTTGACAGCTGTCATTTCCATTTTACCTGCTACCTTAATCTCAGGTTCTTTTTAGACTACAGTCTAATCTCCTTCACTCATGATAAAAATTAAATGAAATCACAAGTTAGATTGCACCTGTGGGCCCAACTACCTCAACAGCAAAATAATTTCATACATCCACCACCTTTTCTATGAAAATAATTTCCAGCACTGTCTATAAGCAGGCCACTACCCACCTTCTTGCTGTGCCTTTTTCTTCTTGTGAATCAGTTATAAAAACTACCACACGTCTAGACTCTGCTAGTCCCTTAGAGCCCTTAGTCTCAGCAGTTACCTACCAACTTCCCCAAACTTTCATCTCATGGCTTCTGATTCAGACCCCTCTGTCATTTGTTTTAAAGGAGGAAACCCATTTCTGATCTTTGAAAAAGGATAATATCATAGTATCATAAAAAGTGGACATGTTCATTTGATTTATGTGGAATGCATGGTATGTGCTGGCCAACACAGCAGAGAGTGAGAGACCTTAACAGTGTTATGTAAACAGAAAATAAAAATGTTTTTCAAACAGAAACAAAATGCTGATCTGAGCACCTGGTGTAAGTACCCTTAATACTATGTGAATTCTATCTCTAACTGACTATATTATGTAATGCAATGAAACTGTAACTGCCCTCCATTTGTGTACCTTCTGTATGTATTGTGAAACTTCAAATGCAGACAATATATAACTTTCCTTTTGCTATTTTTTCAGAAGATATGAGCATGCTCTGTTGGATTACTTTTTTATTGTACAGTTTTCTTCCACAGGCCTTCAATGAAAATGGTCCTCAATACACTAGATGTTCCCAGTTAGCAAAACGTGCAGACATACTTAAATAAATTGAATAACCGATTAGGTAAGTTACTTTAATGGCCATTCCATAAAACTACAAGGACCCATCAAAAGAACATAAAAATATGATGAGTGTTTCTACTCAAAATCCATTTTTTCAACAGAATATTCCATCAAGTTTTATAAACTTACTTATGACAAACAGCCTTTCAGTCTGTTATACTAAGAAAGGGGGCACAGGTAGCAAAGCCTCATGCTTCTGTCTTTTGCCCCATACTTTATATAGAGTATCTATTTTTTTTTTTAATTTTCGAAATTTGATGGAAAGTTTCACTGATTAAATGGTTATCCAGGAAACATATCATACAGTCCAACATGGTTTTTCAGAAAAAAGTACTCAAAAATCGAATTTCAGTGAACTCTAAATTTCTGTGAACTGGTGGAAAGCTGATAGATTTGCTGTGAGCAGAGTTGGAATCTATTCCAAACTGATAAGTACACTTTTTGCAACTTAATTTGCACTGTGCTATATTTATACATTTGTTTATTATTTATAGTTGTGCTGCATTGTTTCTGTCCCTTGTTTTTTCTGCTGTGTTTTTTTCTCAGGGTAGCTCGGGAGCTAGTTTCAAGTAGGGGGTTGTTGAGCCAGCCCACATCCTAACTGGTAGTCATTGCCTGAGGTGTATTTTCATTGCTGTAATTCCAATACAGACTGCATTTCTGTGAACTGGTGGAAAGCTGATAGATTTGCTGTGAGCAGAGTTGGAATCTATTCCAAACTGATAAGTACACTTTTTGCAACTTAATTTGCACTGTGCTGTATTTATACATTTGCTTATTATTTATAGTGGTGCTGTATTGTTTCTGTCCCTTGTTGTCTGTTCTCTGTTCCCTCCCTCAAAAAAAAAAAAAAAAAAAAAAATATATATATATATATATATATATATATATATATATATATATATACTTTATTCAGCTGATCTTACTGTAACTTTCTTAGTTGCTGTTCTGTGTGCTGTTATCTGTTCAGTCGCTCTTCTCTACATGTATTACTGCTTGTTAGTAGCCTTCTAATTTAATGCCTTCTGCACTTGTTTTTTAGTCATTTGTTAATTTAATTGCATTTAATTAAACTGTATTTGCCGTAATATTGCTACACATGTGTTTTAGCCTGCACTGCATTTGAATTGTATATACTGCTGTTTTAGCTGCTTTTCTGTAAATAAAAAATTCTAAGCTTGTTTCCTGCCTTTCCTGTAACTAGTCTAGTCCACCAGGACAGTTTGTAAGCTCCTAAGACCCCCAAGCCTTTCTGTGTTGGAAGGAAACATTCTAGCTTATCAGTGGGAGTGGTAAGCACTAGTTAGCCTATCTACCACAGGAGGAGAGGTTTCTGGCCCAGAAATTATAGTTTTGTGGCTGTTTGGGAAGCTTTTCCATCTCTTTCCACCTTCTGATTTAAAAGCTTGTGTTTGCGCTTGTTTCCCGCCTTTCCTGTAATTAGTCTAGTCCACCAGGACAGTTTGTAAGCTCCTGAGCCCCCCCAAGCCTTTCTGTGTTGGAGGAAAGCCTTCCAGCTTATTAGTGGGAGTGGTAAGCATTAGGTAGCCTCTCTACCACAAGAGAGTGGTCCTTGACCCAGAAATTGTAGCTATTGGCCGTTTTGGGCAGTTTTCTTCCATCTCTTTCAACTTTCTGGTTTGAAAGCCGCACTTGTGCTTGTTTCCCGCCTTTCCTGTAACTAGCCTAGTCCAGATACAGAGTTGCTGTAGTCAGGATTGTTGGTAAGCTTCTGGAGCCCCCCAAACATTTCTGTGTTGGAGGAAAGCCTTCTAGCTTATCAGTGGGAGTGGTAAGCACTAGGTAGCCTATCTTCCACGGGAAGAGTGGGTTTTGGCTCATAAATTGTAGTTTATTGGCAGTTTAGGCAGTTTTCCATCTCTTTCAACTTGCTGGCTTAAAAGCCTGCATTTGTGCTTGTTCCATGCCTTTCCTGCAACTAGTCTAGTCCAGGTACAGATTTGCTGCATCCAGGACTCTTTGTAAGCTTCTGAGCCCCCCAAGCCTTTCTGTGTTGGAGGGAAGCCTTCTAGCTTATCATTGGGAGTGGTAAGTATTAGGTAGCCTATCTACCACTAGAGGAGTGGTTCAAGCCCAGAAATTGTAGTTTATTGGCCGTTTGGGCAGTTTTCCATCTCTCTCAACTTTCTGGTTTTAAAGCCCGTGTTTGTGCTTGATCCTCATCTTTCCTGTAACTAGTCTAGTCCAGATACAGATTTGCTGTATCCAGGACTGTTTGTAAGCTTCTGAGCCCCCCAAGCCTTTGTGTTGGATTGGAGCCTTCTAGCTTATCAGTGGGAGTGGTAAGTACTAGGTAGCCTGTCTACCACAAGAGGAGTGGTTCTTGGCCCAGGAATTGTAGTTTATTGATCATTTGGGAAGCTGTCCATCTCTTTCAACTTTCTGGTTTAAAAGATCACATCTGTGCTTGTTTCCCATCGTTTCTGTAACTAACGTACTGGAAAGCACTAGAAAGCCTTAAACTGATACAAGCCTTCTAGCTTAAAAGAGAGTCTTTGGAGTGATTAAGTATCAGTTTTCTGTATTTTCTTGCTGTACTTAACTGTTTTCCGCCTAAGCACTGATTTTACAGTGTTTATTGTGATTTCAAAGCTTGTTCTTTTCACATATTGTACTTTCTTTGACTACCTGCACTTTTAAAAAGTCATTTTTTTTGTTTAAATAATTTGTTTAACTGTTGTAGGCTACACATTAAAGTAGTTGTTATTTGTATTTTCGGCTTTTCCCAGTTAGGGGTCGCCACAGTGGAACTCCGGTCCGCTAATGACTGGCAGTAGATTTTTATGGTGCCGAGTTGCCAGTCCGATGCCCAAACTTCAGCGAAGGCATGCCCATTCACGCATGTCTTTCGAATGCCACTCGACTGTGGGGAAGACATGCAGACTCCACACAGAAGGCACTCCAGCCGAGAATCGAACAGGAGAACCTCTTGCTGTGAGGCAACAGCCTTTTCTGATCACTTGTAGTTGTTTAAAGCTGTTTTAAGTGTACTTTTTATTATTTTTGCCTTATCTTTTAAAAAAAAAAAACAAAAAAAACATTCCTTGTTTCCCACCCTTCTAAACTAGTATAGTCCAGTTTTCAGGATAGTGCTGAATTCAGGACTGTGTTACAAGTTTTTGAGTTGCCCATACCTTACTTGGATAGATGTAAGTTTCTCTGTTCACCTGTGAGAGAGGGGAAATTTGAGCAGCCATCTGTCCCTGGAGTAGTGGTTCCAGCCCAGAAGTTAGTAGTTTAAAAAATGCATTTGCACAGTTTTATGCGCCGGGCAGCACTGGTTAGCTATGGTTAAATTATTCCTGGCTCCACTAAGTCTCCTCTTCAGTTTTTCCCTTGAAACTAGTCTACCTCTCAACATAAACACTCAAAAAGCATCCTACAGTCCAGTACTTGCTCAGACCTAATAGCATGCACTAATATACCCCGACACTTGATTGCCCAGCAGGGCAGGGCTCTTTATCCACCCCTCACCAACCAAGCAACTAAGCAGCTCACCCTACTATTCAGGCATGATCAAAGGGCAACTTCAGGTATACTCTCCAGTCCAGCTGGGGAACCTGGGTATCCTGAGGCAATGTTACAACTGCCTCATGTACACAGACAACCCTCTCCTCCTACCACAAAACAATAACATATGTGAGAGATGCAATTATACAGCTAAACTGAAGGCTAAGCTCTCTCCACCCAAGACTGGAACAGACAGTCATGAGGAGAAGGTTAACACTTGCACCACACCTCCAGCCTCACATAGACCTACTAAACCAGCACTGGCAAAAAATACACATAAATACACTAAATCATACTCAGAAGCTCTAAATAAAAACCTGCAAAAGCATCAGAGAGCTCCAAAGCAGACACCCAAAAAACCTGCAAAACCAGACAACACATAAAACACAAAATCAATGTGCTGCACAATCACAGCCCTTAAGGTGAAATAACATACCTAACACACTATTAATAGGTGACTCTATAGTCAGGCACACTGACGTCCCACTCACTAGGCTGGACAAGGAGAAGGTTACTGTTAGCTGCCTGTCGGGAGCTAGAATCCGCCACATAACACAAGCACTCAGGTCACAACAGAACAATTACAAATATGACTTTGTCATTGTTCATGTTGGTGTGAATGACATGAGACGTACCTCCCTGGACTACATGAAAAGAGACATGGAAGAGCTCTCTGATCATGTAGCCCAGGTCTGACCCTGAGTAGCATCCTGCCCTCACCAAGAATGATACCTCAGTATAAAGAAAAAATTATCAATTTCAACAATTGGCTAAGCTTCTGGTGTCATTCAAAGGGGATCCAGTGTCTGTCAGCATGGGACGACATGCTCGACAAGCCGCATTGCTTCACAAGAGATGGCTTGCACCTGTTACCCCTAGGCATTCGAATACTGGCCAAGGCTCTTGCTGCCCCCATAGTGCCTTTTTTAGGCAAGGCTCAAAATTCAAACCCACCTCCATAAACAGCACAAATAAAAAAATTAGGGTTATGCTACTCAACGCCAGGAGTTTAAATTTCAAAATGCATGTGCTCAAAGCACTCCTCATTATGGAGAATGTCGACATCTGTGCAGTAACTGAAACCTGGTTCAAGGCTCCAGAGAGCACTCCAGCACTATCAGGCTACAACTCATATCAAACATTTCAGCCACAGAACATGGACCGAAACACAAAAGGAGGGGGTGTATCCATATTCATCAAGGATACCTACACCTCCAGGTTAGTAGCACAGCATGATACCTCTGAGATCATCCATGTGCAACTAACATTGGGCAGATCTGCAACGCAAATTGTAGCCTGCTACAGATCACCCTCCATATCCCAGGACCACCACTCTGCCTTTCTGGAGACACTGGAAAACATGAAGGTCCTACCGAACACCCTGATATTGGGCGATTTCATTTATCCTACCATTAACTGGGAAAACTACTCGAGTACAAACTCCCAGGATCAGCTGTTCCTGGAATTTATCAACTCAAACACCCTGGATCAGCTGGTAAACTCCCCTCCCAGAGGTGAAAACATATTAGACCTGGTCATCACCAACATGGGGGACAGGTGTTCCGCACCGGAGGTCAACCTGTCACTGGTTAGATCAGACCATAAACTAATCACTCTGGATGTCCACACTCCAGCACCACCCCCAACCAAGGAAGCCACAGTGAAAAACTTTTCTAAAGCAAACTTCCCCTTACTTAAGACAGAGGTGGTACGTTTCACAGCCCCCACGCTAAAGGATAACACTGCCTAAGATGCACAATCCTTTACAAATGCACTCTATGAGCACCTACAAGGACGCACAGATTGTGCCATCCCTAAATAAACCAAGACTCACTCCCCTAAGAGAAGGAAACCAGACTGGTGGACCCCTGCCATAAACAGGTTATACAATAAAAGGAGGAAACTAGTTCAGAAAAAAAGCAAATCCCAAGAAGGAAAGACATCCCTGATCAGTATCAGTAAGAAACTAAGGTCCCTCGTAAAATCATCCAAGGCTAACTTTAAAAGAAATTAGCCAAGGATTCGAAAGATAACCACAAAGCCTTCTTTAGCTATGTCAAGAATCTAAGTGGCAACTCACAGATATGCTCTGAGCTAGTGCAAAATAGCACAAAATATACTGAACCTACTGATATTGCCAACATCCTGGCAGATAGATTCAGTGCAAACTTCACCCCCCCTCTCACTGCCAAAAGGGCCCACAACAGTACCGGAAAAGTGTAATGTCCCAGAAATCACAGATGCACGGGTGAAAACAGCCCTTTCAAAAGTCAAAAACACAGCATCAATGGGGCCAGATGATGTCCCAGGATCGTCTTGCATGAACTACAGAACAAACTTACCCCCACCTAAACACGCTGTTCAACTTCAGCCTCTCTACAGGCTATGTGCCCATAGAATGGTGCACAGCAACGGTTATTCTGTTCCACAAAGGAGGGGCCACAACTGACCCTGGTAACTATCACCCCATAAGCCTGACTAGCCTGGTCTGCAAGGCTATGGAGCGCATCATCATGGAACTCATTAACAAAGACATTGGGAACCTCCAAACACTTGACCCGACCCAGTTCAGCTTTGCTAAGGGTAGATCATGCCTACTAAACCTGGTTGACTTCTTTGAGAGAGTCACCAAGGCCATAGATGAGGGAAAGGTTGTTCACGCAGCCTACCTTGACCTCTCCAATGCATTCAACACCATTCCTCACTCAGATATTATAGAAAAACTCACCAGCATGAGCATAAACCCCTACATCACAAGATGGGTTGCCAACTGGCTTACAGACAGAACTCACACTGTAAGAATAGCAGGCTCCAGATCCGACTCTAAACCAGTCACAAGTGGTGCCCCACAAGGCTCGGTCCTGGGACCCCTACTGTTCGGCATATACTTTTCAGAAGTGCAGGCAAACACAGGAGGACTATGGCTAACCAAGTTTGCCGATGACTGCAAACCGGGAACCATAGTTGACTCTCTGGCTGACATGGACATCCTCCAAAAAGGCCTTACTGAGAAGGACACCTGGTGTCAAAGTCATGGCCTCAAGCTAAATGCCAAAAAAATGCATAATCATTCCATTTGGGAAAAACAAAACACCCACGAATTACCACATAGGTGGCAGCCCCCTTAATGCAGAAGAGGTAATAAGAGATCTGGGGACCCAGGTAAATAGTAATCTCTCCTTTGACAATCATATTGCCAAAGTAGTTAGAAAATCCTTCTATGTGGCCCATATAATTACTAAAGGGTTCACATCTAGAAATAAAGAAGTTATAGTGCCCCGCTACTCATCACTCATCAGACCCATCATAGAGTACAATGCCCCATTTGGGATATACCTCACAAGACACTTCCAACAGTTGGAAAGACCACAAAAGTATCTCACCAAGAGGATTACTGGCCTCAAACATATGTCCTATGCAGACTGACTTGAAAACCTCCGGTTGTACTCAGTGGCATATCGCTTACTCATAGGTGATCTCTGCCTGACTTACAAAGCCATGTCCATCTCAGAATTGCTGGACATGTTCCACCTAAAGAAATCCAAGTCACTGCAAGCCACGCTCTTGTGAGCTAAACCTCGCCACAACAATAAATAGAACATACTGGAGGGATAAATTCCTGTCACAGAGACTCCCCATGCTTTGGAACAAAATTCCTAACTACATTAGGCAGAACCCCTCACTAACACTCTTCAAGAGAAACCTTGATGAGTTGATGAACTTGATGGATAGGGGTTCTCACCTCTCTCTTTTATTGTTAATTCACAGGAAGCAAAGTGGTAACAGAAAATACACCCCTGGGATCACTTCATTGGCTCTGCTTGACAGAGGCTCAGTTAATTAATCAATGGGGCGGCGAAAGCCAACACACTCTGGCTAGGCTTATAAATGCCCTCGGGTAGATAGCCTAGTACCTACCTATGAACCTATGAACCTATAATTAACAAAGTCCATCACTCTTACAAGTCAGTAAAACAAGTTGTAAGGAAACAAAAGGGAAAAAAAACACACAAACTCTTCTGCTCAGTGTCAGGGGAAGATTCATACAGTCTGAAAGGTTAAAACTATTTTTTTTCCTTTTTTGAAAATTGTTTTTTGCTTTATTTAAATAAACTAGTGTGTTCATTATTCTGCACAGAGCCAATTTACCTATCAGAACAGCATAGCATTTGCATTATTTCTTATTCTTTCTGTTATTCTCTCATTTTGCTGAAGGAAGAGAAGGTTGTGGTCTTTGAAGTAAAGAAGCAATGCACGGCTAGTGATAAGACCTTGCAATTAATCATCAGCAATGATGCGCTTTATATCATTACTGGGTACTTACTAGATTAGCTGATCTGAATAAGTAATTACAGTCAGTGCAGTTCTGGGGGATTCTATCCCATGCTGACTTTACCATGCACTTAATATTTTGTTTACATGCCTGTGGTTTATGTGTGGGTTTACTGGATGTCTCTCCTTCTTCAACACGTTGTAAGTTTTGGCATTGATAAATAGAAATATTATTCTGACACAAGTGTGTCTGAACATGAGCAGGTAATTGGATAATTGCAATGATAATATATTAAGTGTTTATGGTGAATGGAAATCCCACAGAAAGTGCACAAGTTCCTTAAATTTTTAAACAAAAATCTGCAACTCTTAAGTCTGGTTTAAAAAAATGCTTCTGTTTTTAGCTCCTTTTAGACTCAATTATGATTTATTTAAGTATACATACACACAAATAAATATGCAGGAAAAACATCTGTATATACATTTCCTTAGACAGGACCACAGTTGTCATGCATTTACCTGATAGAATTAGACATTCCCAAAATTCAAAACACAACATAATATCCTAGCATCATATTTCTGTAGCAGTAATATTAGTTTACAAAACTGTCAGAAATAGAACAACTTTACATGACAGAGAAGTACTTCAGATGCCTTCAGTTAAAGTGGATAACAGGGTGTTACATAACAGATTTTATGTCAGTAGTGTTGCTCTATGTATTTACCGACACATGCTATATTCTAGACAGGGGTTCTCACCTCTCTCTTTAATTGTTAATTCACTGGAAGCAAAGCGATAAAAGTATATGCATAATCTTCTGGTATATTGCCATGTAGATAAATTAATTGTGTCAAAAGATGTTAATCCATGTTGCCTCTGCATTTTTTCTGCTTCATTTGTTTTATGGCTATATTTAAAAATGTTTGACGAATCTGCATTCTCATTAACAGTAAAACTGTCACATCAAGCCAGTTAACTTCTGTTTTATGCAATTTACATTTTAAGCATGCCTGCTGTGAATTAACTTACATATGTTGTAAGCTATCATTACAGGCAAAGAAAACACCATAAACTATATTAAAGCTATATATCTCAGAATGTAATATTATGACTAAAATATGCGGGAGTTTCTTTTTCTGCATGCTAACTTGTTCCAGTTTTGCTCATTTAAGATCTTATGAGAATCGTAAAGGGAGAAACACCAAAGAAGTATTTATGTTATGACAGTTCTATGAACTGGTAGCCTTGCATTCTGATGCTGGGAAAATTACTTGAATGCTAAGCCATTTTTGTAATTTACAAAACATTTTACATAATTATGTATAAAGGTTCAGTGCAGATCACCTACCTGGCCAGCAAATGAGGTTTGGAACAGACCCTTTGTCCTGGGTCATCTTCAATGGGGTGCTAGATATATAGGTTAGCAGGAATTAAAAGGATAAGGGTAGAATAGGGTTAATTGGGAGAGAGAAATGAGGTAAGGACAGGGAGGGGATTAGAGGGTTTTGGCAAGTGTAGTTGAGGTAGGAGTCACATTTTGGTGTGAGGGCTGTTCAGGGAAGTGGAGGGCCAGGAGTATTGGACAATAGCTTGGTACAGATTTTCACAGAATATTCAGACTTCAGCTCACATTGGCTTTCTTGGTAGTATTTTGCTTTCTGGCCATGCCAATGCAAATGGGGATTTATTAAGGTAAAAGGGTCTCCTGGGCTATATCTTTTCTTGGTAGTGGTAGGAAGTTGTGACAGAAACTGGATATTTTCACGGGCTTTCTTGGGGAAATGATTGTCATTGATCTGGATAGCACATGATGTAACATTTTGGGAGATAGTGTTTGTTAGTCAGTTATTGTTCAGTACTTGAATTCCACAGTTTGCTGCTGGGTCACAAGCATATGATTTGAACAAAGGAGCAGTTCAAGGTATATATTATCAAGGGCTATAACTTTGGTAGTTTGTTGGGGGGAAGCAGCTGCTGGTCTTAATGAATCTGCTTCTGTACTGGAAATGACTAGCAGTGTTATTGCATACATAAATTTAAATTAGAATTGGGAGAGCCATGATCTATGGATTAAATGATGGTGTGAGATGCACACTGGAGGTGTGGGAAAGGGTGCTGTTGATTTAGCTTTTATGCAGTAATGTAATGCAGCAGAACATGGCACAGCTTAGGTATGAGATAGCTCATTAGGCAATGTTTTCTGCATGCAACCACATGCAGGGCTACTTGTATGAATCACTGAAGATGACAAGCCAGGGAGGTCAATCATACTTCTCAACTGTACAGGTTTTCGCAGAATGTATAGATTTATGTCTCCTATTTTGGTTTGTTTTTCAAAATTGTCAATTTTGGGAAATTACTGGCAAATCATTAGAGATTAAAGTTGGAAAATGACTAACAGTTGAGTTTTCAGCTTTATACCCTTCAGCAAATTCATCCTAATGCAAAACCTTTTCTGTCACCTTTCTAAGTTTGTAGAAGTGATATTTTTTAAACTTGTCCCTATTTTGTTTCGGCCAAATTCACAGGCTGTCCTGGCTAATTTAATTGATTGACTTCTGATGGTCAGTTTGGTTATTCATGTTCAGGAAGGTGTATGCCTATAACATCTTTGGTAGGTCTGTCCAGGTCATTGCTGGATGCTACGGTGGTAGGTTTAATATAACAGTGAATGCAAATCCCAAGGAAGAGAGACCTCCGTTGAATTTACGCAGCTTTAATAACCACAATAAAAACGTTAAAACACACTGTACATTAACGCTCTTCCAAAAATACATGCGTTTTCGTCCTATAAACTGGACTTCATCAGATGTTATTTCTAATTAAACAAGTCACTTTTATACTTCCATAAAAAGCCAAAAACCAATGAAAAACATTAATTAATTTTGAATGCACAAATCAACATACATCTTTGGGCCCATTAATATTTATAAGTATAATTTCCTTTCATGTTGTTACCTTATAATAAATAAATATAAATTAATATAAATTATTACATACTCAAATAGCATTTCTTAAATAATTATAAAACCTTTTAAAATAAATATATATATTCTGTAATTTCATATAAAAAGGGCTTAAAATAAGTCACATAAGAAAAACTTCATATTATAAGGAACAAAATTTTTAGTAACAGAACAGCACCACCTAGAGATGAAATTCTATATTGCACTTAAATTCATAGCTTAGCTGCCTTTAATTTCAATAGGGGTAATATAGACACATGTTCATTTAAGCCTGGGGACTTACTTGCTTCCAGTGTTCTAATACCACTTTTAATATGCTCTGCAACAAAAAAGTGGAATTTACTTTCTTTACATACCTTTGAATGCTTAAAGAGAGCATTTGTTTCTTTCTCTTTTACTATATCATAGGTATGTTCATAAACTCTTCTTTTTAAAGTTCTTTCTGTCTTACCTATATAAAAGGACCCACACTTTTCACAGGTGGCAAGATACACTAAGCCCTTGGAATCACAATTCTACAAAAATCCATCTATCTCTACTTTCTACATATATTTTCTCCTTATTAGCAATGTAATCACATTGATTACACTTCCCACATTTATATGTACCTCTCCTTTTGGTACCATTAACTCTATTAATCTTATTATAATCAATCTTCTTGTGTTCCAAAAATTCCTTAATATTATTAGAATTTCTGTATACCACATTGGGTATACTCATAGGTAATCCCTCTAGGTCAGTAAATGCCATAATTCTTTCCCACTCCTTATGAAAAATTGCCCTAGTATTATAATTTAAGGCATTATATTCTAAAATATCCATTGGTATTAGTGTCTTTCATTCCTACTACCTGGTTCACATTATTTTCCTTTATTCCTAAAATAGGTTTGAATTTATCTGATCTACCTCTTTCCACTTCTAACCTAATGTTTGCAACAAAATCCTTAGCATATAAAACATCCTTTCCAAAAATCACATTCCAAGATAAAATCATTTTTACTATATTTTTCTTGCAATGTGCTGGATGTGCACTTTATAATGTAGGAATGAATTACAATAAGTTGGTTTCCTATATACTTTAGTTGCAAAAGAATCATTACATTTATATATTTCTATATCCAGATATTGTAGACTAGATTCGGAAACTTTTTAAGTGAATCTAAGGAAATCTGTGGTCTCATTAATATATTTTATAAAACTATCCAAAATTACTATATCATCCAGGAACCTCCTATAAAGGTTCCAGCAAGAATTAAAACTAGAATTAAGGACATGTGTTTCCTCCCAGTTAGCCAAGACTAGGTTTGCAAATGTAGGTGCACAGGCTGCCCCCATAGCAACACCTTGGATTTGTTGGAAAAATTCCCCATTAAATAATAAAAAATTATTTTTAAGAACCATATCCATTAAGCCTGTGCATACTACCTTTTCTTTGTGAATTAACATTCTATCTTGAAACACTTCTTCCTCAAACATTTTCATACCTTCAGAACAGGGGATGGATGAGAAAAGATCCACAATATCTATTGTCACAAATAATAAGTCTTCAGTATACAGTTCCGAATTAACTACCCCTAAAAGGTCCCATGAATCTTTTAAAATAGCTGTCTTGTTAGTCCATATATGCTTAGTTTTACTATCTATAAATTTAGCTAATGGTAATGTTTTTGAGACATCTGCTGATACAATAGGTCTCAGTGGCAGGTCTATCACATTTTTATGCACCTTAGGGATGCCATAAATTACTGGTATCTTGGGTTTGTCCACCCTAAGATAAGTTAGTATACTTCCATCTATAATTCCCTCATTAAACATACCCTCTAATTCCATCTCAATTCTTTTATAGGCTACATTAATTTCATTTTTAGATACTACAGTATATTTATTTTCATCTCTAAGAATTTGATTCATTTTAGCTTCATATATAATAGTATCCATTATAATAGCCCCCCCCCACCATTATCTGGTTTCATTATTCTCACATTAAAATTATCTTTTAATTCATTTAAAAACTTGTATTCTCCTTTATTAAGATTCATATTACATATACCTTCCTAATTTCACTTTCCATAACACTTTCTAAATTTTTAAGTTGAGGATGAATGGGGGGTTAAATGTCGATTTTTTCACCAACATTTGATTAGAACCCACTTTATTATGCTTATCATTCTTAGAAAATACTAAATTCAAGTTAATTTTCCTTAAAAATAATTTTAAATCAATTTACCTGAGGAATAAATTTAAAACCTTTAAAAACTTTAAAAAGAAGAGTTTATGAACATACCTACTATATAGTAAAAGAGAAAGAAACAAATCAAGGTATGTAAAAAAAGTAAATTCCACTTTTTTGTTGTAGAGCATATTAAAAGTGGTATTAGAGGGGGCCCCTGGGAAGATACTATAGGTTATAGGAAATTCTGGTGGGTAGTGACACTGGAAGCAAGTAAGTCCCCAGGCTTAAATGAACATGTGTCTATATTACCCCTATTGAAATTAAAGGCAGCTAAGCTATGAATTTAAGTGCAATATAGAATTTCATCTCTAGGTGGTGCTGTTCTGTTACTAAAAATTTTGTTCCTTTATAATATGAAGTTTCTCTTATGTGACTTATTTTAAGCCCTTTTTATATGAAATTACAGAATATATATATTTATTTTAAAAGGTTTTATAATTATTTAAGAAATGCTATTTGAGTATGTAATAATTTATATTAATTTATATTTATTTATTATAAGGTAACAACATGAAAGGAAATTATACTTATAAATATTAATGAGCCCAAAGATGTATGTTGATTTGTGCATTCAAAATTAATTAATGTTTTTCATTGTTTTTTTGGCTTTTTATGGAAGTATAAAAGTGACTTGTTTAATTAGAAATAACATCTGATGAAGTCCAGTGGATAGGACAAAAATGCGTGTATTTTTGGAAGAGCGTTAATGTACAGTGTGTTTTAACGTTTTTATTGTGGTTATTAAAGCTGAGTAAATTCAACGGAGGTCTCTCTTCCTTGGGATTTGCACTCCCAGCTGAGTTCTTGTTTTTTTTGTTGGAGAGCTTTCTGCACATTTCGTTGTTTTTGGTTTCATTTGCGGTTCACATGGAGAGTGGATCTCCGTCCTTGAAGGGGCATGATGAGCTTGGCCAGTCCAGGAAATTGGTCGGACAATTGACTGAATTGATAGACTTGCTGACACCCTTGTGTAAATCCTTGACGGGGACGAAATCTCAGGCGTCCCATACTACAGGAAGCGGAAATGGTGAGCCGATATTTCAGAAGAGCAAGAGAAAGAGGGAGCTTATTGGTGATGGTACCAACGCCAGCGACCTTTCGGAACCGAATGGTGGATCTTTCAACCCTGTAGCTACACCAAGAGTGCTTTTAGTGGGTATCTCAGAGGATATCAGAATAGAAGGTGTCGACACTAATATACAGAATTTGGGTCGTGACAATACAGATACTGTCCCTTCATTTAGAACCATTGAAACAAATGCTTGGTTAAACAAAAGCTTTTGCTTTAAACTGGACAATTTTAACCTGAAAGAGTTTAAGAATGGAGACTCTTTCAACAAAATGGTGGACAATATGTCTAAATGTATGTTTAAATATAGAACGCTATTAATTGAGAACGCTTATCTAATTGAATGCATTAGAAGGAACATTGTTCCTAAAGGATTAAGAATTTATAAATTTCCTAACAATGTTCAACTGGGCTCTGTTTTTCACAAGGAATTGCTGGAAGTTTTTAATAAAAGTGGTATAGATATTTTAAAATGAATTATTAAAGAAAATAATAGGATTTTAACAGTTTTGCTAAAAGATATTGATGAATTAGAGGAACTTATTAAAGAGGATTTATTTTTTGGTATTATTGAGGAGAGAGAGAAATACTATAAGATAAGGGATGAAATAGATGACAAATGCAAAGGGTTAATTAACAGGAAAATGGAAAAACTTAAACGTGATATACAAGACTATGAAAATAATATACGCTACCCAAAACCCCCCATATATACATATGCATATAATAATAATAATTATAATAATAAAAATAAGAATAATAAAAGAACTTATATACAGGGACAGGATGTGGAGCCTGACCTAACAGGAGAAGGATGGAAGAAGTATGATTATGATAGGGATTTCCCCCTACTAGATAGGGAATATAGGTATTCGACGTTTCATAGGCCCCAGAATGGAAATTTACCTATGAGAGGGGGGAGAAGGGGGAAGGGGAGATATTAAATGGATGTACCCCCGACCCAGAGTCCAAAATAAGTGATAACATGAGGAAGGATGTATTAATATTTTAAATGGTTTTACTATCTATAATTATAGTAATGTTTTACTTGAAAAAGAACATTTTAGCTTATTAGGAAAAGGTTTTAAATTTATTCCTCAGGTAAAAGGAGATTTGACGTCCACACTCCTTGATTTAAAATTATTTTTAAGGAAAATTAACTTGAATTTAGTATTTTCTAAGAATGATAAGCATAATAAAGTGGGTTCTAATCAAATGTTGGTGAAAAAATCGACATTTAACCCCCCCATTCATCCTCAACTTAAACATTTAGAAAGTGTTATGAAAAGTGAAATTAGGAAGGTATATAGAAGAACTAGATGTAATATGAATCTTAATAAAGGAGAATACAAGATTTTAAATGAATTAAAAGATAATTTTAATGTGAGAATAATGAAACCAGATAAGGGTGGGGGGGCTATTATAATGGATACTATTATATATGAAGGTAAAATGAATCAAATTCTTCGAGATGAAAATAAATATACTGTAGTATCTAAAAATGAAATTAATGTAGCCTATAAAAGAATTGACATGGAATTAGAGGCTATGTTTAATGAGGGAATTATAGATGGAAGTATACTAACTTATCTTAGGGTGGACAAACCCAAGATACCAGTAATTTATGGCATCCCTAAGGTGCATAAAAATGTGATAGACCCGCCACTGAGACCTATTGTATCAGCAGATGTCTCAAAAACATTACCATTAGCTAAATTTATAGATAGTAAAACTAAGCATATATGGACTAACAAGACAGCTATTTTAAAAGATTCATGGGACCTTTTAAGGGTAGTTAATTCGGAACTGTATACTGAAGACTTATTATTTGTGACAATAGATATTGTGGATCTTTTCTCATCCATCCCCTGTTCTGAAGGTATGAAAATGTTTGAGGAGGAAGTGTTTCAAGATAGAATGTTAATTCACAAAGAAAAGGTAGTATGCACAGGCTTAATGGATATGGTTCTTAAAAATAATTTTTTATTATTTAATGGGGAATTTTTCCAACAAACCCAAGGCGTTGCTATGGGGGCAGCCTGTGCACCTACATTTGCAAACCTAGTCTTGGCTAACTGGGAGGAAACACATGTCCTTAATTCTAGTTTTAATTCTTGCTGGAACCTTTATAGGAGGTTCCTGGATGATATAGTAATTTTTTGGATAGGGGGGAGTGAGAAGTTAGAGGATTTTATAAAATATATTAATGAGACCACAGATTTCCTTAGATTCACTTACAAAGTTTCCGAATCTAGTCTACAATATCTGGATATAGAAATATATAAATGTAATGATTCTTTTGCAACTAAAGTATATAGGAAACCAACTTATTGTAATTCATTCCTACATTATAAAGTGCACATCCAGCACATTGCAAGAAAAATATAGTAAAAGGTCAATTTGTGAGGGGGTCACGAATGACAAGTAATTCGAATGATTTTATCTTGGAATGTGATTTTTTGGAAAGGATGTTTTTGGAAAGGGGATATGCTAAGGATTTTGTTGCAAACATTACGTTAGAAGTGGAAAGAGGTAGATCAGATAAATTCAAACCTATTTTAGGAATAAATGAAAATAATGTGAACCAGGTAGTAGGAATGAAAGACACTAATACCAATGGAGAGTATCAATACGCCCTTATTTTAGAATATAATGCCTTAAATTATAATACTAGGGCAATTTTTCATAAGGAGTGGGAAAGAATTATGGCATTTACTGACCTAGAGGGATTACCTATGAGTATACCCAAGGTGGTATACAGAAATTCTAATAATATTAAGGAATTTTTGGAACACAAGAAGATTGATTATAATAAGATTAATAGAGTTAATGGTACCAAAAGGAGAGGTACATATAAATGTGGGAAGTGTAATCAATGTGATTACATTGCTAATAAGGAGAAAATATATGTAGAAAGTAGAGATAGATGGATTTTTAGCAAAGGATTGTATAATTGTGATTCCAAGGGCTTAGTGTATCTTGCCACCTGTGAAAAGTGTGGGTCCTTTTATATAGGTAAGACAGAAAGAACTTTAAAAAAAAAAGTTTATGAACATACCTACGATATAGTAAAAGAGAAAGAAACAAACGCTCTCTTTAAGCATTCGAAGGTATGTAAAGAAAGTAAATTCCACTTTTTTGTTGTAGAGCATATTAAAAGTGGTATTAGAGGGGGCCCCTGGGAAGATACTATAGGTTATAGGGAATTATGGTGGCAAGTGACACTGGAAGCAAGTAAGTCCCCAGGCTTAAATGAACATGTGTCTATATTACCCCTATTGAAATTAAAGGCAGCTAAGCTATGAATTTAAGTGCAATATAGAATTTCATCTCTAGGTGGTGCTGTTCTGTTACTAAAAGTTTTGTTCCTTTATAATATGAAGTTTCTCTTATGTGACTTATTTTAAGCCCTTTTTATATGAAATTACAGAATATATATATTTATTTTAAAAGGTTTTATAATTATTTAAGAAATGCTATTTGAGTATATAATAATTTATATTAATTTATATTTATTTATTATAAGGTAACAACATGAAAGGAAATTATACTTATAAATATTAATGAGCCCAAAGATGTATGTTGATTTGTGCATTCAAAATTAATTAATGTTTTTCATTGGTTTTTGGCTTTTTATGGAAGTATAAAAGTGACTTGTTTAATTAGAAATAACATCTGATGAAGTCCAGTGGATAGGACGAAAACGCATGTATTTTTGGAAGAGCGTTAATGTACAGTGTGTTTTAACATTTTTATTGTTGTTATTAAAGCTGAGTAAATTCAACGGGGGTCTCTCTTCCTAGGGATTTGCACTCCCAGCTGAGTTTTTGGTTTTTTTGTTGGAGAGCTTTCCGCACATTTCGTGGTTGTTTTTAATATAACAGTGCTGCATTCCAGATCATTGCAGTACAAGCAGCTTTGGGGTGAAGCTCCTACAATGGCTTTTTATTGGAGATGGGGGGGTTGCGGGCCATTGTAGTGGCTGTGCAGTTGAACAGGCTTGCCCCAGTGGCACTTAAGGGTGGCTTCAGGAATCTTTGGATGTGTATGCTGAGAATTTACAATTTTCTGTTCTTTTGTAGGTGGGGAACAGCAGAGTGGACATCAGTCGGTGATCAGAGGGAAGTGGGTTTGAAGGTCCAGGTACTGGTGGCTGTCTACATTTATAGAATGGTGCATATAGGTGTCCAAGTGGGGGAGCGCAAAGTAAGCAACAATTATGGGCCTGTAGGAAGTTGTTAAAGGTAATTGGTCCTGATGAGCTGGATGTTCTGGCTGATGGACTTGTATGCAATGGGTTAGGGGTTTTGAGAAATAGCTGAAAGTTATCCCTGACAGGCCATTTGTTCTACCTTTGTGTTTTCTTGGTCTAAATGAATAATATGGTTTGGAAACTGGTTATTGCTACATTTTTGGAGGAGTTTTTAGGATAAAAGAGGTGAAATTCATGAGCAAGGTGGCACCTAGCAGTGGCTACTGTGAAGGAGTTAATGTGCACAGATATTATTTCGTCTTTTATTTTGCAGATGGGAAGCGCAGAGGGTCATCAGTTGATGGAGTGTATAAGCACTCTTGAAGGTGATGGTGGCTAAGCCTACTTCGGTAAGTACTTAACTTGACATGTCAGATTTGTGGCAGGGTGCTGAAAGGTGATTCAAGGTAAATTATAGGCATGGTGAAGCAGGATTGGCGGTGTTCAAGGGGAGTTGGGGTGGCTATAAAGGATGGAATTATTGTAATGTGACTTTGGAGCATGTTTTGGGGCATGAGAGTGGGGTTTTATGTTCTGGGGATATAGGATTGGACGATGGGTTCAGCTGAGAACTTTGATGCTTTGACAGTTAGCATGGTTGGAGTAAGCTAGGGACAAGGAGGGGTTATGAATGTTTGTAGCTCTTCAGTTTCTGTATATCCGGCAGTTTTATTGGTTTGCATGGGATTTATTGAGCATCACTGGATAAGGTTTAATAGGCTGAGCATTGTGGTAGATTGGAGTATGGCAGTTAATGGCTGGGGTTTGAGCACTTAGTTAGGGTTGGTTTCAGGATATTTGCTATTAATTACGGAGGCAACACCAAAGTTGGGGATTGAGGTATTGGGGGGAATTTTCAGATTGCAGGCTAGCAGGAAGGAGTTTGAAGGAAGGATCTTAATTGTTTAGCTTAGGCTGGTCACCGCTGATGGCTAGCAGACATCTTATATGAAAGGTTAATGAAGTGGTCATTGGTGGCGGTGGGCTGTGTGACTTTAGTACTGTTAACCATTATTTTGGACTACAGGGGTGGGATTGTAGGTATAGAGGCAGTGGAAATGTGAGGACAGGCAGATTTGGGGTAGTAGGAAATTAATTTAGGGTTATATGCATTCTGTTGATTATGGAAGATGGTGGTTCTTTGTGGTTATGAGGGCTGCTGCTATGTGGATGTTTCATGATTCAGTTTAGTTGGGGGAATTGGGGTTATTATTGTTTACACAAGTTGCTGTCATACAGACTGAATTGGTAGATTAAATTGCAAGAAAGTAGGTAAAATTTGTTTTCTTCTATTGTATATGGCAACAGTGAGCTAAACAGCCGTTACCTCTTTTTGCACGGAGTTGTGGGGATATTTTGCAGTGATGGTCACATAAATGTTCAGCAGACTATTAGACGGTTTTCATATGGAATCAATAGGTGATGCAGGTAAGGTATAATTATATTTATCTTTCTACAGTGATTACTTGCAACATATTCAGTTGGCATTAGTTTACTTTTGGTGCTTATTGAAGGTCACTGATGCTGTTGTATGTTTATTGCTTTGGCTGTGAAAGGATTATATGCAGGTAAGGTGGGGTTGGGTTGAGATAAGGGAGATAGGACAGTGTAATGGGGCAGTTCGAAGAATAAGGGAGCTTTTTGACATGGTTTAATGTCTTTAAGAAAGTTTGATGGGTGAGTGTCATGAATTTACAGTGTTCTTTCTTTTGCAGATGTAAGCAGTCGGGGCTTGAAGGAAGTGGATGTAAGGTGATGGATTTGTCGGGGTGGCTGTTCCTGTCATTCTGAATACACTGGTCATAGGAGATGTTTTGGTCATCAGAGTGGTATGCAATGAGGTTGTAGAGGGCTGTTAGCAGAGTGAGCAAAGCCTTGAAGGAAACTGAGGTGAAAGGTAATGAATTCTGTCACAATAGTTGTTTTGCCTATGGCTATACCACCCTGAATGTGCCTGATCTCTTCTGATCTTGGAAGCTAAGCAGGGTCGGGCCTGGTTAGTATTTGGATGGGTGACCACCTGGGAATACCAGGTGCTGTAGGCTTGGTGTGGTACAGTGGGGTTGAGAGTAATATTACTTTATTCGGGCTCATTGAGGCACAGTTGAATTTACACTGGTTTGGGATAGTGGGGTTTTCAGGCACTGCAGGTATGTAGGTGTTCTAGGGGATAGTCAGGATTTGAATATGGTGTCTACGAGGGAGGCTTAACAAAGGTATGGTTTTGTGTTTCTTTGCAGATGAGGGCTGATCTTAATGATCTAGCTGGAGTAGAGAAAATGGGTGAACCAAATGATGTTTGGCCCTAGGATGGAAGCTTTGGTGGAAGAGGGTAAACAGCCTGGTCAGGCTGGTGGGTGGAGAAGAGGGGCAGGCTTACCCTCTTCTGTTCCCCCTCTGGTGATGGATGTGCAATTCAATAAGTTGAAAGTGAGTGGTTGCTCTGGTGGATAAGTTAATAAGCAAGCAGAGCTGCTTACTTGGATGGTGGTGTAAATCAATAAATTAAAGGTGAGCGGAAACGCTGCCTGGTTAGTGCAAAGATAAGTGAGCAAGTGGGGGACGCTGCTTTTCAAGGGTGAGCGGTACACTGTCCTTATGGTTATTTTTTGTCTTCTTTCATGGATGTTATTATCCCCGAAATGCATAACTATTGGTTAACAATCATGTTTATGGAAGTCTAATAAAGGTCACCAAATGTCATTCGGTGTTGTGTGTTTATTGAAGTGGAACGGGACAACAATGAGTTAAAATGCATTTCCACTTCTGAAAGCGGGGTGGGGTGCTGCTACACTTCCACTGATCCTCTTCATGTTCATGTAGCTTAAGAAAGCATCATCCTCAGGTCTTCTCCATCCCAACTGGCAGCACTTGCAATGAAAGAATGGAATCAGGGGCATATTTAATACTAACAAAAGTGGCTAACATACATACTTAAAATTCAATACTTTATCTAGAATAAATCACTGCCACTAATTAGGTCCTAGTGGTTAATCAAAATATATGATGTGTTTGAATCAGAATACATTATGATCATGTATAAAAGTTATCTCCATTCAAATAAGTATATCTCACTCTAACTGTATTTTTATATCACAGATTTTGCCAGCATGTGAATAGCCTAAACTGTCTACAGTTATGCAGAAAAACAGTGAAGGAGTTCATCAATGCTACAACCTCAAACAATTTCCAAGATGGCTATACGATATAGGGTTGTGATCACTGAGATTAGGGGAGGGATATATACAGATTTTAAGACGTTTGGTATATTTGTTATTAAGAGATGTAGCAGAGTATATTTTAATCAGTTTTACATTAGATTATTTGATTCAATACCTGACTAATATTATTCTAGGTCAGCAAGAAAATCATATATTTCAAAGATATTCTTCTAGGGAACTACAAGATTCAAACTGAAGTTTCCTAGGATTGTAGCATTTTCAGAGTGAGATATCAATGTGTTTAAATAGGAATGTGAAATTTCTTTCTTTGAGGAGCAGTAATGCAACTGCTAAGAAGAGTATCTGATGATTACACTATGCTAAGGATGACATCAGTCACTTCATGCAATGGTCAAAAATGTTTTGGGCCTGTATACATTGCTCATTGAGTAGCTGGATTTGAAGAGGAAAGTTTTTCCTTCATCTTTTTTTCCAGTCCCAGCATTATATATATATATATATATATATATATATATATATATATATATATATGGATCTATCTGAGTTCATCGACATTTTCAAATAAACTCATTTAACAGATCGACAGTTCACAAACCGACACAACATACCAACAAACAAAACACATCCCTATCCAACACTCACACACACAACACAAGCACACCAAAATCCTTACAAACAAACACTAACCCACACATACCCCTACAAAACACCAACATTGCACACTTACCTTACTCGCACACTCACCTAATTAAAGTGTCGATGAACTCAGATAGACCCATATATATATATGTGTGTGTGTGTGTGTGTGTGTGTGTGTATGCAGATCCCTTTCTAATATTTGAAAGGCCATATTTATTTATTTATTTATTTATTTATTTATTTGCAGTTTGATTACTGGGGAAGTCCACTGGGCCAAATTGACCCATTTTCAGTGGAGGCCCGGGGAGAAAAGCTCCAAGATGCATTATACAATTTAGATACAATTGATAGTTAATATTAAAGATAGCATTATGTAGAATAGTTACTCATAAATGCATTCAATATCATGCATAGTTAACAAATTCATTAAGCTTGAAGGTAGGGATCATACAGTTTCATTTGAGGAAAACAGATATGTGTTAGGTGTTGAAACAGTTTACATACAAACCTTTTAAGAAAATATAAATACGCTTTACATACACACATCAACAGTAGAATGCTATTTACAATATTTACAAGGTTGGGCTGTGTGAGGGTAGCTGTAGGAGTTGTTGAGAGCTTAGAGAGAAGTTATAGAAATTGTTGAGAGCTTAGATAGGCTAATAGGAAGATAACTATGAGAGTTGCAGAGCTTGGGAACCAGAGAGAACCCCCCTTTGATTGGGGTGGGTGAAGGCAGGTACATTTCCATTTAGTGGACAGGTGTTTGAATAGTTGGGTTTTGAAGTTTTCTGAGTTTGGTATGGTTCTTAGTGTGGAGGGAAGGGAATTCCATTTTTTGCCTAGTGAGAAAGATAGGAGAAGTTGGCCAGCAGGACGTTTAGGTTTATGGAGAGTAATTAAGTTCTGATTTTCAGATCTGAGAGCTCTGTTGGGTGTATAAAGGGGAAGGATGTTAGTTAGAGCAGGACATTTTGTTGGGTGAAATATGAGTCTATATGCAGTAGTGAGTTGGAGATAGTCTAGGTAGTTTGGGAGTTCAAGCCAATTCAGGGATTGTAGGGTTAGGCAGTGATGGGTGGTATTTTTAGATTTAGAGGCACATTTAGAGATTTTGTTGTAGCCGTTTTCTAGTTTATAGGTGATAGAGGAGGACAGGTTGGTTAGGAGAGGGGCTCCGTATAATAAGGAAGGAAGAAGATAAGTCGAGGCCAGAGTTTGCCTGGTAGAGTTGGAGAGAAAGCGATTATTCCTATACAGCATACCTAGCTTTTGGTGGGTTTTCTTAATATTTTGTTGAATATGAATATCAGACTTGAGGTGTTCATCTACAATAATGCCAAGAAGTTTGGCAGAGGGGACCACTTCTATAGGTGAGTTGGTTTGGCTATAGACTTTGAAGTTGTTTTTATCATGGGAGAGGGTCTTTATAGGAGGGAATAGTAGAATCTTTGATTTATTTGCATTGAGAGAGAGGTGGTTTTGGCACATTCAGTTTTCAGTTGTTGAGAAGGCAGTTTGGGTTTTAGTCAGCAATTCAGAGAGGTTTGAGGCAGAGCAGACTAAGATTGAATCATCTGCGTATTGAATGATTTTAGCATCAGAAATAGCAGTGTGAAAGTTATTGATGAAGATGTTAAAAAGCAATGGCCCAAGGATGGATCCCTGTGGTACGCCAGTTGGGGTAGGTAGGAAGGAAGAGATGGAGTTCTTCAATTTGACTGCCTGTGATCTGTCTTATAGATAGCTGGAGAACAAGGATAAAGCATTATGTGAGAGATTAAGGTTTGAGATGACAGAGAGGGTGCTTGTGGAAAACAGTATCAAAGACTTTAGACAGATCGAGTAAAACAGTAGAAACTAAGTGTCCTGAATCTCAGGCTTGATTGACAGTTTCTAGGAAAGAGAGTAGAGCAGTTATTGTGCTATGGCCTGGACAGAAGAGATGCTGGGTAAGCGTGAGAAGATTGTTTTGGGTCAGGAAAGGCATAAGTTGGAGGTGGATGCATTTTTCTAGGATTTTGGAGATTGGTGAGAGGAAAGCAAAGTTTGAGATACTGGTATTTTTGCCTCCTTTATGAAGAGGAAGAATATATGCTGAGCGCCAGAGTTTGGGGACATATGATTCTTTTATGGATCAGTTAATAATGATGCTGATTGGGAGAGCAATGCCATCATCAGCACATTTTAGGAAGGAAGAGGGAATATTGTCAGCAGTGTTAGAGCAAGGTTTAAGTTTGGACAAAAGTTTTTTATAAAGTTAGTGGAGATGGGTTTGAGTTAAAACAGATGAGGTGAGTTAGAAGGGGGAGAGTGTAGAGCAGTTGGGTTATTATTGGGAAATGTCTTGGTGAGGGTAGTAATAGTTTCAATGAAAAATGAGTTAAATTCAGAGCCTAGTTTGAGGTCAGATTTACTTGGGTCAGGAAAGGGATTATTCTTGGAGCCTGGATTGAGGAGTGAGTTTACTGAGTTCCAGAATTTTTGGGGGGTTTTATTGTTATTAAACTGAAGTTTGATATAGTAGGACTTTTTGTCTTTGGTGATTAGTCATTTTGAATGGTTGCAGAGCTGTTTATACTGGAGCAAGGTATTGGCCAGTTTATTGTTTTGGTAAAGTTTCCATAGTTTGTCTCTGTAGTGCATAATCTGTTTTGTCTCTTTGGATAGCCAAGGAGCAGTTTTAGCTTTTATCCTTTTGTCTGTTAGTGGGGCTAGTGAGTTTAAAGTATCAAGGAAGACAGAATTGAAATATTCTATAGCCTTGTCAAGAGGAAGGATGTTTAGAATTTGTCAGTTCATTTGTTTGAAAGTATTTGAGAAAGTAGTTGGGTTGAAGCTACTGAGGTTACGAGTTTGAATGTATTGATGCTGGTGTGGGGAGAAACTAGTTGAGCGATGCATAAAGGCTGGGAGGTGGTCGCTAAAGGTATCAGGAATTGTGCCAGAACTGGTTATTTTATTTGGATCTGAGACTAGGATCCAAACTATAGTGGATCCGGGAGGGTTTATTTTGTTAGGTTGAGTGATGGAGAGGATTATTTGAGTGAAGTTATAGAGGTTAATGGATAGGGAGGGAGAGGGTCAATTGATTTTATTCCAGTCAATATTCACATCACCAAGGATATAAGTTTCTTAGTTAATTTCAGTAGAGGCCCATAGGAGAATATTTCTGAGTGGAGAGATATTGTTACCAGGTGAGATATATAGGGCAATGATGCAGATATTTTTATGTTTATTTAGTTTTAGAATTCCAGCAGTTAGTTCAGTGTTCTGGAATTGAGGAATTGGAATTTGGAGGGGAATTAAGGTAAGAAGGTCAGAGTAGACTAGGGCAGTGCCTCCACCTTTTTTATTTAGTCAGTCATTTCTGAGACAATGAAATCCTGGGGGCAGAATCTCAGAGTTAGAGATAAAGGGCTTGAGCCAGGTTTCGGAGATGGCTAAGATATCTGGTTGGTTATGGCTTAACCAAGCTTGAAATTGGTGTACTTTGTTGTTTAGACTTTGTGCATTAATTGTAAAAATCTTTAGGGTGTTCAGATAGGAGGAAGAGGGTAAGGGATGAGTGTTGTTAATAAAGTATGTAGGACCAGGGTTAGGATGGATATCACCAGCTTGGACTAGGTTGTTGAAGGAGATATCCTTTAGCCATGTTGGTCTGCCAGGCATGAATTTTGGAAGATTGTAGATTGGAGCAGGTGACAGTGTCTTGACTTTAGAGGAGAAGAGTTTAGGGTGAAATAGGTGCAGATGGTTGTGCTGAATGAGAGAAGAGGAGATAGAGTGGAAATGGGAGTAAGAGCGAGGGGGAAGGTGGGTTTGTATGGTAGTTGTCTTTGTAGGTGTATTGGACAAGCATAGGTGGAATATGAGGTAGAATAATATATGGGAAGTAGGAACATAAAGAGGAGGCTGGGGGACTGGAGGGTGTGATAACTTGAGGAGAGCATGTTGGAGCAAAGAGAGAGTGGTATGAGTGGTTAGGAAAGTAGAGAAATCTATGAAGAAGAAAGGGTTTAAAAAGTGGTGGAGGTATTCTAGAGATTTAAGGAGAGAGGAGGGGACTATAATTATTGGGTGGAGTACAGATTACAGAGTTTAAGAAGGATGGCTATAGGTGGGAGGAGTAATGAGGGGGAGCTGGTATTGGTAATTAGGCTGAGAGGGTGGGGTAAGATAGGAATAAAGCTAGGAGTACTGGGGCGGGTGGAAATTGGGGACAGGGTAAGGGAGTGGAGTGAGCCCGTAGGGTGAACGGAGTGGGAAAGAACACTAGAGGTAAGTATGGCAGAAAAAGTATCAGCAAAGAGCAGTTTAAAGGCTGTAGTTGGAAGGCATGAGTTAAATATTTCCAGCCAGAAAATGAAGGCTGCCTTTACAGAGGGGTGGTTTAGCAGGGTGGGAGAAGATATTTACAGTCTAAGGATATTAACTCACAACTGTTTGTGAAAAAATAAAACTTGTTGGGATTATAAAAAATATCTAGGATTTATATTGGTAGATGCTGCCACCTAATGGTAGAAGGAGATAACAAACAGCAGGGATAGTTGGACCAGTCTTACGTTTAAATATATTGTAGGGTAGTGATAACAGGAGGGGGAGAGGGCAAACGGTCTGCGGTAGGCTGCTAGAACGCACACACGGGAGGGCAGACTAACTCTATAGATAGTACAAATCTACATTTAATTAGTGTTAAGCAACATACATTTACACAATCTTGTTGGGGAGTCTTCTCAGTAGTATTTTTCTAAGTACCAGGTAGGCTGGCCAATTCAGGGTGTCTTCAGGTGATGGCTGGAGGTATTCCTTTTGTGTTTAAAGCAGGGAGGGAGCACCCGGGATGGATTGGAGGAGAGGGAGACAACACTGAGTTAGTTAATATTGCAGATGTAGAGGGGAAAGGTAGCAGGTAAGGGATGTTTAGAGAAGAAGGGAGGGTGTAACAAAGCACAGTAGTAGAGAGAGGATATGGTTAGATGAGGCTGGAGCAAGTATGTGCAGGAAGATTAGGTTTAGGGGATTAACAATGGAAAGCAGCAGATATTATGCTATGAGCAATACAAGTTAGGCAATATAGGCTCCATTAAATAGAACAAAGCATTCATTCAGCAGTTCAGCATGCTATCAGTGACCCTAGTCCATTTGAGAGGACAGGGTTATACAGCAGTAGAGCCATATATAAGCAGCAGAAAGCAAGGGGTAAAGGATAAAGTAATACTATAAAATCTCTAAACAGTGCAATATATAGTGCTCAACAGACTAACACAGTAAATATACCCCCCACCCCACCTAGGTGGATTTTATTTACTCCAGTGTGTGTTTCATTGCTGTTCAGGCAAGTGTTTACTTGCCCTGGGAAAAATTCGCCATTTAGTATTTTGTTTTCACAATTCGATGATATGGCCTTTTGAATATTATAGTTCCATGTATGCATATGCATTTTGACATGTGTGTTCATATGTATGTATATGTGTATGTCTATATATATATATATATATATATATATATATATATATATATATATATATATATATATATATATATATATATACACACACACACACACACACACACACACACATATATATACATAGATATATAGATATAGATAGATATATAGATATAAGAAGAGGCTTAGGTCTGGACAATTGTCTTTATCCAGAATTCAGTAACTGTAATAATGGCTGGGGGAGAGGAAAGAGGGCAAGATGTGCCTAATCATTGCAGTCTGTTTAACCCTGCGTAGAGTTGAGCCTGGGTTGGGTTCTGTACTAATGGCTATGAGTAGTAAAGGAAAAAAAGGGGCTAGTTGCTGTAGAGTTTTTGGCTAAATGCAGAGCTGGCTCATGGTCAAATGGAGCCCTAGGTGGAGTAATGGACTGCCTCCCTCAGCCATATTAATATCCTATCACTTGCCTGTCTCTCCCCAGTTTCCATAAAACATGGTTCAAACCTCTCAATTTATATACTATTTCATTTTTTTTTAACGTTTACAATCATCACAGAGATTTGGATTTAATTTAAAACCTCTTCAGATTTTGCAGCAAAAAACTCACTTTTGTTAAATAAAATAAAATATTTTCACATTAAATACAGACTCAGAATGAGCAACAGTACACTTTTGTTTCCTTGAAACTCACATTTATTGAAAATGCATCTGGTAACACATGATTAGATTCATAAGAAAATAGCAAACAATAAAGCACTAATTAGTGAGTATATGAGGACTACCAGAATTCAAAAGACAAAAGTGTATTGTATCTGCTAATGGCCTGTGACATCCCACTGGATGCAATTGCTCCCTTTTAGGGGAGGAAGCCAGGAGCACTGTCTAGTGGAGGGCCTTGATCAGAGTCACCCTGTAGATAAACGGCCACTGAGGGAATCAATCCCTGCACTTACACAAAGCAACACATTAATAGCTTGTAGCCTTGATCATGTGCACTAAGTGCCAGACAAAATGTTACAGCCCAACAGAGAATGTTTCACACCCACATGCCTGCAAAAAACAATTTATATTAAAATGTTTCATAGTTAAAATATTCATAGACTTCATGTTATCCAATTTATTTACAGCCAAATAATAAACAGGCTGACACCAAAAGAAGATAACTAATGATTGTATCCAGAGAGTATTGCTCATAAGATGATACTTGTGTTGACTACAACTGATTCCTTCCTTTATGCCATAACTACTATGGTATACAGGAACTAAGCATTTATAAAAACCCACAGACGCAAACACACACACACACACACACACACACACACACACACACACACACACACACACACACACACACACACACACACACACACACACATGACCATCAATTACAGCTTCATTGCATAAATGCATACACCCTGATGTTTGCTTGTGATCAAATGAATGAACAGATCCATAAATAGTGACCTAGTATTGCATTTCAGCTTGCTCCTATGAAACCTATACAGTAAAACTGATTGCACTCCCCATATCATCCCAACTTCAGGAACAGGTTTTAAATATTTCTCTTACATATTTAGAAAGTTACTAGTTCAACAAGCTTTGGATTAGTACACATTTTATGAAGGATATATCTGAAACACAACAATGTTCCAGTTTTACAAGGAACAGTCCAAAACTTCTTTGTTTAAGGATTTTGGACAAAGCCAAAGATAATGAGGGCATGATTGTACATATTATTTTATCTAATTGTTAACCAAGTAAACCCACCAGATGAAATGCTCCTTCTCAGGGGTGACACAGATCAAAGACACACAGTGGCAAACTGAGGTGGGAAAGATTCAAGCCCTATACTTTTGATTACAGCTCAGAACTTAGTTCCAGACAGCACTAATTCACTTAAAAAGTTAATAGAGCAACCAGTGTTGCATGTACATGCAATTTCTGAACAAGAACTATGCAAGTCTAATGCCTGCCATTACTGAATATAATCCTCAGCAATTTACCATACAATGAAAAAGCAAATGTGTGACAGTTAACATAAAAGATAAATGCTCTGAGCTCTTAACAAGCTGCTTTTGGGAGTTAATGGTGCAGGATTTGACTCTTTCTACCTAGTGTATGACTCTGAGTATGTCATTATCCATGCAATGCTCCTGAGGAACAGCAAATCATGTAAGTTATGTTCCTTTGGACCAGAATTTATTTGGCTTAACCTTTTTCTTTAAATTTATTTGTTAGAAAAGGATTTTAGTATTTCTTGCATTAATATGTACATGTAGCAGACTGTATGTCAGCATAAGAATATGTAATACAAGTTTCAGTGAATGCTTCTTTAATATTGGGTAGATCAACCTCTGAAATGCTTGACATAGTAAAATAATTTGCATTATGAATACTCAATTAAAATTTGGATAAGGAAATGTTTATTCTAAGATCTGCGTAAAGATTATGAAGACTGATGTAATGGGTGTCACTGTTTATCAGGAGTTTGTCATATTCAGATAAATCTGCAATGTTGCCTGCGGTATGCAGTCCAAGGATAGGTTCAGCATCTTGGTAGTGTGGAACTCAGAAGGATCGCCATTTCACTGAAAAAAATACGTTTGATTTGGAAATACATCTTGCTGAATGGGTTAATAGTATGGAAACTGTTCTGAAGCTAGACAAAAGTCACACTTGCATAGATCCTCAAGATTTTTAGAAAAAGAGCACTCTCTGCTGCCATTTTGTATTCCATTAGCATCTGAGGTGTATCAGAAGATACAGGCAGGAGTAATAGTTATATGAGCTCTTAAACTGAATTTCTAAAGCAATTGTTATCATGCTAATGTCTGCATTGAAACACTGACAGCATAAACTGGTGATCTACTAATGGATCATTAGCTGTAGAATAGTAATTAATTCGCTAATCTGTTTTACAGTATATGTATTAGGGAAAGGCTAGGTTAGATGCATGTCTTATACTTTAAATCCATGAATACCTATTGGCTACTAGCACAGTTTTGAAGTGGTTTTCCAGATTGCCAATAGAACTGTTTACACTCCAGTTTATGCAACCCCAAATTTACTAAAATCTATGGTTATATAATAGTATTAAAACATTTACACCAGGTAAAATGTTCTGCAATACATTGCAAACTATAATTGGGCCCCAAAAAGAAAATGAGGGTTGGTTAGTGAATAAATACTATATCTGGATATAAATAGTATAAACAACACTTGTTTTTTTCCAGTTCCTTGTTGTTTGGGGGAAAGCTGGCTGGTATAGCTGATGTACCAAATATTGTTAACAAGAACTGGGTATACTGGGACAAAGGCAGCAAATCTGTCTAGGTGAGACACTGATACACAAATTCATAAATGATCCAGTGATGTGTCCTCCTTACCTGTAGGCAAGTAATGAAAGTTCTTCTATGCCCATGCTACAAAACTATGCTTAGTTTCATATCCCACAGTGTTTGATTGTAGCAATGCAAGCTGCTATTAGTGCCCATATTAATGTGATAAATGTCCCCTCTCATGTTAGCTACGACTTGAGACCAAATAACATTGTGAAGTAAATCTACAGGCTTGCAGACAAGCAAAATTCAGAAAACATATGATGATTTTGTGCTCGTAGAGAGACGAAAGACGCTGTCTTATGGTCTAGCTATATCTAAATAAACAGAGGAGGAGAAAAACTACTTGAAGGGGCTCCCAACAAGGGAGAAAGAAAACTTTAATCACTTCTTAAACAGGCTTTAATATTAAGTGCTTTCATCACTAACCAGTTTCTATTACTACTTCATCAGACAAAAAAATATTCATACATCACCTGTAATTATAAATGTTAGTCACATGATAAAATCTGTCATTTGAAAAAGGTCTCTAAACCAACACTTACAAATCAGAAACATATTTTCATAATAAATGTTCTATTTATCTTAATACCAGCTGTGTTTCTTCCATATGCTCTTAAAATTTAACATTATAATTTAAACCATAAAGAGAGCAAGCATCCTGTATTAACTGTCATTAATATTCCCTGCAGTTTAACATCAGATTGCTGTCTGTGCTTCATTCATTAATATCAATGAGCTCTGCAACATTAATCAAAGCTTCTTAAAACTGCAACATACTGTACTATGTCTATACAATACACTGACACTACTTTATACAATATACTGATACTGATGTATACAATACACTGACACTACTTTATACAATACACTGACACTACTTAGTTACCATGATAGAAATGATATTAGAGTCTATTTTTAAGCATCTTATTTGTTTTGCCTATATAAAACTTGTGACACTATGAACATGTAGTAGCACATATCGCATATCCTGATTTATAAGTACAAAAACTGGGGAAACAACATTTTCCTGTGCTGGTACAATAAAACGTAGGTAATCCTATAAGAACACATATTATATTTCATATATTTATAAGTACACTTTCTCTAATATTTAACTTTCTAATTGTTGCTGTTACTTTCAAATATGTACGTCAAAGTCTTACCCCTTCTGTTAATAAAATGTTGATGTTGACCCACCTTCTCCAGTACTTCCTGATTAGCAGACAAAATCCTCCATTTCCTTTATATGGTTAACATCTATACTATCAACAGAATAGCTAATGATGTAGGCATGTTCCATTAGTCGTTTGTGCTCAGTGTGAGTTCTGGTATAGGTGTCATGAATGGCATCAAATATAATTTTTTTCTGTATAATTTCTCACCTCAGATCTATATAAAAACAAATCCACTCCTTGATAATCTCGCTGTTTCTACAATGTACGACTGCATAAATTGGCACACTGGTATTTTACCATTTTACCTTATTACTCTTCACTGTCAGGGAGTAACATGCTATTATAGCGCAGGTAAGAGTTGCTCCCAAAATTTTTGTAACTAATACAGGTTTGCAAAAAAGCATCACTCAATCAATTACTTGTAAATTTAAATGTAAAAAAATTATTCTACCATCCTTTCTAATGATGAGCTCTAAAAAATCAGTGGTTCATACTTTCATAGGCACCTATTAACCTATTGAACTGCAAGGATCTTAAGAAACCAAGCCTAAAATTCCCATGGTACCCATTAGCCCTTATATTTTTGTGTACAATAACCCATAGATGAGCATAACAAGGATATGGTAGGGCATATACATTTTGCATCTATATATGTGGGATAAGGTGATAAACTGAGGCGGGATTTGTGGGTACCAATCGATGCATCCAAATTATATTTGAATAGAGTAATCGAGGTACTTTGTTTATTTGGTCTGAAAGACAGTTCCTCAGAAAGATAATTCTCTGTGACACATGTCTACCCAAAAACATTCCAGAAGAGACTGAGATCTCTTTTACAGATAGATATTGATGCCACCTTTGGACTTGTGAATGTGTAATATGTCTGACAGGATAAGGTCTGTTGAGGCTCTACTCATGAGGCAGAGGTTACCTCTCAAGAAATGCATGATACTGAGAAGAGAGTCAAGGCTTTGATATAGATAACATCATTTTTACGACTGAGGCCCATGATCTTCTTTGAGAAGAAGCACTGTGGTATTTCTTTATGATTGAGGCCCATGATCTTCTTTGAGAGGAAGCACTGTGGTATTTCTTTATGATTGAGGCCCATGATCTTCTTTGAGAGGAAGCACTGTGGTATTTCTTTATGATTGAGGCCCATGATTTTCTTTGAGAGGAATCAGTGTGGTCTTTCCAGCTGTGACAAGTACATACTGAAAGGAATACTATATTAATTGAGTGGCCTATTCAGTGCACAGTCAAAGGAATGAATAATACATGCCTGGACCTGGACACCATAGCTTCAGATATAAGCCTTGTGAGGAAAAAGAAATGTCTTACAATAGCAGATACATTGTGATCAAAAGATAGTTTTTGCCAACAGATTCCCAGCCCCCTAGTTGTATTAATATAATTATTAAACTGATACAACTGTGGCTGATGTATTGATCATATTAAAAAGTGTCATCAATAAATTAATTAAAAATTACATTAACAGATAAATCACTCAAAAAAGAAAAATCTTTTCCCAGTATGTCATCATGAGGTTGGCTTAGTTGGGAGCCATAGTGGTTCACATGGTCAGTCACTCTTCTGATCTGTTTGATCATTTCATCACTGAACCAAAATATATTACTTAACACTGCTTCATTGCAAATCAAACCAAACTTCATACCTTTTAAAGTGTATTGCCTATCCTCAAGTAAAAGGTTGCCCATCCAGTCTGTTCCTGCCTCATGTGCCATGACAGTATATAATGATTTAACATCACCGGTGACTAAGTCATTGTTTCTCTCTTCAATGTGCATGATCTTATTTATAACATTAAAAACTCCATTATATAAAACAATTATTCAACAGCTATTACCAGGCATCTTGCTGTACATTACAGTTTCTATTAATGCCATAGCCCCAAAAATGTAAAGTTCATCTTTCAGCTTCACTTAAGTTTAAAAAAAATGTTTTTTTCAGGCTTATGATTTAATAGCTGAAGAAGTTTCTTCTCATGAACCTGATCTAATGAGCTAATGATAGAATTTAATGGATGATTGAATGTGCTGCACCCACTAAACTTGCTGCTGTAATCTGCATTGTCTCCACCTGTTTTAAAACAATAAAAAGGTCAACTTACTACTGTTGTCCTTGAGGTCAATTAAAATATCAACAAAATGGGTTCTGGCAGAAGACACAAAGGTAAATCTTTTTAAGTAATATTAATATCATCATCATTCTTAAGCATCCTGGTGGAGTAATTGTGGATTTTGAATTCCAGAGCAAATGCCATCATTTCTGCCAATTTCAACTTTATTTCTTGTAGAAACTCTGTTATTTTGGTAATTTTTAATGGCTACTGAGTACCTCTGCCCAGCTCGGCATTTCCATTTGCACTGTTCTCTGATAGACCTTGACTGGTTAAGAAGGGTTTTGATGATGCCAATTTGTGACTCAAACTGGTTACTGAGTTTGGACTTTGATGAGAAATGCAGGAAATAGTTTTGATGGTCTTGGACTGACTGATTTTGAAAGATTTTCTCAAAACTGATTGTTTTGATGAGATGACTGAAAAATAATCCATGTTGTCTATATTACATGTAGAAACCTCTGAATGATTAGTGTTTCAATCTGTATTCAAACCTGTGTAAGGAAAGGGGCTTGTATACAATTTGACAAAGATGAACTCATTTTTTCACTGTAAACCTAGACGTCAACAACTATTTTGCTGCCATTACTGTCATTTTCATAGGTTCATAGGTATGTAATAGGCTAATAGCCCTGGAGGCTTTACAAGTCTATCCCATAGAAATTCCCTGGCATCGTGCCACCCGATGTTAGTTCCCAGTGCCTCTATCAAGTAGAGCCAGTGGAGTGATCCCCGAGGTGAACTTTCTATTACCCATCCACTCATCAAGATTTCTCTTGAAGAGGGACAGTGAGGTGCTCTGCTTGACATGTATGGGAAGTGTATTCCATAGCATGGGCAGTCTCTGGGTGAGGAAACTGTCCCTCCAGCATGTTCTGTTGATTGTGGAAATGGGGTTGAGATCTCTGGGGCATGTGGTGTGTACAGACTGGGAATTCTTTAGATGTAGCATTTCTAACAGGGCTGGGTCAGACATGGCTTTGTAAGTCAAGCAGAGATCACCTCTAAGTAGGTGATATGAGACAGAGAATAGCTGGAGTCTATTGAGTCTGTCTGTGTAGGACATGTGTTTAATGCCTAGGATTATCTTCGTGAGGTACTTATGTGGCCTCTCCAGCTGTTGCAAGTGTCTAGTGAGGTACATGCCAAATGGGGCATTATACTCAATGATTGGTCTAATGAGGGAAGAGTAGAGAGAGATGATGGCCTCTTTCTTCCTGGATTCAAAACCCTTGGCAATGAGATGTGCCACATAGAAGGACTTTCTGACCACTGTGGCAATGTGGTGGTCGATGGAGAGGTTGCTGTCAACTTGCACCCCCAGATCTCTTATAATGCCTTCAGTGTTCAGTGGGCTCCCATCAATGTGGTAGTTAGTGGGAACTGAGTTTTTACCAAAGGGGATGATGACACATTTTTTGGCATTAAGCTTAAGGCCATGGTTTCGACACCAGTCATTGGTCTCAGTGAGGCCTTTCTGTAGGATGTCTGCATCACTTGGGGAGTTAATAATGGCTCCCTGCTTGCAGTCGTCTGCAAACTTGGTCAGTCAGAGTCTCTTTGTGTTGGCCTGGACTTCTGAGAAGTAGATGCTGAACAGGAGAGGACATAGGACCGATCCCTGTGGGACTCCACTCTTGACTGGTCAGCAGTCTGACTTGCAGTTTGCTACTTTCACACTGTGTCTTCTATCTGTGTGTTCAGCCTTTTTATAATCATTCATGTCTCATAAGAACATATTTCCCTTCTGTTTGAAATAAAAATATAAATACACATTCTAGAAAAGTGCCTGTGGCTGAATGGTGCCTCAAATAGCCACCCAGTGCATCTATGCATTAGGCTAGCTATGCCTGTATGACTTCCTTAATATTAAAGCTATGGCATAGTATATTACTTGAGTGCTTAGTTTGCTGCTGTCACTATGTTGTGTCTTCTGTTTTCTGTCTTTTTCTGCTATGTCCACCTACAGTATTACTTAATAAATCAAACAGAAATGAAGGAAAAAAATGTGACATATCTCAAATTAATGGACTCCTAAAAATACCATATGCCTCAAACTTACAGAAATGTAAAGTTAGGTGATACCTTTACAAAAATGTATTACAAAGAGCAGCACAATTACTTTCCAATTTCAGGAAAAAGACAGCTTTGTTATGCATCATTCTGATTCAGTAATGGTACTAAAGAAAGTTTTGTTAAGCACCTCTCAGCACTTTTAAACTCTATTCTTGTGTGATACGGCATAAAAGTGGCAAGTGTGGTACACTACTGAACAGTGCTGCGAAGCTAAACATCAGTTGCAGCAGAGTAATAATATCATACAGCTTTTAAAGCTGTTTGTGCATCAGAATGGCACTTGGGTCTAGTTGTGTGGTAGCCCTAAGTGTTTTACAGCTTTCAAAGATTCACTCTGTTTTATGCTTGAGATTAATTTCTTATTAATGTCCATGTCTCAAACATTTAACTGCTCTGTCATGACTGGGAACTGAAGTCATAACCCTCTATGTTAAATGCAATAAATTATAAATACATTACGTTAGGGTCATTCATATGTGGGTGCGTCTGTCATTGTATTGAAAGTAATTTGTCTTCTGCTGTTTGTGTAACAACACATGATTAGGAGAGTAACTCCTTCATCAGTTACCTAACAACAATTTCTACAGTTTACCAATGACATCCATCAAACTCGTTCTCAGAACAAAAGTGGCTAGTCACAGCACTTGTAATATAATTGCACATGGCAATCTGTTTGCTGTGTTGTTGAAGGAAGGAGGTGAGATGTTCTATAACATAGGAATGTACATGGTGCTTTTTGTAAAACTCATTTGCACATGTCAAACAAAGACTGTAAATTGTAAATTACTAGAATCAGTACAAGTGTCTGGTTATTTCAAAGTGTGTATTTGATTATACATGTGCCCCTATGTTGCTTAAAGGGTAAAAGGAATGTATAATGTAGATATGTTGTTTTGGGGACATTGGAGGTCTATTTCTAATTACATGTGGATTAAACAATAAAGGTGGTATATTTCTAATTGCATGTATATTAAACAATAAAGGACAGGTATATTTCTAATTTTATGAGGATTAAATAATAAAAGAAGGAAGTTTAAATACATTTATCAACACACACAATTCTAATGCCATGCTATTTCAGTGCTTCACAAAAGCTATAACCCAAGTTCATATTTCTATGTAATATATTTATTTGTGCTCTACATAACTCTAATTATAATTATTTTCTAACATTGCTATTTATGGCATGCCTTCTGTGGCATGGCTACTTCTCATTTTAAATAAGTGGAAAATGGAAGCGGCTGCATACCAGCAGTTAGCAGAATGACATATATATATGTACAGCAGTAGTTTATTTATTGCAA